>NW_027395663.1:3519259-3727265 GCF_004382785.1 Trichoderma ghanense | reverse complement strand
AAAAAAAAAAAAAAAAAAAAAAAAAAATTACAAAAAGAGAACAAAAAAAGATTGCCGCCTTGACATCTCAACCTGAGTCATTATAGGAAAAGCCCGATGCGGGGGTCGAACCCGCAACCTTGAGATTGTCTATATTCAGAACGTGAATCTCTGATAAGAGTCTCACGCTCTACCGATTGAGCTAACCAGGCGGGAGATGATGCAGATGACTCTGCTCCCAGGTTGAGCTCAGGCGGCTGGTTGATGCACAACGATGCTTCATTGACTTATATATGTACGGCGCTGCAGGGTTACATTTTGTCTGCAGCTGGCTCCAAAGAAGGGAGTGTAACCGCGGGGCACACAGATGAGCCTCACCAGAATGGCGCTATGTCGAATGCGGGCAGACGCGTCGGACTTCGCAGCTTGGCGAAATAAAGCAGTTCTTCGTTGGCACAACGAGCAATGCTTGTACGACGAATCACGAGAGCCGAAGGCTGAAGCCAATGGTAGCCGGACCACCAAGACGCAGGTTGGCGTGTTGAAGCTGGTAGCGAGTACTATTGGTGCTGGTGGAGTTGCTATAGATCAAGTTTGTGGCCAATGATGGGCTGCACCAGGCTTCCAAGGTGCTGATGACGGATGGACAGCTCAGAGAATTGGGGCAGGCTGGTTCTCCCCCTTTATACAAGTAGGAAATATGAGCGGACACATTGCCACAACGATGAACCCGCAATGGACATGCATGAACAGGGGGTAAAGCCGGAAGTGGTTCGCGTCGCCGTTACAAGGGAGCCTCGGTGCTTACTCGTACATAGAGCTCTCCATATCACTGCCTCTCTATCCTAGACAAATTCCATTACGCCATCTCTAATCTGTATTTTGCGATGGAATGTGACTACTCGCTGCCCCACTTCTCCGCTACCCCAGATCTCCAACTTCTTGTGCCTTGAAGACCCCTAACTCACCCACCTTCATATGCATAAGCAGCCGCCTCGGAGGGATAAGATACAATGGCGACAGGATGCGTCGTCTGCCGCTCAAGAAAGGCAAGCTGACCAACCAAATCTCATCCCAATTGGCCGTTGTCCACCCACATCTCGTCAAATGCATCTACATTGGAGCCTTGTTATAAGCTATCGTTGGCCATGAACGGGTGGCTAACATTCGCAGCAGGTTCGGTGCGATCGCAACTCACCAACATGCCGCAACTGCGATCGCCTTGGCGTAAAGTGCCCCGGTTATAGTGACATACCAGTCCTATCGCAAAAGGATGGATCACGGCAGCGTGTCCAGGACTCGGTGGACACCATCTACCGGGCTTCGGGCGTCGAGAAGCGGAAGGTCGGGTCCTGTGACGAATGCCGCCGGTCAAAGAGCCGTTGCTGCCGCTCACGGCCCGTTTGCAGGCGGTGCCTGAACAAGGGGTTTACCTGCAAATACAATCCCAAATACGATGCTGCCGCTGGCCAGTCGTCGGCACCCTCGATGATGGCAGGGCAAGCCCAGGTGTTGACGATGACGGCTTCGTCTAATCGCCGCGGCAGCGTTTCTACTCCTGAGAGCCAAAAGGCGAGGACTTCCGTTTCGCTGTCTACGCCGATTCCACATGATTCTCAATGGTATGTATGCCAGCGGGGATTAAGAATAAGAGTAGGAATGACAGCAAGAGACTGCGGGAAGATGAGGAAACTGACCATTTTCCTCTTTTCATTCACAGGCTTTTCGCGGACACCCTACCACAAGATGCGCTTCACCTACGAGCACTGGCCGATAAGTTCTTTGATCGGATATCGACTCTTCGTTGCTTAGGATTTATCCACAAGCCGACTTTCTATCAGGCACTGGATAGAGGCACCCTCAACGAAGTCTTTGGAGAGGCCGTGATCTACATAGTCGCTGCGCTTGGTGCAAGGTATGGAGGGGCAGCATTGATCGCATTTCTGTCGGTTCTTTTTGGCTGACTATGGCGTCAGAATGCACCTGTTAGATGATGCTACCGAGTTCAATGCGTCCTATGGCATTCCCGGGGCAGCTTGGGCCGAACGAGCCAGAGACCTGGCCATGAGAGAGATAGCGAACCCCTCCCTCTCGACAATGATGGTTTGTGATATGCGATCTCATACCCCAATTTGCGCACATCTAATACCGAAATGGTAGGCTATGGTTCTTATTTGCGAGCATTCCATCGCCATGGACCAGCATGCTCTGGCGTTTGTGGTTTTTGGATGCTGCCTGCGTATCATGAGGTTGCTCAGTCTTGACTCTCCCAAGAAGGTGTCGGATGCTCCGGGACTCGCTCATATGACTCAACTCGAGACCGAAAGGAGGCTCTTATGGTCATGCTACCTTCTGGATAGCTTCCTCGGTGGTGGGGTAGATGGGAACATTTACTGGAAGGACGATTTCCCATGCGTACCGCTGCCATGCTCAGATGCCAACTTTATCGCCCAGGAGCAGTATATCAGCGACCTGAATGCACCAAGGCTGAGTACCTTTGAGATCTTCCCGGATCGAAGCTACCTGAACCTTCGCTCTCACACGATATATCTTGTACAGCTCCGGACGCGGGTATTGAGGTCAGTTGCTGGAAGTTTGGGAGTTGGCGATCCTCCAGATGCGCATCGCTAACGCATATCTTCAGACTGATTCGAAACAACAGCCAAGAGGCCAACATCTGGGATCCTGGGTCTGCATTCCTCGACATCATTCAACGCCTAGAGATCTGGTACGCGGGCTTACCCGAACAGCTGGTGATTTCCGATCTCAACGCATACGTCCACAAGGAACTCAGCATCATCAGCGCAGTCTTTATGCTTCACTTTCTCTACCACTCAATTGCCTGCGATTTGCTTCGAGTCTCACTCCCGGGATACGTCTTTCCTCTGTCAGCCGCCTTTCATTCTGCGCCTCTCGAGTTCCGCAGACAGTGCCAAGAGCGGTGTCGCTTCCACGCAGACGAAATATCGCGCCTTGTTCGCGTTGGGTTCGGCTACGGCATCCGCGTCTTCGATGATTTACACAGCTTGATGGCGACATTTGAGTCGACCAAGATTCAGATCATTCACACTGCTACGGCTACATCCAACGCTATCGATGTGAGAGAGCGAGCGAGTTACAATATTCGGTTCAACATGAGGGCACTGGATATCCTTCACCTTCAGAAGGACAAGTCGAATCCTTACGTGAGTCGATCGCATAGGTGATGAGAAGTGAAGTTGAAGATTATAGCTAACCGTTATATCATGGCAGCACAAAGCCTTGATACCATTGCTGGAGAAATTCGACTTCAGCAACGTTGTATCCGAGTGGCAAGCCTATCCAAGCCCAATGTTGGTCACTCCCCCATTATCTCGTAACCTACGGCTTCTAACCCTTCTCCAGATCAATGAACACAGAACAGGCCGAAGTGACAGGCCCAGAGGACGCCGGCTTCCTCAGCAACCTTGCACCATTCCGCCTCGCCAAAGAAGAGATCCGCGCCCAAAGAAAACACCGAAGGGGCTCATCACCAACCGCAAGAAACGACCTACCTGGCTCGCCCGCAACAATCACCGTCCGCCCTCCCCCGATCATCTCGATGCCCCCGAAGGGCACAGCCCTCAGTGGCGGCGGCGGCGGCATCGGAAGCGGCGGTGTTCTGAACGGTGTCGAGTTCTCTCTAGACCGTATGCAGCTAGCATCCACGAGCGCTTCGCATCCTACGCCTCCTAGCGTCAACGACCAGGATGTATCGACGATTCAGGGGGGAGTGCCGAAGGAGATGGTGGACTTGTCAGATTTGGCGGAGGACTACATCCGGATGGCAGGAGAGATGTCCAACTACATCTCCTGGGGCATTTCAGAGCCTCCTGCTTGGTTGGATTTTGACATGAGTTCGGCCAACATCTGAAGCAACGATGTCCTAGCATACTAAAGAGGAGAGAGTTGAGAAGTCAATCATCCGTTAGCGAGCGGATCATACAAGAATTGCAGTACTTCTAAAGTACAACTGCATTTCAGTTTACTGGGTATTTACTTCTATATATATCTTTACTTGATCGACCATTCTACTCAGCGTATCCCTTTACACGGACGGGACGATTCCCGCCAGCTCTTTAGGTGTTATCTCTGGTCTGCCTATATACTTGATCCAAGCATAAGGATCCTCCATCTCATCCTTCAGAGTCGTCTTCTGAGCGCCTTGAACTGCCCTCGGGTACTCACCAGCAAGACCAACAACGCCCACCTCCTTCCTATACTCCTCCCAGAGGGCAAGCATCTCCTTGAACCTCTCCGGCTCCTCCTTGCTCAGGTCATTCGTCTCGCCAGGGTCAGCCTCGATGTCAAACAGCTCCCACCGCTGAGGCCCTTTGGGAGCAGGCACAAACGTGATTTTCCAGTTGCCGCGACGCAGCGCTCCTGATCCGGCAATCTCGAAGCCGGCGACGTAGTCGGCGTCGTGGATCGGAGACTTGCGACTCCAGCCACTGGCAGATTCCAAATAGCTTCTCCAGCTGTGACCACGGAGGGAGGCAATCTTGCGGCCATTGTACTCCGTGCCTGGATGCTTCAGCCCGGCAAGGTCGAGGACCGTGGGCACGATGTCCATGACGGTGCAGAAAGCGTCAGTGATGACACCTCCATCAGAATTGCCGCGCTGGTTGTTGATGCCTGAGTGAGGCTTGACGACCAGAGGAACTCTGCAGCCTCCCTCGGTAGAGAACATCTTGTACAGCCGTGATGGTGCGGTTGCGGCCTGGGCCCAGAGGGGGCCGTACCACACAAAGGAATCGCCTCGACCAATGTTGTCCAGGCTGTTGTTGTAGTACTTGTTGACGTGTGCCATGATGCTATCGCCAACCAGAGGGCTTGCCTCGTAACTTGCTCCCTCAGCGCCATTGTCGCTCATGAACATGACAAAAGTATTGTCCAGCTCGCCACTCTTGCGCAGATGCTCAATGACACGGCCAATGTTCCAGTCCATGCGGTCTACCATGCCCGCATACACCTCCATGGCCCTTGCGGACGCAGCTTGGGTCTCTGCATCGAGAGATTCCCAGTCCTTCACCTCGTTGCCGGTCGTGACAACGGGGTGAGCCACGGCATCTTTACTGACGAGCCCAATGGACTTGAGCCGCTCCAGACGCTTCTGGCGCAGAGCCTCAGGCCCGTCGGAATAGAGACCTTTGTACTTGTCGCACACTTCCTTGGGCGCCTGAAGCGGCCAATGCGGCGCGGAAAAGGGGAGATAGGCGAAGAAGGGCTGCTGACGCTCCTCTTCAGTCCGGTTTTCCAAGTACGAAATCATGCGGCTGGCATAGCCGTCTGAAGAGTACCAGCCCTCACCCAGCTCTTTCTCGTTGAGATACCGGTCATCTTCGGCGTGTAACGCTCGTGTTGCGGTCTCGAAGAATCGCCCGGGCTCTGTGGAGGGGTCCTGGTATTCAGGCTCATAGGCTATTTTATTCGTCTTTTAGCTGCTGGACCTCTTGATTCAATGCGGGAGAACTGTGGTCAGCAATAAGTCTTACCATAGTGGTTCGCACACCCCGGCAGTAGCGCCAGACTCTTCTTGAAGCCGCGCTTGACGGGCAGATGGTGTTTCTGCAGACCCAAATGCCATTTGCCGCTCATGACAGTGAAATAGCCGCCGGCAGATAGAAGCTCTGGCAGAGCAACCACCTTCTCGTTCAGATAGCCCTCATGGCCCGGCTGGCCCTGGTGAGCAGGGGAGCTGCGCACAAACTCGTGCAGCTGTCCCAGCCCGGCAATGTGGTGGTCGGTTCCCGTCATGAGCATCGAACGCGTCGGACTGCAAGCTGCGGCGACGTGGAATTGTGTGAAGCGCAGCGCCCCTTGCTGCGAGGCCAGCGCGTCGATGTGAGGGGTTGCTATCTCGGAGCCATAGCAGCCAAGATCGCTAAAGCCGAGGTCGTCGGCCACTATGACGAGGAAGTTGGGACGAGTGTCCTTTTGGCTGCCCATTGCGTACAGTTAGGGTTGGCGTTCGATTGAAGGAGGACCGAGATGTGTTGGAGAGAGAACGAGTAGTAGACGAGGCGTTGATCATGAGCCCAAGTTCGGGATATAGAGAGGGGACACTTTTTCTCATATCATGCATGGAGAAGACATGGGATCCATAAGAGCTGCCCGAACTATTGCGACATGGCCACAGAGCTCGTGGTACGAATATTACTTCTCCATACCATCTCCATCCCTCCATCCTACTAGTAGCTGCCAGCGGCATTCGTCCTGGTCAGAAGCTGAGCATGACCACATGGAAGTCGGGGGACTCTCGCGGGAACCGCTGTCCCACCCCAGCTTTCTCCCCAAGTTCTGGTTCTCGCCTCCATGGAATGGTTTGCGCTGCCGAGCCAGTAGATTACGGGGATTCTCCAACTTCTCCCACTTCCCCATGACAAAGTTAGCCTCCCGAAGGCACAAGATCATGGGGACGAGACGTGTTTTCCCCCTACTTTGTAAGAAATAGTCCCCTTTAGACACTCTTCCTCCGCAATGATGCCCTGGATCTTGCGGAGAGAGCCGAGCAACCGTGACGAGATTCTGACTCGCGGGCCTCGCAAGTGACGGCTCTCGCATCGGACTTCGGCCCTCCTAGCTGACGGCATTCGGCCACGCCTCTGGCGCTTTGCCCCGGACAACGTCCATTGCGAGTTGAACCGTCGAGATGGTGCAATGGCGATTTACAAACAATTCCAAGCTCAACGATCCAGCCATCAACGGGGAAGCCAGGCTGTGGCTGTCAAAGGCGTAGATGCCTCAACCATCCTATATATGTCGTGGATGATCCTGTCGTTTTCTCGCCTTCTGGAGGTGGTGGCAGAAACGGTAGCATCGGGGAACGCGGTCTAACGCGATCAAGGTTTTGCTGCAAGGATACAGACGTTCATATCGCCTGAGCCCTTGGTTCCGACCAACAGAATTCATTGACTCTCCTCCTATTTCATCACGAGTATTATCATCATCTTGATTTCCTCAGTATTGCCATACTGAACCATCAAGATGGCGGCCGACACCTCGTCGGTAGACCTCTCTGTAGGTTACCGGTTGAAGCAGTTCAACAGCACCATCCTGTTCATCATGCTGTAAGTCTCCATCTGATAGCATTCCAGTCGGTACTTGGTTTTCTAATTACCGTACAACACTGCAGTTACATGTGCAGTTGCGCCTTCAACTTTGGCTACGACGTCGGCAACTTTGGAGGAGTCCAAGGCATGCAGAGCTTCGGCAAGCGGTTCGGTGAATGCAATGAAGCTGGTGTCTGCAAGCTGCCCCCATGGCTGTCTTCTCTGATGACTTCTCTGCCCTTCCTGGGCAAGGCTCTGGGTGCCATTGCCTGTGGACCGATTGCGGAGCGATTCGGACGCAAGATGTGTGTCTTGGTCCTGGCTTGCTTGTCCTTCATGTAAGTTGCCTCCTTTTGAATTAGATGGAATGGAAGTCATATGACGAACTATCACTAACAACGGACGCTGCAGTGGAGTTCTTCTGCAAACAACTGCAACGACGAGCGCACAGTTTACCGTGGGCAGATTCATCAGCTTCGCCATGACGGGAATGACCATCGTCGTCGTCCCCATCTACCTGTCCGAGACGTCACCAAAGGTCCTCCGTGGTATGATGACGTCCACGCTGCAACTGATGATCGTCTTTGGCCAACTGGTTGCTTCTCTGGTCACGTTCGGCACTCAGCACATCTCCGGTGACAAGGGCTGGCAAATCCCCGTCGGCTTGCAATTCATTGCCCCGGCATTCATCGTCGGCCTGCTGCCTCTTGTCCCCGAGTCTCCACGATGGTGAGCGAAACATCAAATTTCAGATGGTATAAAAGTATAGCCAGACTAATAAATTGCAAACTACAGGCTCCTCTCTCAGAGCAAGGTCGAAGAAGCAAAGGTTTCCCTGCGAAGATTGTACAAGAACCACACCGAGGCCGAAATCGAGCAAGAGATCGACATTCTCCGTCATGCTCACTCTACTGAGCAAAAGGGTTCCTGGGCAGAGGTTTTCAACATGGACAACCGAAAGCGAACCATGGTTGCCGTCGTTGCCATGTTCGGCCAGCAGATCACCGGTCAGGCCTTTTCCAGCCAGTACTCTGTCGTCTTCTACCAGTCCCAGGGCTACAAGAGCCAAGCTTTCCTGTTCAACATCCTGAGCAACGTCACTGGTCTCGTCTGCCTCGTCACTACTTGGTTCCTGATTGATCAAGTTGGCAGACGCCCCATGCTGATGATTGGTGGTTCTGGAATGGCCATCTTCCTCTTCATTGTCGGTGGCGTTGGACTGGAGAAGAACCCCAATGACTCTGAGAGAGCAGCATTGGTAAATCTTTACTTTCGACGTCTCCATCGTTTCTCATGCTAACAATTTGCTAGGTGGCGTCTTTTATCTTGTTCGCTTGCTCTTACAACCTTTCTTGGGCCCCTGTATCATACGTCGTAGTATCTGAGGCCGCTTCCACTCGTGTCAAGGAGAAGACAAACCTCTTTGCATCCGTCATCTCCATCATCACCACTTTCGTCACCTCCTTCACAATCCCGTATCTCCTCAATGCACCGTATGCCGCCTTGGGTGCCAAGGTTGGTTTCATCTACGGCTCCATCAACTGGGTCATGGTTGGCGTGGCCTACTTTTTGATTCCGGAGATGAAAGGCCGAAGCCTGGAAGAGGTTGACGAGCTGTTCGCGGCTGGGACAGCGATGCGAGACTTTAGCAAGACGAGGACGACCCCCACGACCACCTACATTGAGGACACTGCTCGAAAGCAAACGCCCCCTGATGAGGCTTAAAGTGCAACTACTCAAGGAAGTAGTCTGTGCCATCTGGGGGGGAGTGCTTATTGATATGATGCTTAGTTTTTTCGCGGTATAATGATATAGTATAGTGATCAGCTTTGCCTGATGTGTTCAATAAACGCGCTGTTTCTGGTGCAATATGTCCTGAACAAAGATGAACAACCTCGAAGTTGTGTTTTGAGCCCTTGGACAAGTATGGTTGTATTCGAGAAGCATGTCTCAAGTAACAAACTCTTTACTTCTCCCTAGACGATATAATCAGGGAGTAAATACGGTGACTCACATCGGTATAAAGAGTGCCCAGAAAGAAACGCTGTGAGCTAGATTACTTTGAAGAACGTAGACGCGAAATCCGCCATGATCTAGCCTAGATTCCGGTTAGCATTGTGGTCCTGTGGAGATGGTCAACGCAACCACGGTTTATGTTTCAGGTAGATCCTTCATTGCTTGCTTTCATACGCGTATTGCAATGTCCAGATCAACAGGGTTGCGCGCTCCAAAGCGTTCGAAATACCCGCTTCTTATGTGGTCTTACAAGTACATACATACACGTACCTAAGTAGAAACACGGCATATTGCATGCCCTGTGTATAGTGTGTAATCTGATGAATGGATTGATAAAAGGGGTACTTTGGAATAGTTGACATAGTGTCTTGGGAGAAGCATGCTCATACACGATCAACTACGTCGACCATGCAACAAACAACTCCAACTCACACTTTAGGCGTACCGCAAGGATTCCGGCAATATCCAGTACACAGAGATACCAGTACCAAATCATGCGAACAAGTAGGCATAATAAGACTAGAAATCATACGCATGCAGCTTGGTTGCTGGAACTCCACATTCCGATGTATCCGCCTCGACAGCATCGATCTCGACTCGGCCCAGCTCCTGAGCTCGTCCGTCGGTAAGATATTGCAGAGCCCTGAAGGACATGACAACTCCAGAGTCGGTACCATCCAGAGCCAGCAGTGAGATAGCCCTGCCTTCGTAGCTGAGTCTCCAGCAAGTGAAACACTTGCCAGAGTTCAGGCCATTGATCTTGTCCAGTCCAATAAATCCTGCCGCGTCCTGTTGAAGAGTCCAGTCCAAGTTTGGCATAAACCCAATGTTCTTCCTCCAGCAGGTGACCTCACTCAAGGAGCGCGAGGGGTCTTCGTAGAGAGTGTTGAATGTTGCTTTTCGATATGTAAGAGGCGGAATCATAACACCTACGGAGTGTGGTGCAGCACTTACCAGACATCGTCTCGGCGGCAGCAGAGCCGACCAGTGCGGCCACCTGGAAGAGGCCCGAAAGATGCATTTAGGCAAGTTGATAGTAAAGTCTTTAAATATTGTCCTGAATGGTGATATCGAATTATCGACTGAATTTGGTATCGCTCTCGTTCATATTATAGATGCAAGAACGGGCAGTGAGAGGGACGGCCCGCCTAGAGAATCCTGGTAACGCATCGGTTGCAAAGTGGACTATACAAACATGGAAGATGTATGGTTTCGGCGGTATTATTCCATAATATGACGCGTAAGTGGTGCTATCTTGACAGTGGTCGGTGCACAGCCAGGTTGTTATTCTTATCAACGAGCTATTCTCGTCTTGAACCAAGTAGTGGGCTTTGTGAGGCAAAAAAAGGCAATCGTGCTTCAAGTAGGCCATGAATAAGGCCTACAAAAGAGCATGTGCCAAGGGACACAGGTTGGGATGATCTGTAGCTGGAACTTCCGGTTGCTCCCATGAACTGCCAAGTTGGTATACTTGGACCCATCGAATGCCTACTAGAGATGGACGCCTCCGTGTGACTGGCCCATTTTGACCCTTGGCATGGTTCTTGCGTTCAGTATATGCATATCCATCCTCTATGAGAATGCAATCACAACCTTAAATGCCGTGGGGGCTCCAGGTTGAGCCACCAGTGCTACGGATGTGACAACCCAAGCTATTTGTCTTCTACTTTGGCTTAGAGACTCAGTAGTCAAGGGCTTTCTCGTGGTTGTTATTGTGAGAAATCTGCTCGCTTGTGACCATTACCTTTATAGTTTTTTGAAATAATATTGGATTATGCTGCTCGTTATCTATCCGGAAGCTTAGTCTCTCGATATAATTTCTTTCCATGGTATAACAAGGGCACATGGGATGACCAGTTGAAGCCATTGCCATTTACTACGTGCTAGAACTGTATGGGACACAAGCGGGGGTAATGGTGCTCAAAGTACACCCCCAATGCGGAGGAACAGGCTTCCACGTTCTCTTTTCTCGGTTCGAAGCGGTTGCAAAGGACCGACGAGGCTTCCCACATGGCTGACGAGCATGACAATTGGCTGAATGCAAAAATTGTGTCTCAGCTCGAGTGGAGCTAGTGTTCTTGAGCCTTTTATATACTCCTTACGTAGGCTACCGAAATGGATAGCAATAGCTCGATTGTGAACGAGATCCGTCAGCAAGACTCTCCTTTTTGTCGAACCCAGCGCATTCTCTGGACTATCCAAGGTTTTCGGTTCTTTTGTCACTATAAAGGCCTCATGTCAGAGATTTCCGATCAAGATTAAAATAGTTTGTCTGTTTTTGTTACCTCGATGTTTGACAAAAGTTCAAAAGGCCTGTCGTTGCCGCGTGTCGAGTGGATATCCGAAGTAAGTCGTCGTCATCTGGAGACGTATGCCTTGACAAGGGTGTCTCCCTACAGTCATCCACTCAGTACCTTAACTCTATAAAAAAGCTCCAGCTAACACGTTCAATGCCTCTATATTCGAATTAAAAAAACGCAAACCCTTGGGCAGAGACGAACCGGTTTACCGCCATGTTGTGGCTGCACGGAATGAACAGGCCGTATCTGCAGCCTATTTAAAGGCCTGCAACAGCCACATGTTGAACCAAGACAGCAGTGCACAATTGCAGAAACTTCCGCTTTCTATCCATGCCGTCCTTTCCTCCTTCTTTGAACGAGAGTACAAGGCCATAGGAAAGATGTAAGAAGATTGCGCATGGATGGCATCAGCACAAGCTATATATCCGTCTCGCCGTTGAATTAGCAGGCAAGTTGTGATAAGCTTTGCGTCTGTCGGTGGCTTCAGCAACTCTCTTGTCATGCTCGAGTATTAGGAGAGGCTCTCAAGACGTATTTGGCCGAGCATCAATGCTGGCTACAACTCCTCCTGCCACAACACCTCGCAACTATCTTGGGGACTCCCAAACACCGCTCTAGCTTCCGAGAATTACATCACCCCAGTTGCAGGTGACCCTAACATCACTCCAGTTGCATGAGCTTTTTCACTTATCCTGGCACCTCATCCGTGGCTCCATCACTCAGCTCCCTGATTACTACCCTCACCAACGGCGAGCGCATCGAGATGGCGAGGGACCTCTTGTTTTCCTCAAACCTGACCTGTGCAGCCATCCGGAAGCCTTTGCCGATCTCACAGACGATGGAACAGTGGATGCAGAGCGTATGAATTCGGGCCTGTGAAAGATTTGGGTCCGGTCACCGGCATGGGCGCCCCTAGTTATTCCAAGCTGAGAGAAGCTTTGCTCAACCTAAACCTAGATTGCGTGTATTCATTCTGAGCCTGGAGTACTTAATTGCAATGGAAGATTGGTCTGTCATATTGTTGGAGAGATGATGTCAGACACAACGGTGTAAAGAGCTTTGTTGGGCGCTCTGATTCCAGCTGTTGCTACCATCGCTTATACAGAGCTTTTACACCTGCCGAATCCTGTATCCCCGCCTGATATATACCAGGCACCACCACAGCGGTTATGGGGACATGGACCTTGTCGCATGTGATAGACAAGGGGGTGTTAGGATTGAAGCCTTGCTCCATCGCTGCGTTACTTGGCGCCCATAATGTTTAACTGGGGCTATGTTGGTATCTAGATTCTCTTAGGGCTGAACTCAGGAACATCAAGACTGTCAGTTCGAAGCGCCTTTGTCCCATCGTGCTGTCAATTGTATCGCGCGTATTAGACGACCCCCCATTCTACTCGAGCCATTCATGCTGAGAGAGAAGCCCATATCCTGTACTGTTGCGGGAAGATGATGAATGTAGTGAGTTGTTCATGTCTTATTGCTTGGGTATAACGGATCTAGAAAAGGAGTTCTGGCACAACCTATGGTCATCCCGGTCCATCGCCTGCATCACTCTCCAGAAAACACTGGCCATCTTTTCCTGCAGACGGTTGTAACAATAACGAGAAAACGAAAAATAAACTAGCCCTGCCTCAGCTAGCTACTATGTACATCATGTAATTCTCTCCCTTTCTTCTTTTCTCCACGTCACGTCGACCTGTTATTCCAAGCGCGATCACTGATGACGGTAGGGTTCGTACGCCGTATTCGTCTTGTCGAAAGTGGGAGCAGGCGCCGTGGTATGGCCGTTGTGCTGTGACGACGCTGAGCCGCCGGCCGGATCGACCTTTTCATAATTGCCCTTTGGCGAAGCACGACGGGCTTCAGTACGGCCAGAGCAGCAGCACGAGCTAAAGAGCCACAGGACGGCGCTTGCCAGGGACAAGGCAACGGCGAGCCATGAAGCGGCAAGGAGGTTCCCGCCGAGATTTGCCGTCACACCGTATTCTTTGAGGGAAGATCTGAAGACGCCAGTCAAGACCACGAACAGGGCGGTCGCAGTGATGTTGGCGGCCAACATGAAGACAGCCGCAACCTGTGGAATTGGGTCAGTGGGAAAGCCATTGGAAGGCTGGTCAAAGCAGGGAGAGATCATCGACTTACCACTGCGACGAGGGTTGTAAACAAGCTTCCAATGCGGCTGAAGATGGCCGAGAAGCCCACCAGCAGCTGAATGCAAGTGGTGGCAAACGCAAGGACATACGCAACAAACATCCAGTGCGACACCTTTTGGTACGTCTTCAGCTCGGACTGGAGATGCGACGGCAGCAAGTCGGGCACGCCGCTGATGTTCAGGTGCCAGACCTCGAGCGGGTTGAACCAGAAGCTGCCCTTGGGCTTGCTGCAAAAGTCCACAACGAATCTGTCGCCCTCTTTGTCGCCCGTGCAATAGCCAAAGAGGCCGATGTTGTAGAAGTCGCGCAGCTCCGAGTCCTCCTCTGCCTCTTCCAAGGCCTTGGCGAGCTCCTCGGTGCTATTTCTCATGGCGGTGTACGTCACATTAAGTAACCGGTCGCCGAACCTCGTTGCTTCGACGTGGGTAACATTGGAAAGGTCGGCCTGTGATGAAAATCGTCAGGTTAGGATACTGGGCCAATGGCTTGGGAACCAGATGCTGTGGTAGCAACTCGATTATCGTTTGACCAAAACCTACCCTCATGAAATACAACTTGTTCAACGTAGAGGAATCCTCGTCGGTTGAGCCCAAGCCCACAAAGATGAGGGCAACCAGAGCACCTATCGTCCATAGATACGGCACCGCGATACACGCGATGCGACTCCCCTTGCCCATTTCGGCTGTTCTTTGGCGACGATATGCGGAATGTTTGACAATAAAGAAAACGAGCAGCCAGGTCAGAGAGGGCTGGATGTCTTCAGTATCACATGTAGTTGTGCCCACTCTTTCCAGTGAAGGAGAAAGCAGCAGCTCGAAGCGAGTGAGGGCGTGCGCGGAGCAAGCAACTGTTTATCAGAACTCTGTGCATGCAACAAGTCTTCAGCGATTTCTTCAACAGAACAAGGCCGTCTGCCGGGATAAATGAAGCCAAGGCCGCAGCTCTCTTCCCAACGCCAGCCCTAATGCACACAGCAAGGTCCTATCGAGCAGCGATGGGTAAATTTAGAATCAGCCTAGCAGCGGGCCGGTCATCATGGACGCTCAGCCACGCTGGCATTAGAAGCGTTAGCCATCTGACGGTGTGGGACTGGACCCTGGAGCGAGCATGACACGGCTGGGGACCTTTGCATGGGTTGTGGGTTAGGCGAGCTGACGGCCGCGATAGGGCGGAAGCGGCTTCATTTCTTTTTCGCTGGAATACTACTATACTATCACTATAGAACTTCAACGTCAGTGAGCTCTGGCTTACCATTGACTTGTATCAGGCAAGTCTAGGATCGGCATTGGCGTGACTGAACTATATCAGTATGACCTTGCCGGGGTGTCTGTCCGTGTTTCGTCTGCTGGGATAGAGTAGGACTCCCAGCTTCTTTGTAGATCTCTTTGGAATCTTGGAAAAACTTGTGGTCGCATTCCACAAACCACGGACGACTGCTGATGATGTTATATCCAGTACCATGCTCTGCATCGGATTTGAACCCCCAAATCGGTTCAGAGTGCTTCACCGGTCTCAGGAGTACTGATAGTGCAGCCCAAAGACGAGGCCAGCCTCATACTACTATTAGTAGTACATCTCTTTAGTTGTCCTATCCCCTGCCATAGCCGCACAGTTTGCCGCAGCTCCGTCTTAGTGGTTCTGGTTTGCTGCTCGTAATGGTGATAGTGCGGGTTTCTTCAGGGCCCATCTCAGCCCAACGGCACATTTCCGAGTATGCCCGCGTTTGGCAGATCTTAATATTTGCGTGGCGATGACAAAACTCTGGCTGCAATGGGACCAAAACAAACTAACACGATACTTGCTCGCAACTGTAGACATTGACTGTTACCATGGAGCGCAGCGTCCAAAGCAAAGAAGAAGGCCTCTCGTCCCATGTCCTGGTATGATTACAATTTCAACAACGCACAAACACAGAGCTACGAATCACGACTCAAAATTCAGGACTCGAGCTTGGAATCCCAACGTGTTTGGAGGTCCGCCGTAGTGCACAAGATGTAAGCACCTAACTTACACCGCAGCTTGCTAGAGGGTTAGGCTGAGTTTGCGGGTCGCGTCAGCACAGGGGGAGAGAGGAACGTGGGTGCAAGTGGGCTGTGGTCCTTTGAAACCCCATCGTTTGGCCTCGATTCTTGGAGCTATTTGGGGAAAGTGCAGGCAGCCCTAAAAAAAGAAGAGGGCATTGATGGGGCTTGAGTCGAGTTACGGCTTGCTTGATAATGATGGCTCGTGGGTTGGCGTGAATGTCAAGATAGATATATACCTGATGTACAAGCACATGCTTCTCCTTTGGTCTGAGTGATACCCCCAACCAGCGTCCAGCGTCTAGAGAACCACAACACTTAAGAGTTGTGTCGTGGCCCTAATCACTTCAATCTTTATTTGGGGTTAATATTTCTTGTTCAGCGTTTTGTTTCTTTGTGTCTGTTAGAAGTCATGGGTTGGTTATCACGTCTCTCCGCTGTCGCGGCCCTGGCAACAACAGCCTTGGCTGCAGAGGCCTCAACCTCATCCAAATCCTCTACGGCTGCCGAGCCATGTGCGCAAATTGCCAAGTTGGTCAAAGCAGGGGGTAAGTCCGGAGTCAAGCCAGTAGACTCGTGTGATACATACTTTGTCTAACATCTTTATTGCAGCTCCAAGCTTCTCCAGTCAGCTTGCAGTCGCCTGTCTGCAGTCTACGCCATTCAAGTCCGACCTGGCAGTCAGCTTCGTCGACGAGGTCAGGAAGTATCTTGAGTGGCATTCCACTACCGAGATCCTGAGAAGTAAGGCTTTGTGTCTCTCTCTCTCTCTCTCACCTCTTTCCCATCAATGAGCCGCGTTCTGACTTGAGTCTACCAGATCCACCACCAGGCGCTCTCTCTGCCACAGTCGACCTGTTTGGCGGGCTCGCCAATATCCGCGACAGGGCGTCTGCGAATCTGTATAAATCACAGTACGACTTCGACGCGGATCTTTTCCACCTCCTCAGCTTCGCAAACGACGGCCATCTCGTCATCGTGCCTTGCTCACTCGTTTTCAACTTCCGGAGCGCGGTGAGGTTGGCTTCGCTTTCCAGCAATGGAATAGAAGTTCCTCGTCTATACACATTGGGTGATGGCAAGCTTCTTGCCCAAGGCAACAAGGACGTCTCCCCCGTGACGCTCATCAACGGAGTCGGTGCCGAGGCGTTTACCGAACAGTTCTCCGAGACAATCGGTCTCCAGGACCCCGACGCCCGATACAATTACATGATGACCAACGTGCCAATTGCCCGTGATGGCAACGAGGCACCCGGAGGCTATTCGGCGTTCCCCACGTTTCCCGGAATGCACGACTTCAACCTTACATATGCCAACGGAACCCAGCAGAGCATCCCGCTCACTGCAGATGTCAGCTCAAGGCTCGGCACTGACTTCACTTTCCAGACTGGCGATGAGCTGTGGGATGCCGCCTGCAAGCCCAAGCCAGCCTCATCGGATGACTCCAGCCAGAAGAAGCGAGCAGACTCAAGTTCAAGCGCAAAGGAGAAGCCAGCCCCGGAAACGTATCCCAAGCCCATCGTCAAGGACCCCTTCAACCTGATCATTGGGTACTTGCCCGACGACAAGGGGCTAGAGGACGTTGCTGTCTTGACGGTGCCCACGTTTGAGACGCAAGACCTGGCATCCGGAATCCCGACAAACGAGATTGCTAACTTTGCCCTTGAGGCTCAAGACTTTGTCCTAAAGGCCGTTGCCGCCGGCAAGTCAAAGATCATCATCGACGTGACCAACAACGGCGGTGGAGTCGTCGCCTCTGGCTTCGGCCTCGTCAGCGTCTTCTTCCCCAACATGACCATCTTCTCGGCCACCCGATTCCGCTCCACTCCGGGAACGCAGTTCCTCGTCGAGACCATCAGCCGCTTTCCAGGCTCTGCAGCGGACCCCGACCTCGCCCAGTCCGGCTACTTTGTGCCCGGTCTTGTCAAGCCAGACCAGAAGTCCACCTTCGACTCTGCCGAGGACTTCCTGGGCCCGTTTGATGTTCTCGGCGTTCCCTCCACTGCGATTGTGGCCGAGAACAACTTTGCCCTAACGAACGAGACACTCAACCCCATCAACATCTATGGCCAGGGAGGGATCCTCAACGGCACCACTCCGCCGTTTGCGCCCGAGAACATTGTCATTGTAAGCCTCTCCCTTTCCATCTTTTGCGCACCTGAGTTGCATCACCGCCTTTACTGACAAGCCGTTTCTCTCGTTTAGCTCACTGACGGCCGGTGCTCGTCGACTTGCACCATCTTCGTCAACCACATGATCCCCTACGGCGTCCGCGTCGTCACCACCGGAGGCCGGCCCCAGGCCGGCCCCATGCAAGGCATCGGCGGCGTCAAGGGCGCCCAGGTGCTCGCCTTCTCCGATATCGCGGGAGCCTTCGTTGCCGCCCAGACCCTGGTCCAGAACGCCACCGATTCAAAGAAGCCGCTCTTCACCGACAAGGAGATGTCTGTCTTCTCGCCCTACATCCCTCTCCAACTTGAGGACCTGCCGCTGAGGCTCACAGGCGGGTCGGTCAACTTCCGCAACGCCTTCTCGCCCTTTGACGACCAAACTCCCACCCAATTCGTCTACCAGGCGGCCGACTGCCGCCTGTTCTACACGGCCGAGGCGCTCATCAAGCCCGAGTCCCTCTGGGTGAACGTCGCCGACTCCATCTGGGGCGACGCCGACTGCGTCTTCACGAGCGCGCCCCGAAAGGCCATCAAGTCCGCCGGCACCAAGACTGATTCATCAAAGGCCGCCGCCACTTCTGCCGTCTCGGGGTCGACAGACGAGAGCGACGAGGTTGAGCAGGACGATACGGAGGCATCCGCTCCCAAGAAGAAGAAGACCAAGGCGCCGGCTCACAAGGCGCTTGGCTTGCTGTTGGCCATGGCAGAGGGCCTGCGCGGATAAAAACATTAATTGATCATCTTTTTTCATGATAGAAAGGACGCCCGCATACATGAAGACTGGGCCTGTACATAGACATACATAGTTTGGGATATACCACTTTGATTTATCGTTTCATCCGATTTACCACCCATTGTCCACCTGGAACTGTCCATGCCCACTCAACGTCGATAGGTAGACTCAGCTGATGATACCCAGCTTGGGCAGGAACTTGGACTGCGGGAACATCTGATAATATCTCCAAGACCATTGCACTCCTCATGCAGTCAATTTTCCCCCGCGGGGACAAATGACCGTTGGTCGATGAGGTCGTTGTGTGTCGTTGCGCAAGGCCGATCAGCAACCAACAGAGTTCAAAGTTTAATTGAAAGTGACAAGATTAAACGGTTGCTTTTTGATAGATTGCTTCCAAGTCAAAGCAGAAACCCCCACCTCAGTTCCTCAGGCAGCGCGTGGCAAGGAATCCTAGGTAGTATATCACCGCCTCCGACTTCTCCCCCAAGGCGGCTTGCCACTCCTTCACGCTTCGGGCTAGCCTTGAGATATCTGCAATCGTATCAAAGCTCACATTTCAAAGTTTGCGAGGATACCCAAGATGATAACTGCGAAGACCAAAGAGAGAAACGGTGAACGGTAATCACGAGCTTTGCCTGCCCTAGGGGAGAGCTGCCCATTTTCACGAACCCCAGCACCATCTCAGCTGGATTCAGCATGTGCTTGAGTGACATCGAATGCGACCCCAGCCATGCGAAATCGTCCATTGTGGAAGCTAACCGAGTCCGAAGCGTGAGCGCATCAGAACGGGGAAGTGTTCCGCTGCCTCGGGGGCCAGGGGAGGAAGACGAGCCCAATTGCACTTGGATGGCCACCCTCCCTCCCATCCGTCCAAACCCTGTCTCGGCGCTTGGTGGTTCGTCGTAACCGTCTTGCTCTTTCCATAGGAAGAACATCATCCTCCTATGATATGAAACATTCAATCATCCAAAGGAAAAAGAAGGAAAGAATCACACGCACGGAGCACAGTCCATCGATGATGCCACAAACAACATTCCAGAATATAGCCAAATCACAACTCTCCCCCCGATTGGCGGGAAATCCCTCCCAGCAGCCACCGGCATTTCGGCAACTCAGCCAAGAACCCCCACACAAATCTCGGGTTGTTCTCCAGCGAGGCCACGGCCGTCTTTCGCCCAGGGTGGTTCACTAACACGGGAAAGTCAGTCTCGCTCCCTTCAAGAACCTTTTGCCGAAGATACACGCCCAAGCAGGCCAAAAGAGAGCCAACTTTTAGAGCCGGACCGAGTGCGGGGAGTCCCAGCTTGCCTGCTGCGGGGGAGCTACTTCTCTGTTGCTTGTTGGGTTCGGTGCTTGTCGCTAACCCGGCGGCCAACTCCACGATGTCCCACTCCCCCAAACCAACTTCATCCTATCCCCGGACTAACAGGCCTTGGGGGGAATGGAGGGCCCGTCTGGGGTTGACCAAGGCCGAGAGGGCATCGGAATGCGAAGAACACAAGGGGCAGCAAATCATGGGGACAGACAGCCCTGTTCAGCATGGTGTTTACTATCCACCTCTAGTGAACCAACCGGTGCACAGCTCCGGACGAATGACTGCGAGCACACCCTCAATATGGAGGATCGGCCTGGCCTGATTGGGGTGTGTTGCTCACTTCCTAACAGGAAAGCAAGGAACGATGGGGTAGCTCAAGGTAGCAACAGGATGGAGAGCTCTCGATTCGTAAGGGTATATATGAAGTACGACGGGTCCTCTCCTTGAGCTCCAGTCTTCTTCTTGTTGGAAGACGGAGCGTCTGAAGCGGTATCGTCTGGTTGTTGAGACGCCCAAGATGCGCTTCTTCAAGAATTATCGCGTGTACATCCTCACGTCGGTGGCCTATCTAGGCTCACTGCTGTTTGGTATGTTTCCCTTCCTTCTCCTTCTTCATTATCAGAGTGTCACGATACGAGGCTTCTTCATCGCTCTCATCTTCTGGAGTGCCATCACCATGTCTTACTCCAGTCTCCTCGCTATGAGGTCGATGCACAAGCTAACATCTTCGTTCAAGGCTATGACACGGGTGTCATGGGCAGCGTGCTCGCCCTCAAGAGCTTCAAACAAGACTTTGGCCTCCCCACCGACTCAGGCGGCTTCGCATCCGCCGAAAACGCCCACGTCTCGTCCAACGTCGTCTCCCTCCTGACGGCCGGCTGCTTCTTCGGCGCCATCACGGCCGCCTTCGTCAACGAGCGCATCGGCCGCCGCTACGCGCTCATGCTCTTCGTCTCCATCTTCCTCGTCGGCGCCGCGATCCAGACCAGCGCCTCGCACAGCATCGGCCAGATCTACGGCGGCCGCGTCATCGCCGGCTTCGGCGTCGGCGGCATGTCGTCCATCACGCCCGTCTTCGTGAGCGAGAACTGCCCGCCGGCCACGCGCGGCCGCGTCGCCGGCCTGTTCCAGGAGTTCCTCGTCATCGGCAGCACCTTTGCCTACTGGCTCGACTACGGCGTGTCGCTGCACATCAAGCCGGGCACCAAGCAGTGGCGCGTGCCCGTGGCCATCCAGATGATTCCCGGCGGCCTCATGTTCTGCGGCCTGCTCTTCCTCAAGGAGTCGCCGCGGTGGCTGATGAAGAAGCAGCGCCACGAGGAGGCCCTGCGGTCTCTGGCGTACATCCGCAACGACCATCCGGACAGCCCCGAGGTGCAGAAGGAGTTGGCCGAGATCCGGGCTTCGATCGAGGAGGAGCTGGCCATGACCGAGGGCGTCACCTGGAGGGAGTGCCTGAAGAAGGGCAACTGGAACCGGTTCGCGCTGGCGTTTGCCATCATGTTCTGGCAGCAGTTTACGGGGACCAACAGCATCGGCTACTACGCGCCCCAGATCTTCGAGACGGTGGGCATCAGCAGCACCAACTCGTCGCTGTTTGCGACGGGCGTGTACGGCACCGTCAAGGTTGTCGCCACGGGCCTGTTCCTGATCCTGGGCATCGACCGCTGGGGCCGCAAGAAGAGTCTGATTGGAGGCTCCATCTGGATGGCCAGCATGATGTTCATCATCGGCGCCGTGCTGGCGACGCATCCGCCCAACCCGGACAGCTCCAAGGTCTCGCAGGCGTCGATTGCCATGGTGGTGATGATTTACCTGTACGTGATTGGATACTCTGCGTCCTGGGGGCCGACGCCCTGGGTGTATGTGTCTGAGGTGAGTCGAGATGAAGATGCTCCTGTCCCATGTCGTTATCACCAACCCCGTCCAACTGCTAACCAACGCTTCCCACTCAGATCTTCCCTACGCGCCTCCGCGAGTACGGCGTCGGTCTCGCCGCCTCGACGCAGTGGCTCTTCAACTTTGTCATCACCGAGGTCACGCCCGCGGCCGTCAACCACATCGGGTGGCGCACCTTCATCATGTTTGGCTGCTTCTGCATCGGCATGTGCCTGTTTGTCATCTTCTTCATCAGGGAGACCAAGGGCCTCACGCTCGAGGACATGGACGTGCTGTTTGGCGTCGTCAGCGAGGACCAGCGGCAGGCGGACGTGGAGCATGTGCTGAACAAGGGCGTTGAGCTGGAGCATGTCGAGCGTGAGGTGCCCGCCGACAAGGCTGTGTGATGATGATGCCCATATGGCGATGATGATGAAGTCGAGTAGTAGTATCCACGAAGGAGAAAATCGTCACATCTTGTTGCTCTGCTGTGGTCAGTTAACATGTCGTGTGCAATGCAACGATTGAGGTGCTCGCAGTGGAGAGTCGTCCGTGTCAGTGACGCCAGCTTATTCTCCCACTTTTCCTCCTCCAGAATGCACGTTCATGTAAGATGCCTTGACATAGCGAAAGAGTCTCCGCCAGCTTGAAACTCATATGATATTTTCTATTCCCCTGTGTCCATCCTCCTTGCTTACGTCCACTGCCGTCATTGCGCTCTTTCAGACCGTGCTGCTCTCTTTTTGCAAATTTTGTCGATTCAAGGATCCTTTTCCCCTCATGCCTCGACATTCTCTTCTCCCCAGTTCTGTAAGGTGTTACGCATGCTCACAAGCATTGATTGTAACCATACATGAATGAATGCAAGGTAACACAACTCTGAGCGTCTCCAAACAGCTGCATGTACCTCGTGGGTAACAAAGTCGGGAGAGAGAAAAAGACACCGATCTTGTCTGTTCCTCCTTTTACTGCGTTAATAACTCGTGCATCCCAACCATTTTCCAATCCCGCATGCATGAACAATCAACGAAGAGGACGACAAACGACAAAACAGCATCTTGACGATTCAACTGTGTTAGCGAGTCTTGTTAGCGAGTACTTTGTCCCTGTAGGTTCTATTCAGCTCGGCCGTCGTCGTCAACCTCCTGACGCTGTCATCTGTCATATCCCATCTCGTCTATCGTCTGCCCATGTTTCCCGTCTTCACGCACAGCTGCATACAAATTTCCCGGCAATTACTGTACAAAGACGCAGCAAACCGCCAAGTCGCCGCCATGAGTCGTACGAGCTGCCAGATCTGCCCCCTTCGCTAACCCGGAAGGAACCCATCTGAAAGCCACCAAAATTAAGCGCCGCTTATCGCCCATCGATCCTCGCAACGAACCGGCTTCCTATACCCAAAACAAGGCCCCCCCACGACCCGATCCAATAGTGCAGGCCTCCTTTATTACTAGAGAGTATAAAGGGCACCATGGCGGCTCTCTTCAGCCCGGCGTCCCTCAACCTGCCGCGACCAGCCACCCGAGACCGAGACCGAGATCGCGACCGTGACCGCGACCGTGATCGAGACCGTGACCGAGACCATCGCCTCGACCCGTCGTCGCTGTCCGCCGTCCGCAGCAGCAGCAAGGAGCGCAAGGCGTCCTTCTCCTCCCTCAAGGCGTCGCTGCCGGGCTCGCGAAGGCGCAACGCTGCCAACGCCAACGCCGCCGCTGCTGCCGACGTCGCTGCGCCTGCGCTGCCGGATCTCGCCCACGCCTTCGCAAAGATCGTGACCAAGGACGGCGGCGTCCACGGCCACCGAGACAAGGAAAAGGACAAGGAGAACACCAAAGGAGAGGAGAGAGCCGCGGACGCCGACAGGGACAGGGACAGGCGAGACGCCACCGACGGCCCTCGCGCGCCGGCCAGCCCCCCGGATCCCATCACCGTGTCGCGGACGGGCACCGCCAACGCCATGGCACCGCCCGCAACGCCCGTCGAGGCGCGCCCGGGCATGAGCAGCACCATGTGGGCGCTGGCGCAGGGCGAGGCACATGTGCTGCACCAGCAGATGACGGAGACGGCCCAGAAGCGCGTGTCAACGCTCGACTATCTGCGGAAAGCGTGAGTTCTTGCTCTGCCCTCGCCTTCGTCGAGTGACAAACGTCAAGCTGATTAAACGGGCGTTCCCTCAACAGCCACGAAGGCCGTGTCTACTGGTTCAACACATATCTCTTCGACAAGCCCGACCTCTCCCGCATGCCCAGCTTCGACCCGCGCAAGCTCTCGCGCAAGGCCACCAACTACCTGCTCCTCGGCCTCTCCATCCCCACGATCCACGACCTGTACTCGTCCACGCCGCTCGAGTTCCTCCGCTGCCTCAACGCCCTGCTGGCCGAGTTCGACTCCTTCCAGACGCTGCACGGCGACTCCTCCACCGCCGCCCTGACGCGCGCCCGCATCCCCAACATGTTCCGCCGCCCGGGAGCCAAGACCCGCCGCTCCGCGTCCGCCGACGTCGGCATGGACGACTCCTCGGCGGCCTTTGGCCACAACTCGCCCACCGCCGGCTCGACGAACACGGGGCCCGCGCCCGCCGTCATGAACTTTGCCGCCTCCGAGTCCGAGCTGCTGCCCGGCGAGGAGTACACGTACCTGCTGACGCCGTCGCTGCCCTTTGACCCGGACTTCTTCGAGACGTTTGCCACGCTGTGCGACGTCCTGATCGACTGCTACACGCGCTTCCTGGCCATGGTGCCGTCGCCGCGGGAGTGCTCTGCGCCCATTGCCGAGCTCTTCACCAAGGCGGATGCCAAGATCCGCAAGATTATCGTGCAGGGCGTCGTCAAGGACTTTGAGGACCATAGCAGGGCGCATGCAAAGTCTGAGGTGGCGGGGATAGGCAAGCTTGTCCTCGGGGGGTTGATGTGAGGCATCTACCCGGCGGTGGCTGCTTGATTGGACTCATTTGTGGCTTTGTTTGTTTCTTTCCAAGCTCTGTTTGCATGGGATTTGTGCGATTACTGGAATTATGAAGTTGGGCGGTTATTTGGGACTCATTACCGTCGACTCTGAAGCGTGTTGAGACATGAAATTACTTGGAGTATGAAATTACTTGGAGTTCACGGCGCAGAGCAACTGTGTGGGATACCTCAAGTTGACGGGAAACCTGCTTGAAGGTGTGCATCTACTGCTGTATACATTGCATGGTTGCAGAGGTAATCGGACAAGACAAAGCTAGTATGCATTACATACATGATGGCCTCACTTACAGATTGTGAATGGGCGTCAGGCCGCTGTGAGACTGGGGTCTATTAGGTCTGGTATTCAAGCGCACGCCCTTCATATATACACATATCGTACATTATACAATCTACAAGGCTTGCTCGTCATCTCTCATCGTCCACCTCGTTCTATCCTTTCGCCCTCACTTCTTGGCCTTGGCCTCCTCCTCCATAACCAGCATCTCAACCTCCTTACCCACAAGCCACTCCCTCGCCGCCTCCATGATCCTATCCAGCGTCTCTCCCCCCTCCAGCACATCCGGCAAGTTGTGCACGTCCAACCCGGCCCGGTGATCCGTGCACCTGTCCTGGTTGTAGTTGTACGTCCGGATCTTGTCCCCGCGCGTAATCTGCGCCTGCGAGAGCACGCTGCTCCTCAGCCGCGCCGCCTCCTCCTCGCGCTGCTCCGCGCGCTGGCTGGCGATGCGCGACCGCAGCATCTTCCACGCGTCCTCGCGGTTGCGCTGCTGCGACCGGTGGTCCTGCATCGACACCGTCGTGCCCGTCGGGACGTGCGTCATGCGGATGGCAGATTCCGTCTTGTTGACGTGCTGCCCGCCTGCGCCCCTGGCCCGCATCGTCTCGATCTTGACGTCCTGCGGGTTGATGTAGAAGTCGCTCTCCGGATCGTCGACGTCGACATTGTCGCCTCCGGTGCCGCCTTCGGGGAACGACGGCAGAACCCAGACCGCAACGGCGCTCGTGTGCACGCGGCCCTTGCTCTCGGTGCTCGGAATCCGCTGCACGCGGTGCATGCCTGCCTCTCCGCGGAACAAGTCGTAGGCGCCCTCGTCCTGGATCTCGAGAATGGCTTCCTGCACGGGCTGCTCCCCTGACGATGAAGACTGGTCGCCTGCTGCCTCGGCCATTTCGTACTTGAGCACGTTGGCCCTGTATCCTCGCCGCGCGCACAGCGCCTTGTACATCTTGAACAGCGTATCGGTAAAGTATCGCCCCTCGAGCCCTCCGGGCCCTGGTCGAAACTCCACCATGCACGGCAGATGGGCAAAGGCATGTTTCGGCGTCAGGCTTTCCTTGAGCTTCTTCTCCAACAGATCGAGTTTGGCGCGTTCGCCTTCGAGTTCGTCTCGAGCAATGGACGCGAGATCGGGGTCCTGGTCGGGGTCTTGTGCCATCGACGTGAGTTCCAAGATTGACGATTGCGCCGTTTCCCAGTCTCGCAGGGCAGAGGCTACGCGGCCTAACTCGCCGGCGCGCTTCGCTTTCGCGGCATCGAAGGAGCTGTTGAGGCTCTTCTGGAGGTCGTCGTGCTCTGCAGAGAGCGATTGGGCGCGGCGGAGGAGGCTCGGGGCCAGCGAAGAGGAAGCGGAAGAGACATCTGAAGTGCGTACAAGTCAGCTAAAGGGTCCCATTCGTCCTTGGGCAGAAGGGGCTTTACCACTGGAGGAGAATCGAACAATCTGCAGCTTATGGGACTGTCGCAGAGCTCTGACGCAGCTGCGGCAGATCCAAGGCGCTGACATTGTCCGTAGTAGTTGTTGGTTCCAAGTTGGTGAATGCAAAGCCCGGAATTTTCCTGAAGATGGCGGGGCAGTCAGTTTGCCATCCAGTTTTGCTGGAGGACTCTACACCGTCAACGTGCTATATGTGCCTCAATCGAAGTATAGTATTCTACGTCGTTTCAATGATCAAATATTCGTCTCAATTCCATCTGGGATCATATTATGTTCTCGTAACGAATTACTGCTGGAGTGTTCGTGATGCTGGATGTATTATTGATCTATTAATATCGATATCGATAGTGGGGTCCAAGATATGATAACGCCGTCCAGTGTAAGCAAGCAGCCCATCTACCTTATTCTATATGCTTTTCTCTTCCCTTTATTACCTCCTCCTCATCCTCCTTTTAGTGGTTCATCAGCCATCGCGCAGTGTCATTACTCGGGAGAGCTACACTGCTCCTCCTCCTTCTCCCTTGCAAGCTCCCGCTTGCTCGCCCATCTCGCCGCAATAAGAAATAATGCCCCAATAACGAGGCACACTCCTGCCCAGATCTGCGCCCCGATATAGCTTCCATGAGCCACCACGACCAGCTTTCCGGCCAATGGCGGCCCTGTCAGCGATGCCACGCTGATGATTGAAAATATCATGCCGATTCGCACGCCGCTCTTGCTCAGGTCCTTGGTCAGCCCGGCCGTGGTTGCAGGGAACATGCCCTGGATGCCGGCGCCAAAGTAGCCAAAGAAGATGACCCAGATATAGTCGCCAGTGATGGAGTTAACGCCCGACCACGCAAAGATGCAAACGGCTGCCGCGAGGATCGTGGGGATGAAGACGTTGACGGCGCCGAAGAATCTGTCGGCCAGAAACGCTGGTATCAGTCGTCCCGGAATGCCAACGGCGTTGATAATCATGAGCATGTTGAACGACGTTGACTGAGAGCCGCCGAGCCGATCGATGGAAAACGCGCGTGCCTGGTGACTCCTGTTAGAAACGACGCACGAGAGAACAAGGCGAAGAAAGGAGGAAGAAGCTCACGTAAAAGTAAGCAAAGTAGGTGGCCCAGAGCGTGATGAACATGCTGATTGCAAACAGGACATATGTCATCTCCCTGAAAGCACCCCAGTCTACCAGAGGACCGGCCTTCCGCGGAGGCAACCTCGGCCTCACCAGCAGGACAATGATGACGCTGCTCACCAGGACCACCAACCCCATTGCTCGCACCGTCCAGCGGAATCCAACCTGGGGGATCAGCTGCTGCGCAATCAAGGGGAAGATGACGCCGCCCGTTCCACCACCACAAGCCGCCGCCGACAGGGCCAGTGTCCTCTTCTTGGAGAAGTACGTCGTCATGTTGGCGATGGTTGGCGCAAACACCAGCCCGCAGCCCAAGCCCTGACACAGTCCCTGCGAGAGAAACAGCTGCCAGTACGTTGTCGCGACACTCGTTGTGAAGATGCCGACTAGCTGCATGATGAACCCGGAGATCAGACAAGGTCTGTAGTATCCGGCGTCAAACGCTCGTCCGGTGAACGTGCCGATGACGAACAGCAGACACGTCTGGATGCTGCCGATCCAAGACACGGATGAGGGCTCTAGGTTGAGTTCCTGCATGTAGTATGGCTGGAAGATGCCGAAGCTGATGATGTAGCCCCAGGTGGTGAACACGACGAGGTGACCAGCGACGATCTGGAGCCACGCCCTGAGGCCGCCATCTGGTGGAGGCCCTATTGTGATGGCAGCATCTGTGGGTTGTGCTTCGACTGAGCGTATTGATTGAGGGCTGTGAGTTGTCGTTTCTGTCTTTGATTCATAGGCGACGTCGTCGGTGGAAGACACTTCGGTCGATGATGGGCCTGTCGTGGCCGGCTGTGTAAGTCCCATGGTGAGACGCGTGCTCTCTCTTTCACTTCCTTCGCTCTCTAGCCTTTGGCACTAGTCGGCATTCACCAGCTTCGAATGGCACCCGAGTGGAAGTATCAGAGCAAAAGAAGATATTCTATTACTGATGCGCGTTCTTGTCTGACGACAGGTATTTGGGAGCCGTTGTTCCCTCGAGAATATGCCGATGTCGCTGTGAGAATCCCAGCCATGTAAAGAGAAAGAAAGGCAGATATAGCAGTATGGCCTGAGCGGGTAGATGAAGCGCTCACGGCAACTTTCTCGACAAAGTCGACAACTATCAGGATACAAGAAGACGCCGATTCCAGGTCACACCATGCAATTGAAGATAAGGCAAGGAGGAGGGTTGCTTTCCGGAGTACGGGGCAGGGTAGTCATATATCAGGATGGGCATAATGGATGCAGGCCGATATCCGATCGTGTTGGATTTGCCTACGGTTGTATGTGGAGCCCCCGTTACTCGGCTTTCGTCGTCCGCTGCTCCAGTTTTCCAGCAGGGAGAATCTGGACTCTGTTGATGCCGGTGAGGATGTTGATCAGGTGAGTCATCAATTTTTTTTTTTTTTTACTGAAGTCCACCTGTTGAAGAAGGGATCATGTCGAAGAGCAGGATGTCATAGTGTCCAGTTGCAAAAAGCGGCATCTCCTCATCCCTACGACAGTCTATGTAGAAAGGTTGATGACAAGGCTCCATGTACAAGGAGGTCAATGGTAAGGCGCGCAGCTAACTTGCAAGTTTTACAAGAGTGTGGATACAGCTGCAGTCGTGCCGTTCCTACGGAGTATCAGCAGCCGAGTCGCAATGTTCTTCACATAACAAAATTGAAAAGTTCTTTTCCTTTTTGCGGCAAGCCAGGTCGAGGCTGATGGGTATAAACGGGGTATAAGTCTCGCAAAAGGATTGGCGGAGGAACAAGTCCGTCTTTATGAAAACTAGGTAGTAAACACCATTAGCAAATCGTCGTCTTCCGAACCCCCATCTACGGAGTATGGTGGATGCAGCTTCGGTTTAAAAGTGTGAGCTTGTTCTTGTTACGTACTGTCTGTGGGCCGCACAGGCCGCATCTCGCCGCCGGCAAATCGGGCATTGGCCTCCGCCGTGAGAATGCGAGGGCCGGTCAACGGAGATGGTCGCCCAACGTCGTCGGGTGAACAATCAAGCGTATCAGGATTCGTTATTTAAGCAGTAAAGAATACAAGCTTGAAAGGTAAGTCTATTCACTTGGCGGCTCCAGTCCTGCCTCGATTCTTGATTCATGTAAAAGGAGGTCGTTATGGGACGAGAGCGTGGTGACCAGCTGAGCTACCTTGGCCAGAGACTTGCCTTTGCTTACAAATGCAGCTCCAGATCCTGCATCACAGGAACCTCGCTTTCTATCGGTTTCGGATCGGGCCGTTGAAGAAGATATCGTGCCAATTGAGTAAAAGAGGTTTGATTAAGGGCTTTACCATGGATTCGAGATTCGGTATTGTTCCCAGAATGGGGAGGCCACAGGCGCCAGTACGAAATGCGCTTGGTGGCTTGAAAATTGGAGTTGTGTGCCGTGGTCAAACCTAGGGCGTGTTTTCTCATTAGACCAAAAGTGTCAATATCGGAACTCTTCGAGTCAGAGCTGAAGGGGTCTTGATTGCTTGTTTTGGGTGACTATCGAACGCGGGTTCAAGGGTATAAACTGTCTATTTCAGCATTTTGCAGAGAACGAACAAGTCAACAACTCGACAATCCAGCAGTCAACTCCCGATCAACAAGATCAGCAGTCAAGATGGTTTACACACTCTACATCGGCAACAAGCGCTACTCGTCGTGGTCGATGCGCCCCTGGGTCCTCCTCAAGGCGCTCGACATCCCCTTTGACGAGAAGCTTCACTTCTTCAGCGCCGACCTGCCCAAGCAGCGCCGCGAGTTCCTCACCATCTCGCCCTCCGGCAAGGTGCCCTGCCTCGTCGACAGCGAGGCCGGCGCCGTCGTCTTCGACTCGCTCGCCATCGCCGAGTACATCGCCGAGGAGTTCCCCGCCGCGTGGCCCAAGGACAAGATCGCGCGGGCGTTTGCCCGGAGTGCCGCGGCGGAGATGCACTCGAGCTTCGGCGCGGTCCGCAACGAGTGCTCCATGAACGTCGCCCTGCGCATTGAGCTGGGCGTCCCGAGCGAGGCTCTTCAAAAGGACATTGATCGCCTGGCGGAGCTCTTCACCGAGGGCATCGCCAAGTTTGGCGGCCCGTGGCTCGCCGGCAGGGAATTTAGTGTTGCGGACGCCTTTTACGCGCCGATTGCGTCGAGGTTCAAGACGTTTGGGGTGCGGCTGCCGGGGGCGGCGGGAGAGTACATTGACCGGCTGTATGAGCATCCTGCTGTGCAGGCGTGGGTCGAGGGGGGCATTGTCGAGCCGATTCTGGAGCGTCTTGAGGAGGATAGCATTCGAGGGAGGAGGGTGTTGAAGAACTTGGGTGAGTAACAGGGCCCTGATCTTCTGGGATCGTGACGATGATTAACTGGGATTAGGAGACTCTGCTTGAGAGCATTGATGGCTTGAACAGCAGACATGGCGAGGATATCGGCTGTTGGATATAGCATTTGAGTTACTTTGGCATCTGAGATGTGTCGGTTCACATATATCGTGATATAAACCAAGCAGTTTGCGTTGATGATTCATTTACAATAGAAGTCTGAGCAAGTGTTAACTCGTCTTACATGCAACCACACTCGATACATGTGACAGCCTTTGAGTCAACTGCCAATCTTGGGCATCCTTGGCCAAATCACCTAATAAAAAAAATAACAAAAAGAAAGACAATAGCATCAATTTTTGTTCATCCAAAAGCAATGACGAGATGAATGAGCATATCAAATGGATGCGACATGATGGAGGCTCCTGGACTTGGCCAACTCGTAGGGTAGGCGGCGTATCGGAATCAAGCAACTCGGATGTCATACAAAGCATCACGTTACTCGACTTACACCACCACTGCAGGGCAACAGATAAGAACCAATTGTGGCCCAACCACGATCACGGAACAGAGAGATGCAAGTTCTCGGGATGTAATCAACGATAGGGATCTCATTCGAGTATTCAGCATTCATTTGCCATGTCATCAATCAACCGAAATCAGCATCCAATCCCCTAGCCCAACCTCAGACCCCTGGAACTTACCGCCTCCCCTCCCCACCCACAGCGGCTACAGCACATGGCGATAAGGTACCTTTTAGGGCCAGCTGACGCAACTGATCTTCACTTCAGCTCCAGTCCAGCTTCACAGCTTCGGCATCGACCTTCCAACTCCAGGTCCAGCTCCTGCAAATTCGCAACCATGGCGGGCCAAGGAGTAACGCCGTATCTCATCACACTCATCGCCATCTCGACTCTTGGGTCTCTCCAGTTCGGCTTCCATTTGGTACGTCCTTGTCGCATCCATTCACCGCCGTTGCTCTGCCCTTCATCCCATCGAGACAAGCTGTAGTCTGAGCTTCACTGTCAGGCTTCGCCTACAGATCTGCCCAACTGTGCACCTCTACAGATGCATCATTGAGAATCCATCGACTGACCAGCGCAGGCCGAGCTCAACGCCCCCCAGGACGTCATCACCTGCCACCGCAAATCCGTCTCGACCGTCGCCCGCATCGCCCGCTTCCTCACGTCCGTCCACGACGCCCACGATGCCGTCGACGACTGCATCCCCATGGACGAGGCCGCCTTCGCCACCGTCTCGTCCATCTTCACCGTCGGCGGCCTCATCGGCGCCCTGGCCGCCGGTCCCTTCTCCTCCCGCCGCGGCCGCCTGCTCGCCATGCGCGCGACGGCCCTCCTCTTCATCGCCGGCTCCACCATCGAGTCCGTCGCCCACAGCGTCCTCGTCATGGCCTTGGGCCGCTTCCTGTCCGGCATTGGGGCCGGCGCGGCCACTGTCATTGTGCCGCTCTACATCAGCGAAGTCTGCCCACCCGACCGCAGGGGCTTCTTCGGCTTCATGACGCAGATATCCATCAACGTCGGAATCCTCATCACCCAGACGTCGGGCTTCTTCCTCAGCTACGGAAGTGCCTGGCGGTGGAACCTGGGCATCGGGGCCTTCATCGCTGCGGCGCAAGGCCTTGGGCTGATGATTGTCCCGGAGAGCCCTGCCTGGCTCGCTGCTCACGATGACGTGGCTGGTGCAAACAAGACACTGCAGAGGATCCGTGGCCACGCCGTTGATGCAAGTGAGGAGAGAGAAGGCTGGGGCCGAGATGCTTCAGGCGCCGCCGAGGAGGAACGGGGCCTCCTCGCCCAGGACGCAGACGCCGACGACGTGCCTCCGCCCAACGCCACGTCGGCCAAGAACGAGCCCGTTCACCTCGGCTTCCTACAGGTCGTCCGAGACCCCAACACGCGGCCCGTCATCATCGCCCTCGTCGGCATCATGTTCGTGCAGCAGCTGTGCGGCATCAACTCCGTCATCATGTACTCAGTCTCCCTGCTCGCCGACCTGCTGCCCATTTCCTCTGCGCTGCTCAGCATCCTCGTCTCGCTGGTGAACCTGGTCACGACCGTTGCCTGCTCCCCGTTGCCAGACCGACTGGGACGCAAGGCGTGTCTCATCATGTCCATTGTAGGCCAGGGCAGCAGCGCCCTTGTGCTGGCCCTGTCCATCGTCTTTGGCTTCAAGGTCGTGTCAGCCTTTGCCGTGCTCTTCTTCGTCGCCTTCTTTGCCGTGGGCCTGGGCCCTGTGCCGTTTATTCTGGCGTCGGAGCTGGTCGGCCAGGAAGCCGTTGGAGCAACGCAGAGCTGGTGCTTGGGAGCCAACTACGTGGCTACCTTCCTGGTGGCGCAGTTCTTCCCCATCGTCAACAAGGCCCTCAACTCTTGGCTGGGCGGCCAGGGCTGGGTGTACTTTATCTTTGCTGGCCTGGCTGCCCTTTCGTTTGTGTTTGTGACTTGGTCGTTTAGGTCTCTGCGTTTTCATGGTGCTACCGGTAACTGAAGTGACTTGAGCCTGACCGTAAACACCTGGATGAACTGCTATGGCGTTTGTACCTTGAACAAGGTTGTCTCTCGTGCGAGCCGCGTTTTTGACGTATTAGATCTCTTGAGTCCAGGAATTGCAGGCGTGCAATCAGGGGTTGGATCCAGGAGTTGGTCAGCCATGGTGGAAAGACACATGCTACGCCTCATAGTCCGAACATCATTTGATAACATGATTCGTGCTTCTCTTCGTTGCTTCATTGAATTGCCCATGATCATCACCAGAATTTTCACCCAAGCCAAAGAAATGCAATGTTGGACCGAAACCCGAAAACACCGTTGATTTCATGCTAGTGTATCGAAGGCACACGCACACCCACGGGGAGGGGGCTGAGCCATCAATCCCCTTTCCCAGCCATTTCTAGAGGAATTTTTTTTTCATCGGCAAAAGACCAGAGAAGAATATTTTCCATTCTTCTATCCACCCATGCCGTGAGAGAGAGAGGTAAAAAGAATCCGCGGCACTGTCGCAACACGATGGCCCCAGTACCACAAAGAAGCGCGCCCACAATTTCCACCAGCAAGCCCCAACAAGATGAGTGAGAGCGTTGCGTTTATTTCTCCTTCTTCGCCTTGGCACCCTTGACCTTTGCCGTGCCGCGCAGGGTCTTTTGTCGGTTCTTGCGCTGCTTGCCTGTATTCCGGAAAACGCCAAGTCAGTAAAACAAAATCGCACACACAAGTATAGGCTGGCAGCAGTTTGCGCTGCTGGCCGTGGATAGAGGACGTACGCTGCTGTCTGCTGGGACGCTCGGGCTTGGTGGCGAGTCCGACCCGGATCAGGCGGTACTTGGGCTCGAACTTCTTGAGGGCCTCGGGGGAGTCGTAGATGAGGGCGAAGCCGGTGGTCTTGCCGCCACCGAACTGGGTGCGCAGGCCGAAGACCTGGACCTGCTCCTTCTGGGCCTTGTACAGGCTGGCGAGCTTCTCGCTCAGCTCGGTCTTGGAGATGTTGGGACGACCGGGGTGGAGGATGTCACTATGCATTCACAATCAGTCTCTTTGCTCCCTTGGCTCCTCTCACGACATGATTTGAAATCGAGAGACCACGTGTGCGTAGTTGTCGCCGTCATTCTTCCATCCGCCTTGTCATTCCTCTATCCATTCGAATCCAGTCCAATCGAGATGCCGTTTCCAATTTTGTGAAACGTGTTGTCTGTGCGGTAATCACGGCGAAGAGGCGTTGCGTTTCCTTGCAACCGAAATATTGTTTGTCGATACTCGATGGATGATTCCGTACGGATGAATCTCGTGGATAGAGGATATGACAGAGGCGGCGGATCGAATACTAGGCGACGAGGAGGCAAAGCAAGAGGGAGTCAAAACTCACACCACCATCTGCTTGCGGCCAAGCAGCGGGTTGCGGATGAACTTGCGAGTTCGCAGGGTAACGGGAGCGTCGTTATCCGCCATGGTTGCTGTGCTGGATTGTCTCTGTGGAAAAAGTGAGCGAAGGGGGAGAGACTTCGGCGGTTTGGCGTCGTTGCTTCAGTCGTGGGAGAAAGGGCTCGCCGCAAATGTGAAAAACCGGGGCTGCGAAAATTCCGAGCCACCAGTCGTGTCGCTTAGGCTGGGTCCCAAGCCCTAAGGATGTGTGCGCGTTAGGTAAGCGGAGCCCACATTGGCTGGGAAAATTCCCAGGGCGGTTTGGATGAGGTCACGTGGGCGAGGATAATGTTCGGATGAAGTGGCCTTGCTGCTATTTTTGCAGATTGGAAGACTCCGCTCCCGCCAGCCAATGAGCTGCGCAGGATGATTTTGAAGCCTCTCCACCAGTTTTACATGCTGGAGCATCACCATGTTTCTTTGGAGAGGTTTGATGTTTGTCGCGAGGAAAGATGGGATGAACCACGAAAACAAAAGAAATTAGTGGTTTATTCTTCACACCTTGTCACATGCAGATGCGTGTTCACATTCAGTCATGGAAGCTTCTGTGCAGAAGCAAGTCGACCGCTTCTGCCGCCAATATCTCCAATTGGAGCAGACGCTGAACTATCCCGAGCCTCAACACATCAGACGCTCCGATGTCCAAGATGCCATCTATCACAGGCTCTTTGCCGAGGATTCTCTTCCTGCAGGAGCTCCTCCGCTGAGATACCAATTGAGAGTGCTCAAAGAGCTCATCTCCCGCATCGAGGCCAGCATAGAAGACTGGGATGAGCATGTAAGTTGTGTCACCCCCTTGCTGCACTCTTACTTGAAACTGTTATCCCTCTCTAACCTACGGAGCAGGGAGTGTCCGACGGCCTCATGTCGTCCCTCTCTGTCTTATTCTCCACGCCGGCCCCCAATGAGGACGATGCCGTGCAGCAAAAGTACGCTGTTGTCTATCACCTCGCATCGTTGCCAGGTCACGAGGCTCACATCGACCTCTTTGAGAATCGCGCCCTCATCGCTGCTGGCGGCACTACTGGGCTGAGGACCTGGGAGGCAGCACTGCACCTGGGGCAGCTTCTCTGCCATGATCCCAGCCTTGTCTCGGGCAAACGAGTCCTAGAGCTCGGGGCGGGAACCGGGTATCTTTCCATCTTGTGCGTCAAGTACCTGGGGGCGACGCATGTCATAGCATCCGATGGCTCCGACGATGTCATCAACAACCTGCCTGAGAACCTCTGCCTGAATCAAATCCAGGACTCGAGCGCCATACGTCCCATGGATCTCAAGTGGGGGCATGCACTCGGAGGAACTGAAGAGAAGCGGTGGAATGGCGGCAGTCCGCTCGATGTTGTGCTCGGGGCCGACATCACATACGACCCGAGCATAATCCCGGATCTTGTCGGCACCCTCCTGGACCTCTTTGGCCTGTACCCTCATGTTGAGGTCATCATTGCGGCGACGCAGCGGAATCTGCAGACGTTCCGGGTGTTTTTGGAACGGTGTCAGAGAGAGGGGTTGAAGGTGGAAGATGTCTCGTTTGAGATACCGCCGCGAGATCAACAGGAAGGGCCATTCTACAACGACCAAGTAGCCATCAGGATCTGTAAAGTATCCAAGTCATGACACCTAAATGTCATCAATTGATCGGTTGGGATGCCTCAATATGCTTTGCCAGGTAAGGATCAACGAGGTCCGAGTGGTGAGCATGCTTCGATGTAAACTTCGTCGTTTCGAACTCAATCGATCATTATCCATCATCACCAGCCATCAACCACCATTGGCTTGACGCCGACACCAGTGAGGCGAAAAATGACACAGCTCTGTGGAAATCGCCTCCTTTCTTTGCTCACACCATCCGAGAACCGCAATGACTTCGCCAAGGAAAAGGCGGCGTCGACCTGGTTTAAAGCTTCAGGGTAGGGAATGGTGATGGCGTCAAGACTATTCAGCTACAGTATGGCTTCAGGGGACAAGGTAGCTTTTGTGGCGCCTGGGGAATGCTAGCCACAATCATCACTGGCTTGCCGTTGGCCTGACGCCGTCCTGAGCCTCTGGGAATTGTGGCTGTTGCCATCAGACGATCCTGACGACGGAATGGAAGCACATCCCAAGCTGTTGGATGTCCGGGGATTTGCATTCGCAGTGTAATTCCATGTCCAATCATGCACCCAATCCCTATCAAAAGCCAGAGTGCGCAGATAGATCACGATCCCTTTGCGATAGCTGACGTCACGTAAAGCAGCGTGACCGTCTTCTCATGTTTCCTCCTCTCCAACAGCCTAGACCCTGGTCCCGGCCGGAGCTATTCCCCCTCGACCAATGCATGTTAGGCCAAGTCGGCAGATGAAGTCATGCCCAGGACAGCAACAGAAGTCTGGGGAAGTCAGACACAGCCGGGGAGGAACAAGGTTACGGGTGAGACGAATACTCTACAAGGGGGAAGGGGACGAAACTCAATCCGGCTACAGTAGCTTGTACAGTCCGAGTACTGGATGAACTGGAGATTTTGAGTAAGCGGCCTAGAATTTGCAAGAATCTTACGTTTGGTGGCATGTCCATCACTCGAGTATGGAAACCTTCCATTCCACGGCTTGTTGCCAAGCTGCGGGGGAAACGGGGGAAAAGAAGGGACAAAAAAAAACAAAAGCGCCACCAACGGGGAGCCGGCGAGCGAATGGGATCAGGAAGCGATAGCCTGGGGACCGGTTGTTGAGGCGTCTATGGAGTCGTTTCCTCTGTGTCATCCCCTTTTCGTGATCGGGTCTCTTTGCAGGTCTGTAATATCTCAGACGGAAGCAAAGACGCATTTCAGATGGCGTGAGCTGTACGAGCACACGGTTTGCATGAGCGGGGGAGCCGGTGGTTGGGGAAAGGGAGGGGAAAGGGGAATAGATTGGGCCCGCGTGCAGAGTTGCAGCCTCCGGAAGACCCTGGTTCGGAAGTCGACGATGTTTGGTACAAGTACTCCGTACGAAATTTCGAATAAGAAGGACTGACTTGAGACTGGGCACATTGAGAACAAGCGTGAGGAGCACCCTCTGCTCCGTAAAGCCGCAGCAGTCCTGCAGGTTTCCAAAGGTCCATCTCAATGAGCAGATTGATCGATTTTGCCCCTCCTCGTGCAGAATGTGGTCGGGTGGCCGTAGCACAGCGATGCTGAGAGAAGTTTCAAGCAGTCAAGTTATTACGAGACACAATAACGAAAAACGGAAGAGAGAAAATAAAAAAAGAACAAAAAAAGCGGTCCAGCTTGCGTGTCGTTGATGAAATCTTGTGGCGTTTATTAGCGAACCCACGCTGGCCTGAGACGATCTTTGATCGGCAAAGAAGCGTCACAGAGTCAAGAGTGAACGTGACCGCCAAACGGACCAGGTTGAAGAAACTCCTCTTCATGGAGACTGAAAACCCCAGGAGGCCGGGAAGGGGCCGGTCACCGCAAGTATGCACGGAGTACAAACGACAACGGACGTTGAGGCAGCAACGTGGTTTGACGGGACGAGATAACAGCGGACCTCTTGAGCCGCCCCTAGTTCGCCTGCTGCGTTGGCCAATCGAGAGGGCATCGAGAGAGGGGAGATGCACTGCAACACTCCGCGTTGTGAGGAGCATTCGTTTGCTCGGAGGTTATCATTCATCTTTCGTCTCCCTGTGCGGATCGCTAGCCGATGGTCCCGTGAGGTGAAATGCACCTGCATACACGATCCGGAGTACATGGATGGCACTGATTTCCGTACGACGGCTGTTCTTTCATCGAGCTTCTCCGTGGTGGGCTGAGCTGAGAGGCGAAAAGCTCATGTAGGATTCCGTTCGCTAACGACATCTGCATTGCTACGCTGCAAACAGGATGCCCAGTTCCGGCCCAAAGCCTTCACCGGTGTTGCTGTGTGTGCCGCGACAAAAGGTTGTTTGTTACTCATATGAGACGAGTCAACCCTCACTGCAACTCTGTCTCGGTGCCCAATATTCGGATGCGTTCTAGACCGGATGCCGAGAGAAGAAAGACGAAAAAAAGTTACTGTAACCTCACCTTTGGGCTCTTTTTGCTGAATCCTGCCGCCGCTTTGGGTCTTGTACCCAGTGATCGGCCGTGGGTTGTGGAAATGATGGTCAGGGGGGGCATTGATGATAGTTGCATCAGCACTCATTTTTTTTTTTCGCTGGGTGACAAGCTTGGGAGTAACCGCCGATCAGTTGCGGATCACGAGGCGTAAATAGAAGGTGTCTGTAACGCTGATGGCTGATCACTGACTAGAAACGGCGCGGACGTGGGATGTCTATGATACGGAGACTGAGAGGCTCTGGAAACACAAGCTTTGAACGCATCGAGGCTTATCTCTTGTCGTGCTGAGCTCCATAATACTCTGTACACCGGTTTTTACGGGTCATGTAAGGGAGATGCGATTCAAGATACAAGTAGCGTCAGATAATCCCGCGGCGCCCATTGTCAGCCAGTCGATTCATGCCCATGGCTTGCCGTTATCTCAGGCCTTCAACTCACTCGCCGGAAAAGGGGGGGTGGTAAGGCAAACGGCACAGGGCGCTTCGCTATCTCTGGCGCAAATTGCAGCATTCAGCCCAATGGACTCAGCATTTCAGCTCGGCCCAGGCTGATGTTAGAATTTTGCTTTCGACAGACACACACGCAGGTCTCGAAACTCAATCAAGCTGGATTCATTGGCACACACTCCGTGTCGCCGCTCAGCAACGCCGAACTGTATGTACAAGACACAGACAGAGACACGGACAGGCGGACTGGACGAGGACAAACCGGCGCCATGCTGGGCGACGCAATGTTGCATGGGCTGATTGCGGCCCCGGCGATTGGAATTCAAGAAGAGAACAGGGCGAAGCCTCGTGACCTGCTGTCGAGGTTGATCGCACAAGATTGCTTCCGCTCCGAGCTGCGTCTGTGTTTGGCTGAGGCGGTGACAGCTGCTGTGCTCGTACATGTAACTTGGTGGTTCAGAATGCTGCCTCGTCCACCCTCTCTTGGTGAGTAAACCGCAAAAAGAAACCAGTAAACAGTAACAACAGCACACCGAGAAAGCAGGGCATGCTCACAAACAAGAATTGATCAACAAGACCCCCCAAAAATCAATGTGAGATCCCTGCTGTCGAGAACCACCGCATCCCAGGCCCACCATCCCGGCCACCCCCGAGCAAAGAACAGGAGCCATCCATCGCAACGTGCAGCAGCGCCATCGTCCAACTCGCCCGCAGCCAATCTGTGACCTATCGGTACTGCATGTACTCCGTATGGTACGGTAAAAAGTCCCAGCAGAAGGACTTCAACAAGCTAAAGCAAGCAGGGGCCCCGTATCGCATCCAAGGATCAGAAAGCCAAGTTTTGCCAGCAGAGGCCGGTTCGCCACCCGCCGCGTCGCCATTGGAGGAGACGGAGCCTCTGTAGCAACTCGACGCCTTCTGGTAGGCTGTGGTTTTGCCTCCGCAGAAGCTTATACTTTGGCTAGCGATGATGCTACTGTATGCGTTGGAAGACTAGAGATACCGTATCGTAACCGAAGGGCAAGCTATCATCCAGTAATACACCGTCTGAATAAGAGAAACCAAAGAGCGTTCCCTTTTGGATTGTACTCCGTACGAGAGCATTCACTTATCCCCTTCCTCACCTCAACCGAAACCCCCCTTCTTTGGCGCCCAAATGCATGCTACAGCAGCAAAATAGATTGTCGGGCCCCGGCGCAGCAAAAGCTTGAGGCCTGGCCGACGAAAAAACGGCCATCCTGGACCAGAAGGGCATCCGAAGCAGAAACCCCCCCTCCCTTCCTTCAGCTTCGCCTTCACGGAGCTCAGCCCGAGGTTCTCATTGGCCGGTTGGCGCCCTTGCAAAGGTTGCAACAGCCAACCCATGCTCATGCTGCCGAGCGATTATGTAGTTGCAAGGACTTGGCACCACAAAGCCAAGGCAAGGTAAGCTTTGCTCTGCCGTTGCCAGCCAGCCGGTCATGGTACATTGGCAATGTTGATTTCGATAGTTGCAGCTTGCCAGCTCTCTCTGTTGGCGGTAGACTCCGATACTCGCCGTCTCTTTGTTTTACCTGTAGCACTTGGTTCGTATCGTCAACCCTCTTGGCCGTTTGTTGCAAGTATATTGCTAGCTTGTCCGCCCTCTTCCCCCCCCATCCCATCCCATGCTCCCACTAGCATTCCCGCTTCATTTTATCGATACTCCGTGCCTTATTTCTCGCTCCACACCCTCATTAGCCGGGGCATCTCGTGAGTGGCAGAGGCCAAGCAAGCCCTTGTGTTAGTGCTGCGTCAAAAAAAAGCAAACGGGCCTCGTTCCCATTCCCGGTCCCAGTATTCGATTCCACCCCGGTCCACCTTTTGCTCTTCTCCTGGCGCTGGCTGCTACACTACCAGACGCCCACTTAGACGCTCCTCATCACGCCAACTTCCGTGCTTTTGACCTGACCTGCCATCCCCGACGTCAGTCTTCCATCACCCCCGTGCTGTCGGTATAAACCAAGGCCACCTGCCCTACCAGAAGAGAATCCTCCTCCAAGATCGACACGTTTCTCATTGAATCCTACCAACGAACAAATACCTAACCCAGTATCACCTACGACATACCCGTGGCGGAACATTGCGCTTGGGCAAAAGAGGCAATCTCCTACCTTGCCCGCAGAAACACAGGAAGAAGCTGCTTCGTGCACCTTAATATTAAACGTCCTCGAAACCCCCCTTGCTAGACTCGGAAGCAAGGCTCAAACGAACGTCTTCTACACAACGCACGCACGTTAATTAACATACCCATCCATTTTCTATTATTACCAAGCGAGTACTCCATAGTGCTGCTATTCCTATCGTCGCCAGCACTTCACCCTTGTGGTCTCGACTCCGTCAACTCGCAGCTCAACACCTCAATTCCATTGCCGGCTCATCCATTATCTGTGCCAATCTCCTTCGACATCACCTGCTGCGCGGAGTGAACTCTTACTACATCTTCGTCGAGTGTCCGATGGTTTCGTCACAGCTGGGAACAAGAGCAATACCACGATCATATCGCTGCAGCCGCTGAACGAGACGCCGCAAAGCAAGAGCACCGAATCAGCAACAAACCTCAACCCAACCACCATCGACACATCCGAGTAGTACCTTCTACATCACAACATCTTCACAATGGATTTTGAAGGCTACCAGCACGACTACGCCTACACGCTGCAAAAGTACCTGCGTCTGCAGCAGCAGCACGAGCAGCTCTGCAACAACCTCGAGCAGATCCGCCCGCGCACCGCCTCGACCGGCACGCTTTCCACAATTTCCTCGCCCAGTACCTCGCCCGTCCGCACTTCCATCCACGCTCTCGCCGCCTCATCACCAATCTCAGCCTCGACACCATCGCCACGACGACACTCGCGATCCAGCGGCGCGCGCCGAGCTTCCAGGCACTCGCGCTGCTTTGAGGACCAGCTCGACACCATTGTCGACGAAGACACAATCTACCAGATCTCGGCCGAGGAGCAGCGCCTCTCTGACGTCAACGAGAGCATCAAGCGGGCGCTGACGGAGCTGCTCAACTGCGATGCCGTGCGCAGCGACAAGACGACGCGCATGTGGGCGCAGGCCCGGCTGATGGAGACGGAGCAGGAGCTTCGGTCAGGACGGCGGAGGCGAAGCTCGCCGAGCCGAGAGTGACTATCTTGAGGCAACCCAGTACGGACAATGGCATTGCTACGCAGCCATTATCGGGGAGACCTGAATATGGCCGAGAACTCCCCATATCGATGTTCGACTTGAATCCGGCATCACTACCAGCTCAGCTTGTCTGAGCCACAACGTCACTCCTTTGAACAGACATAATTCATAATTTCCTTCTTGGCTAGCCAATCCAGCCTTGATGCCACTTGGGGACCGTCTCGACGCGGACATACCAACAATTTTCATCTCGCTTCCTTTGTCGTTTCTTCTTGTGTCAATGGGGAAAACAAAACATATACCACAGGAGCTCAAGCCGGAGAGCTTACACCATGCGACGAGAATGAGTTTTTTTCTTTTTTCCCTTTTTTCTTCTTCTGTTATACTGCGATAGGGGGGCATACAGAAAAGGAGTGCAAAAATTGGGGACATTCATTTTCTTCGATTTGCCGCGTCTCATCAATTTTCTTTACGCTCCATCTCATATGGACATCTTCCTCCACCTACCCAATTCGGGTATGCTGCCGACTCCGTGCTGTTTTACTCACTGCAGGAGATGTTGCAAAATAGCCAGACATGAGGCTGACTGCTGTTCGTCTTTGGCATTGCATTGCGTGCGGCGCACAAAATACCTGTCTTCACTATGTACATGACTTTATATTCTTCATGTACATACCACAGCACCTTGACTCGGTGCAATTCTACCCTTTGCTTGTTTTTTATAGTGTTTATTATTATAGCATTTTCACTTATTGTGTGCTGTGGATCGGCTCTTTTGTACAGAAATCGAGGAATCGAGCCTCCTATCTGGTTATATACATGTATACATCCATATGTCTCATTGCATCTGATGGTCCTGACTTCTTCAGGTAGTCCCGGGGTTTTCTTATTCTCTATTTTCAAGTGTAGTGTTATTGTCGTATTTAGCGAGTACAGGCTTAGGTTGGCTGTTGAGAGGGCCACGATTTATATCATTGCTCTCACAATTTGAACGTACGTACTCTCGTGACCTGTCTTCAGTATTCTCAAACCTGCCTTAACACATACAACGCTATGCAACAAGACATGAAGTGAAGGGTGTTCATTAGATGGATGGCAAAAGCTGAGAGAGTTTCAGCCAGACCACAGGCTCGTGGACGAAAGGCGTTGCGCATTGACTGTCTCGTGACTGAAACGGAGGGCCTGCAATTAGCGACAGGCGGGGGATAAGAGAGGAGGCTTCCTGGTCTCAAGTTGATGCGTTTCGTAGATGATTGACCCTCATCACAATGTTTCAGCAAGGAGATAGATTTCGAGTACCGTAAGTAGAGAGAGTATAAGGAAGTACTATTGACAGAGTCTCTCGTACGACGCTCAATATTGGCCATGTATTTGATGTTATTCGATCCCTTAGTATCCAGATAGACATGCACCAATCGGATTTCATCCATTGAACCTTGAAGTTGAAATGGACTGACTTGTACGTATGCACGATCCACAAATCCAAATACAAGCTTATCTGATCTCTTGGCGGAGCTGGGTCTTCATGTTGTCAAGCTTCGACTTGTTTGGTGGAGATACATTATCTGCAAGCTCGAAGCATCACCACATTATGTAAGCATATCCCATGCAAGGCTGCTGCTCCACATAATTGTCACTCGTACAACCAATTCGCAGCCTCGCGCGTCAGGCACACGCGACAGCTTTCTTCCTCTTTCTTCCTCTTGCTTCCCGTCAGTACCATTCACGCCAAGGCAACCAGCATGTCCGTCCTGCTAGAAACAACCGTCGGTGACATTGTCATCGACCTGCTCACAGATCACGCCCCCAAGCTCTGCGAAAAGTACGTCACGATTCCTTCTCTCTGATGCCCCAAGCTGCTGACATCGCCCCAGCTTCTTGAAGCTCTGCAAGGTCAAATACTACAACTTCTCGCCCATTCACTCCGTGCAAAAGAACTTTTCCTTCCAAACCGGCGATCCCCTCGGCCCTCTCTCTAAAGAATCAGATGGCGGCTGCTCAATATGGGGCCTCCTCTCGGGCGATCCGGCCAAGCGCACATTCACAGCTCCCTTTCACCCCAAGCTGAAGCATCTGGAGCGAGGCACCGTGAGCATGGCGACTGTCCCGCTGGCTTCAGACCCCGATACAAGGGTCGCAGCGTCACAATTCATCATCACGCTGGGCGAAGAGACGGATTACCTCGACGGCAAGGCGGCCATCTTTGGCAAGGTCGTCGAGGGCTTCGATGCGCTGGAGAAGATCAACGAGGCCATGGTCGACGATAAGCAGTATCCCTTTGTCGACATACGCATCAAGCACACGGTCATTCTGGATGATCCCTATCCTGATCCTCCCGGCCTCAGAGAACCCAGCTCCAGCCCTCCCCCTTCAGACGAGCAATTGCGGACGGTGCGGATTGCCGACGAACAAGAACTCCACGAAAACGACGATGTAGACGAGGAAGAGCTGGAAAAGAGAAGACGGGAGAGAGAAGCCAGGGCGCAGGCGTTGACACTCGAGCTAATGGGCGATCTTCCCTTTGCCGAGGTGAAGCCTCCGGAGAACGTCTTGTTCGTGTGCAAACTGAACCCCGTCACGCAAGACGAAGACCTGGAGCTCATTTTTGGCCGATTCGGCAAAATCCTGAGCTGCGAGGTGATACGCGACCAGAAGACGGGAGACAGCCTCCAATACGCCTTTATAGAATACGAGGATAAGGCATCGTGCGAACTCGCGTACTCCAAGATGCAAGACGTGCTCATCGACGACCGACGCATCCACGTCGACTTTTCACAGAGTGTCAGCAAGCTCAGCGACGTCTGGAGGCAAGACACGAACAACAAACGGAGAGCAAGGGCGCGGGGAGGATGGGGTGGCGTGCAGGAGCTCGAGAAGCGACGGCAATATCGAGAAGAGGATGAGAGGAGCTCTGGCAAGAACTACAACATGGTGTATAGCAAGGAGGAGATGAAAGGGAGACACGACGATCGAGGCTCCAATGGCCGGAGAAGTGAGGGTAGGCATGACCAGAGGAACGACGACCGGCATGACCGCAGAAACGATGATAGATCACAGAAACGGCCTTCAGATCGAGACAAGGGGCGCCAGTACCGGGATAGGAGTCGCAGCCCTCGGCGAGGAAACAGAGACGATGGTCACAGATCGCGTGATGGCTATCGACACGATAGGAGGGATAGAGATGGTTATAGGCGCAGAGACAGGTGATGGACATGACAATGACATGGTTAATGAAAGCTTTTCATGACCCTTAGCGATGGACTCATCCACCACAATTTACTGTTCTCTATGCTCATGTTTCAGCATGAGTTCAAGACACACTTCCGCAGCCATCCGACAAAAATACCGACTGGACTCGCAATCATCAGCCGAAGGCATTTGTCTACTCTACGAGCTCTTTGTTTGGAACACGGCCATTGTGCTCTCAAGCACCATATCTGACCTCGGTCAACAGACGCTACCATCATGTCGACCCGAATGAGTCTACCCTGAACCAACTTGGGCCTTACGAGGGCTTGCTTGGGAGCCGTCTCGGTCTATTCGCATACATATAGCAACGGCCCTTGGTGGCTGCGCCTCTTGCTTGTTTGTCCACGCACAACGTCCACTCGAAGTCCGAGGCAGACGCTCCAAGCCTGCCAATAAAAATCGTGCATCTTTTTTAGCCACTCCTGGTGATAGCTCTGAGCTCACCAAGGACTTGGACTTTGCTGCCCTCAGGCTATGAAATCTGTTGATCACGTCGCAACTCTAGACCGCTGATTGCTCGAACGCCAGAATTAGAACATGGGAAACTCGGCAAAAGATGAGCCATCTCATAAGGGTACCTAGCGATGTATGAAACCTGAACGCTTCACGATTTTCCCAGTTTCCGAGGCAGGCAGACGACATGACGCCATGGCCCATCTCGAGCACCCGACTCTCTGCTTCTCTCTTCCCTGGTCTAAACGACCCGTTTCATTGCAAGTTCCGATGGCTACCGGCATCTCCCTATCCATCTGCTCCGTATCTACCTATCTATTCATCCACACGCAGGCTCACAGCAAGAGAGAGTCCCACGCTCTTGCGAGACGCTGTCAAACATGACAGGTCCCCCGCAGAAACACAAAAAACCGACGGGAGTAATGAATCTCAGATAGCCGTCTCTTCGGGGCCGTTCAGTTAATTTACAGCAGGAAGAGCCCTTCGTCCCGTGGATGCTTCTAGAGGCTCTCCCCTTTCATTTATCGTTACCGCCATTTGCCGAGCCGCCGTTACGCCGTTACGCTTATACGAGTCCGGCTTGTTGTTGATGGCGTTGGTGATGTTGTGACCTTCATCACGGTTCTTGTCCAGCGCTGATTTACGCCCTCGTTCTCCATCTCCTCTGTGGGCCGAGATCGAACCGAATCGAATCAAAATCGGAACCGTTTAGATGAACTCGTTACGAGTCAATCTATCTTCTCGTACAAGGTACCAGGTAGCAACCTCTTCTGCTTGTGAGCTGTCTTCCACATGTTACTAGTACGCCCATGTCACCTGTTGCTCTCCCCCTCCCTCCCTCCATCATTCTACTTACGGGCTGCAAGGGACCCGCCTGGTGCTACGGCGTCCCATCTCCGATGCAAATCGCTGTCGGTTGAGTGTCACGGATTACTAGCCACGGGGGCCCCCATCTCCCTCTCCAGGCTGTGTGTCGGCATGTACGAAGTACATTACAACCCTGATACCAGCTGAAGCCGAGCTTAGATCGACAAGGGGACTTAGTTCAAACCCGGCCTCGCCGTGTAAGCGACAGAAGAGCCGCGAAGGGGCAACCCTTCCCTCTCTCCCAACTACAGGCAAAACAAGCAATCAAAAAAAGGCAAGCAAGCAATCAACGTCCAAAAGGCGAGACATGCGTCTCTGTCTGAGCGAGAGTGTCCTCGAAACTTCACTTTCTTCCCAGTCACCGCCTCGTTTGCTTCCTGTTTGATTGGCTCTGCTTCATCCCGACCACCCACCCCCAGTCTACAAGAACCGGTGACGCTCTCAAATCATTGGGGCGAGGAAAATAGACATGCATATGTGTGGGATGGACAGGACATGCAGCTCAGTCACTCACTTGCGCTTCCCTTGCTCTGGTGTCACGGGACGAGAGATGGGCATACCGTTACGGTATACGTTTCTCTATGCTCGCACACCGGTTGTCATGGAAGTCACAAAATGGTGCGCCGTTGCGCCAAAGTGACGCTTGTTGTCTTTCAAGTCGCCTGACCTGTACACAAGTACATGGGTGATGATAATAATAGGACCAGTGCTCCGTGACGGCAACGAGAACAAGATGGAAATAAAGCTGCCAACAGATGAAACAGACCTTGTGTATGCCTGTGTGAGTGTCACCCAGCAAAAAAACGAAGCTTGTCATTGCGGCTGTTGCAGCCCTTTGGCCTCGAAAAGCGCTTCGTCACCTCGTACGAGGGACCTCGTCACTGACTGACTGACTGGACTACACCAGACATACAAAGGTGCTCCTGAGTTGAGTTGAGCAACGTGATTGCGGATTACCATGACCTCGAATTAAACGAGCTGATGATGGATCCCAAACTTCGCCGACATGCGGTTTGAACGTCTTCTCGAACCTTGGCCCTGGTTTCCCTTCGATCCCCTCATGTCGTTTTGTTTTCTTGTACCCTTGCTCCTCACACCCATCCCACTCTGAACCCCGGACAAAAACTCAGATCATCCGTTGATCTTTCCCACAGCCTTGCGTGGTGTCTCTGTTTGCTCATTGGCTAGCTCACGCCATCACCTCGTGGATTGGATGACCGTTATGTTTTGCCATGGTACCCTGCACACCTACTACTACTATCCCTCTTTGCCTATTGTCCTGTCTGTCTGTCTTGCGTTTTTCTTGGCCCCGGAGCATGTCCAATCGCTAAGCATTCCCACGTCGCACACAACGGTTGCATGCAGCGAACATGACGGGAACTGAGGGAAAAGCCCAAACTGCAAAGGACCGCCCTGCCCGCCTTTCAAACAAGGGGAGGACGGGGCGGGGGGAGGGGTGGAAGAGCAATATATATATATAATAATAATAATAATTAGAGAATAAATAAAAAAAAAGAAGAAGAAGAAACACGGCGGTTGGTTGTGGCTGGAGGGAAATTTCTTATTTCCGTCCCCTTTCTTTACCCTTCTGGGGAGTAATGAGGAGCGTTTACTATCGCAGGAGGCTGAGGGGGCAAGCAATCCTGTAGATATTGGCTGAGAGGTTGTTGTTTGATCTTTTTGACAGGGGGAGGAGGAGAGCGAAGCAAGGGGGTGGAAAATGAGGCTGTGGGCTTGGTCCGATTCAGACACAAGCTGAAGACTCGATCTTTCGTTGGCCAAGTGGCGCGACAATCTACTCGGCAGTTCCGAGGGCGTCCAAACATTCTGCATGTAAAGTGTCAATCATGAAGTAATTAACTTGAAGACTGGCGATGGCGGTGCAAGCGTGACTCTCTCAGGATCGGAGTCTAGACTAAGGGGGATGTAGGGGAACCTGCTGGGGGAGACACACAGCTGAGAAAGGATAGACAGATGCCGGCAATAGATACCGACTCGGGCTATTTGATCAGAAACGAAAAAAGACAACGTTTATGCATAGTCCAGGATGAAACATTGGTGGAGCGAAGGCGTTCACCGCCGCCAAACGGCGTGGGAGAAAGAGAGAGAGTCACAGAGAGAGAGCAAGAGAGGTGAGCCAATCCCCGTGTTTGCATGTGCAGCATCTCAGGCCCTTTCCCCTGCCTACTGCATGTACATGTGCGTTTCCCTCCCATCATCGTGTATCGCTTGTCTCACAGCCTCGAAGAACTGACTCACCTCATACCTCACTTATTATGTCTCTATCTCTTGATCTCTCACTTGGTTATATCGGCATAATCTCAATGGCTTTCTTGCACGCCCCTCACCCAAGCCATGCGTTTCTCTGCACCATCTCTCCTGTGCATCTTTTCCTTCTGGAAACCTGCACCGTTTCGTTTCGTTGTCCTCTTCACCACTTTCTAGTCTCTCGTTCCCTTGCATGTGTGCCCGTCCCTCCCCTCCGGCATTTAGAGCGCCTTCTCCCCGTCCTCACCTGTCAAATAAACGCTGTGCGTTGGCGTGCCTTGCTTTAGAGCCCGGCCACTGACTGCGTGTGCGTGCGTGCGTGCGTGTGTAGCTCAGAGGGGGTGGACGGCAGCATGCGCCCCTTCTGTTCCTGGTCGAGACAAATACAAAGTAGATGGACGTTTGGCGGTGTCCTGGCTGCCGTGTGCCCGGACAGATCCTCTCTGCCTACATTACTTCGTACATGCTTGGGTGAAGCGTTGTGAAGGCGTGTAAGGCATGCTATGTGAAGGAGGGGAGGGGGAGTGGCCAGCTCAGCTTGGTCACAGCTATCGCCAAACGCTAGTGTTGAAGGATGCAGCCCTTTGCCACACGGGAGGCGCACTTGGCAATGTCGCTGTCTTTGGACAGGCACAGGTGACATATCGGTGTACGCTCTTCTTTTTGTTGCCATTGAGAGTCAAAAAGGGGGGAGGGAGCACCAGGGAAGGGGTACATCCCAAGTAACGGGCGACAGCTCCTCGTTGGGCGTTTTCTTGTATACATGCAGTATCTGCTCCTCTCCTCTCTGTGTGTATATGCCATCTGGTTTCGATACACCCAGGAAGAATCTCGCCCAAGAATCCATCACAGATCTGAGATACATGCTCACTTGTACTTCGTATATGCTCTTCCCCCCAACCTCCCCCATTTCTCTCCAAGCCTCCGACTTCCTTCTGGAAGCTGCTTGATCCGTTGTAATGTCCTAACAGAACTGCAATGGCCCATTTCCTTGCCGAGCAGCACGTGCAACTTGTGTGCCTCTCAAGGACCCTCTCTTGAGAATGTCTCGTCTTCAGTCTCTCGTGTTGCTCGTCATGTGCCTTGGTTCAACTCCAGAACCTCTTTGCCTCCACAGCTGTCAAGTTCCACACGGAACAAGGACGACTCCCTTGTAATATAAGCAGACGGTACTTCACAGTTACCCAGATGATTTGTACTTTTTTGTTTCCTGCCTAGGGCGGGAAACAAGTTGGTGGCTCCCTGTTGTGCGACGTCTCGAGAGACCTTTTTTTGCCTTTGGGGGCCCTTCTGCAGGCTGCTTGCGGAGTTGCACAGGAGGAGAATAACATGCATCTCAATTTACCTGACCGCTACGTTATCGTAACATGAAATGTACACGACATTGACCTTGATCGCCGCCCCCGAGCTGCTTCTGGGATCTTGCGACGGCGCGTATTCTTTCGGCCTCAACCGGGGGCCTGGACACAGGGTCTGGTATGTTCCTGGACTATTTGCGTTCTGCTTGTTTCTGAGGTTTGTGTATGAGCATGACGATCCGTCTCTTGTAGAGCGAAAGAGTAGCCTCATGAGGGCAAGCAAATCTGCATGGACAAGAACCGGTTTGTAGAAGATCACGATCCTCAAAGAGGTCCCTCCTCCTCTTTCCTTACCCCCCTGGTATCCATTTTCCGTTCCCGGAATAGACCAGACGGTTGTTGCTTGGATTTAGACGAGGTTTCCCGAAGAGAGGCAAAGCAGACGTTATTTTGTATACTACGCACTGACCTTATTCAGCACCTTGTCCACTTGCACGCCCCTCCGGAGGAAACAAAACGTGGAAGGGGGGGATGAAGAAGCGCTCGAAATAGAACGGGGAGAGACTGGGCCGGGCAGAAACAACACATACAACATATGCAAGACGCAGTTCCGTTGCAGTGAATCTCGTTTCTATCATGAACAATTATCGTCCTCCTCAGGGGGTGTAAATCTAATCTAGATGGGAATATGCTACTACAGAAACCGCCAGGGGGGCCAAAAGGGCTTAGCAAATGCCGGCCCGAGAATCCGGAAAGATCGATTTGTGAGGGTCCTCCTCCTCGTTTTCCCACGTGTGTGGGCGTTGTCTTGCTTGTCTCTCTTTCTCTTACTTCCCCTGTTCGGCAAAACAGCAAGCCAGAGGAAATGAGCAGGGGTCTGTGGCGAACACGTACAGATACCGTCCAAGTATGTACCAACACCGATTCTCGATCTGCATCAAGCCTCCCATTCCGCACTCCCTGCCATCATATCGGACCTGCGTCTCCACCGCCTTGCGTAGCACTTTGACAAGAGAGAGAGAGAGCCACACACGCAGAGAGAGAGAGAGTGAAAGTGAGGGAGATGGCCTTGGTGGGAGTTGAGTCTGGGGAGGGATGACACAAGGCCGACGAGCTTGTCAACTGCTGTGTACCGAGGGCAGCATCTGCGGGCCAGAAAGTGACTTCCCGGCAGCTTGTCTTCTGCCTCTGTGTGCTGCTCGTTTTGTTGAGCCGTGTCCATAACGAGGCGAAGACATGGAGAGAGCGTGCGTAGACAGGTAGGCGGAGAGAGAGGCAGAAGGGAAAGGCACAGGATGCAAAATAATTGGACGAGCTGGGCTCGGGAGATGGAGCAAGACAAACAAACAAAAATGGTTGAAATGGGGGATTCGACGAGGAGGACGGGCGGGTACCAATCATGTATAACTATCTCCGGAGCTACAGCTCTTTTTCCTTTCTTTTCTACTCCCGGCTTTCTTATTCTACATCTTTTCAATCCATCCGTCCTTTGCCTCTGTTTATCTTGAGACTCTTTTCAGATCATCCTTGCTCAGAGTGCTTCGTTCATCCGTTCACCTTGCCTTGCCAAACTTGTTTACATACCCCCCCCCTGGCTGCCCATTCACTGAAGGAACCCCCTGATTCGTCCACGTCAAAAGAACAACTGCAGACACTGCCATCTGGAGTCAGCCTTTTTGTCTTAGTGGCCAGCATCACCGAGTCATCAACTGAAGCTCAAGGGGACACAAGACGTCAGTCCCGTCGTTTCCCGTCTCTCTCCTTCTACCTCTCCAACTCTACATTGCGCCCTATCCCTTAGTCAAGGCTTCCCCCAAAGCCACATACCAAGAGCGAGTCAGGAAAAGCAGCCATCAAGAGCTCTACCATCTCAAGAGCGTGTTTGATCATCCGAGTCTGATACAGAAGGAAGTCCTTGATTCAGTGGGGAGAACAGAGAAAACCGTCACAAAGGAAAAGAAGTGCGATACACACACCAGCACACAGGCACACACACACACACACACACACACAATCAGTGTAGATACAACATCATAGCTTCCAGCTTGCTTGTCGTCTGCCCTTGACATTCGCCTCCCGAAAACTAAGAGCGACCACGATGGGTTCATCTAGCGGCTCTCACTCCACCAGCCACACACGGTACTCTTCTCCTCGAGGCGGCATATCCCCCTACGCGGCGCCGTACACGGATCGCCGATCGAACTCTTACCACAGCGACTCGAGAGGCGGCATGATGAATGACCGCGACGGAACCGAGGAGCCCAGCACGCAGCGAAAGAGAATCGCGGTCGCGGTAGGTCCCTCCTCCCTCTCCTCCCTCTTCTTCCCCTGGCCTACGTGCATGAGATGGATCAGAGAGGCAGAGGCCGAGAACAAGATTTGCTGACTCGGTGCGTTTGACGGCGGTAAAAGTGCATGCGATGCCGCAAGAGAAAGATCCGGTGCACGGGAGACAGCGGAAACGGCCAGCCGTGCCTCAACTGCAAGAACGCCGGCTACGAGCCCTGCCAGTTCCTTCGGGTAAGAAGAAGAAGATGGCGATGACGATGAGAACGAGGATGACGATGGACAGTTTCAAGACACATGCTAACGCCAAAGCCCAGGTCTCCTCCCACGAAACCCACCTCAAGAACGCGCAGTTCTCCTACAGCCTCGACGTCGCCCGCAGCTTCCAGGCCCGCGGCCCCTCGGCCGTGCCCCCGATGCCCACGACCCCCCTGCCCTCCCCGTACCCGGAGGCCCTCAGCATGCCCAGCGGCGAGGCGCTGTCGTATAGGAGCGGCTCCGCCTCGGCCTACGCCTACGGCAGCAAGTACTATCCCATGTCGGCCTGGTCCGGCGGGTACGCCGACGACAGCAGCATCGAGTACTCGGTGTATCCGCAGTCGTACCCCCAGGACGCGTACATGGTGGGCGCCTACCGCATGGGCTCGAGCCCGCCGTCGTCGAAGCCGTCGATGTACGTCGAGCCTGACCCGGCCTCTGCCTATGGCTATCCCGCCGGCCCGACCTCTGCTGCCGTCGGATCTGCTGCCTCGACGGCGACAATGGTTCATCGCCCTGCTGCCGGAGCTGAGACGAACACGGCGTACGCCTATGGGGGAATCGCATCTCTCAGTAACCCGCTCACCAACAGCGAGAGAATGCTGCCCACGCCGTTGGCCCGGCCCCTGACCAGCGCTCCCCAGCAGCACCAGCACCAGCACCAGCATCAGCACCAGCACCAGCACCAGCATCAGCACCAGCACCAGCACCCATGTCGAGCAGAGTCCATCTCCTCCGCCTACAGCAAGACATCCCATTCCTCCACAGGCAGCTCCTCCCCAGCGGCCCTCTCCGAGCCAGCAACCGCCTACACCCCCTTCGAAAGCTCCCCCCTATCCTCGTACCCAACGCCCACCGCCTCCAACTCGCACCTCCACCGCAGCGAGTCCTACACCACGGCCGCGAACCCGTCCCTCGACTCCATCATGGCGCCGTCGGAAGAGCCGCTGCGCATGACGGCGCCCGAGATGACGTACAAGTACACGAACACGACGGGGCGCTACGCGAGCACGTACACGGGGGCTGCTGCTATGGGAGGCTATCTGACGAGCAGCCATGGGCACTCGTCGTATGGGCTGAGTGGCGAGGATAATGAGCGCAAGTCTGGCATGCGGAGCTGATTTCTTTACTGCCTCTCTTGTTGCGTTGCTTTCGAGGTTGAACTGGTGTGTATGTACTACCGTGCTTGCCTTTTTGCCCCCCTCTTTGCACTCCTGTCTCTTTGCACTTTTTCAATTTGGTATTTGCTTTCTTTCTTTTCTTGAATCAGATCTTCTCTGTTCCACCTCAACTATTTCACCCTCAGCTTCACCTTCCTCATCCCCCGTGGAGTCCAAAAAAACGCACCTTGAAACTACAAATAAACCACCTCGAAAACAAGACAGATGAACAAAAGCAAACGGCACAACAATACAACACATCGCAAAACATGTTACAAAAAACCAACCAATAAAAAAAGGACCCCTACACCCACAACAAAAGCTTCCTCGCCAAAAAAAAAGGTCCCCAACGCGGCGCAACGCCACCTCGTGTCTCTTCATTGCGAAACCCACCCTTTCTTCTTCCTCCCACCCAAGACACCAGCCTAGGGGTTGTCATCGGCCTATGGCATGAAGGATAGGCCCAAAAGCCACGCGACTTTCAGGGGTAAACACCCGAGACGAGAAGACCGCCCAAACACACTCTTACCTATGTACTCGGCTTGTTTTACTTCTCCCACCCATCTCGGCATTGCTCAGAGACACACGAGAAGCCAAGATGCTGTGGCGGCCTCTTTTAATCGATCGGCCTTTTGCGAAGGAAGCAGAAGAAAACAGCGTGTTTTGGACTCTGCATATGCAGCTGCGGAACTTTACGCCACACTTTCTCTATCCTACTTGCAGCTGAATCCTGCTTTTCCTTTGTTTCTGCGTATTCGAAGTTTTTCCGCTGATTTTGTTTGAGACTTCTTTTACTTGCTCTTCTTCCATTCTTGGGTTGTTCTGCCTGTTCGTTTGTTCACACCATGGGCTCTTTTACTACGAGCCTCCACAGGCGTCTACCTATTATCCAAACCCGCTTGGTCCTTGTTCAACATCTATGACGACAGAGAAGAGGACCAAGGGGGCATCATTTCTGTTACAGTGAAGGGACGGTAAAAAGACAAAAGCATGATGAAGGAGAATTGAAGACTGGCTCGGACGAAACGCCCGGGGGGGGGGGGGGGGGGGGGGGGCCAACTCGTGATGAGCGAGCGAATGTGGAGGATTCGGCTGCGGATGTTCTCTTCTCTTATCGTCTTCTCTAATGGATTGGGTTTGTGTATGTTAGGGAGGATTCAATTTGTTATTGCTGTTATTGTTCTAAAACACAGGGGAATGTAATGCAGCGGCTGCTTGCTATTAGACGATGGCCTCTCGTCTGGCCCTCATCCAACGCCAAGGCCAGGTGTACCATGGAACAAAGCCAAAAGCAACCGGCAGAAATCAAAATCACATGTACCAAGCTTCCTTTTTATTACGCAAAATGTACTTAAGACATCATAATACAGGCGGCACTTGTTTGTTTTCATACAACCATAATACAAGTCGTATCCTCTTCGTCCACAGAGTCACGATACAGACGGTATTCCCATGCTTCAAATACACACAGTCGTAAAACGGCCAATGACACTATCCCAACACCTGTCCTGGGATGACGGATGAGACTCAGAGAGAAAGACATGAGTGCACCAGGTTACATATGGAGGGGGGGCCCGCCCAAAAGGCGCTTGTCGCACCGCATGCACCGTCAAGGGCACCATCTGTTTCACATCCTTGGGGTTACTGTGTTTTCTTTGGAATATCACGTCGCTTGCCGTGAGTTCTTCTGACCCATTTGTCTCGATTTCTGAAGAGGGGCAGCTGGAGAAAGGGGGGGGGAGGATATGAATAGGTGGGAGGGGTGCATGTAGAGATGGGGGGGGATGGGCAACAGAATCGAGTACACGGACACGAGGTGTCAAAGGAAAATCTGTGCTTTATGAGAGGTTGTGCAATGATACGGCGACAGGAGGGACGTAGCAGCAAGAGCATCTCTCTAATCGTTTCTGTGTTTTTGATCTTGGAAGCTCACATCTCTCGTGGTCGTGCAAGCGCAGCTAGATGGCAAGGGATAGCCGCATCTGATATCGCCGGGAGGAAGCAAGGCAGAGCTAGCTATATGAAGGTGTGCAGATAATCTGAGGGGAGCGGACGAAGCGGAAGATGAAGGCTCGGTAATACGGACGTGTGCAACCGGCGCAAAGGAAGTAGACGTCACGGCAGCACTTTTGGGCAGGATGAGACGTTCCAAGACAGAACGAGAGACAACACGAGTAACCGCCGAGCCTCCAAGAGTTGATGACAGAGCTGCGGCCTTTGTAAGTGACGATGACGCCGTGTTTGAGAAGCACCGGCTACGTCTTCTGCAAGAATTGATTGGAGCGAGCGTTTGACACGGCATGTTTTAAAAAGTCAGGTTGTATTCACGCTTTGTTTGCTATTGCCAGCAAGGGAACCGGGAGACAGGAGGCGGTAAATGATGTAAACGCATAGCAGGTATGCATGCGTCTGGACGTCGCACACGCAGGGCCACTGAGCCAAGCATCGTCCAGGAACCCGGATATCGGAGGCGGACGCTTTCACACCGCAAAATCGACAGGGGAAGGAGTGACGACCGGAGAGTGCAAAGAGAGCAGCAGGTCGAGTCAATAGGACAAACAGGGGGAGGGAGTGTCATGGCTGCTCCTCGAGTCGTACATGAAGCCGCCCCGGCCTATTTGACGCCAAAGACTCGCCGGCTGAGCACCGCCTGCTGCAGCTGTAGCACTCCGGCTTGGACTCCGTCGACAATGGATACGCCTCTGGCCCTGTCCTGGCCGTACTCCTGGACGACAATGGTGCGGATCATGTCTTGCAGGCCGCCCATGCCACCGCAGCCCATGACGACACAGGTGACGTTCCCCGAGGAGAGCAGCCGCTGGGTAGCTTCTCTCAGACGCACGTTGACCTGATCCTGTGAGATTGTGTGGAAATCTCCTGCATTGACGCCGGTGGAAAAGACGCCGGCGAATCTGCTGTCATTGGGGCTCGAGTGTCCTGTGGCGGATGCCGGAGATGGTGCCTGTCCCAGGAAGGCGGCAACGCCATTGGCAAGGTGAGCCTCCCAGAAGGCTCCCGTCGTGACGACGCCCCATTTCTGCTGCTCCTCTTCAACAAGGGGGACGAGAGACAGCCCCGTCAGGATGCTGGCTTCGAAGATGCCTGTTACGGGAACGGGGTTGAGGGCTTTGGCAAGGTGCTTGACCAGGGGGTGAACGCTGAAGCAGGCAACGAGCACAGCATCGTAGGCCTCGGATTGGAGACGAGACGTAAATTCTGGATCGTTGAGCACCGCTTGGACGCTGGCTTGGATGCCCTCGGCATTGTCGATGCTGGCAGGAGACGGCTCAGGGGCCGTGTAGGTGCTGATGGAGACAGACTCGAGAGAGTCAGCTGGGCTAATTGGCGGACTACGATGGATGGGCTAGCAGAATTACTGGAGACAGAGTTGCTATTGAGTTTGCGGCTGCTTCCATAGACTTTGTCATGGCATGGGAAGAGTTGGGGTTAAGGAGGAGGATCCTGATGGGGGCGAGTCGAGGAGGGTCCGCGAGAGACATGGCGGATGGAGGATGAAGCTGTTCAAAAGAACACTTTGAGAAGCTGAAGTAACTGAGGCGAAGAGTAAATAAGGGATGAATACAAAAAGGGGCACAGCCTGATACTCTCCTTGAGTGACTGTAGAATTGAGAGGAACAATATGACATGAAGCAAGGTTGAGATCGTGAAGCCTCAACTGATGGCTGATGGCGGCGATGGAGCTGCGGGGTATCACGTGATGCCATAGCCCCCCAGTGACGACGATTCCAAGGTTCGGCCTCCGCTGGTTTCAGGTCCCCGAAATGCCCTGTAACTCGCTGGAAGGGCCTCTGGAGCCTCTGAACACAAGGACCCCACCATCTGGCTCAACTGTCATCAACCTGGCTCACCTCGCCCGACCCGAGAGACTGACGACGCCTCCACCCTCGTGCCAGCCTCCAGCTTCCTCATCTCTCAACAGCTTCGCCCAACTGCGGCCTCCCTCGCCGGCTCTGAATTGAAACCACCGCCAACATGGTTCCTCCCATCGGTACGTCGAAGCAGCCGCTGATGCCCCCCCCCTGAAGCTCGGAGGGTCGGTGTGGTGCAGCTACTGAAGCTCTCCCTACCGCTGCCGAGCTTCCACCTCTCGCTCCCCTTACCTCCTGCGGCCACCAACTTGCTGCCTACAACCTCTGCTAACGCTCCTCCGCCTGCCCCCAGTCCTCGACGGCGGCACCGGTTTCCTCAAGGTCGGATACGCCGCACAAAACTTCCCCGAGCACCAGTACCCGTCGATTGTCGGCCGGCCCATCCTGCGGTCTGAGGAGCGGACGGACAACGATGTCATCATCAAGGACATCATGTGCGGCGACGACGCGGCGGCCGCCCGCACGATGCTGCAGATCAGCTACCCCATGGAGAACGGCATCGTCAAGAACTGGGAGGACATGCAGCACCTCTGGGACTACACCTTCTTCGAAAAGCTCCAGATCAACCCGCAGGGCCAGAAGATCCTGCTGACGGAGCCGCCCATGAACCCCCTGAAGAACCGCGAGAAGATGTGCGAGGTCATGTTTGACCGATACGGCTTTGGCGGAGTCTACGTTGCCATCCAGGCCGTGCTGGCGCTGTATGCACAGGGTAATGGTTCCCCTTCTCTTCCCGCTTCTCTTTCCCCCCTTGCCGCTGCGGTGGGTTAGGAGCCATCGTTCGTCACCGCATGGCTAACGTCACGTCGGAATTGCACAGGTCTGAGCTCGGGCGTCGTCGTCGACTCTGGTGACGGTGTCACCCACATTGTCCCCGTCTACGAATCCGTCGTGCTGAACCACCTCACCAAGCGATTGGACGTTGCCGGTCGAGACGTCACTCGCAATCTGATCAAGCTGCTGCTGCGCAGAGGCTACGCGCTCAACCGAACCGCCGACTTCGAGACGGTCCGCCAGATCAAGGAGAAGCTCTGCTACGTCTCATACGACCTCGAGCTCGACAAGCGCCTGAGCGAAGACACAACCGTGCTGGTCGAGGACTACACGCTGCCCGACGGCCGGGTCATCCGGGTGGGAAGCGAGCGGTTCGAGGCGCCCGAGTGTCTGTTCCAGCCACACCTGGTGGACAACGAGTCCCCCGGGCTGGGCGAGTTCCTCTTCAACACGATTCAGTCGGCCGACGTGGACATTCGCGCGTCGCTGTTCAAGGCCATTGTGCTGTCCGGAGGCAGCAGCATGTACCCGGGCCTGCCGTCGCGACTGGAGAAGGAGCTGAAGCAGCTGTGGCTGACGCGGGCGCTGCAGGGCAACCCGGAGCGGCTGAGCAAGTTCAAGGTGCGGATCGAGGATCCGCCCCGGAGACGGCACATGGTGTTTTTGGGAGGTGCCGTGCTGGCCAACATCATGGCGGAGAACGAGAGCATGTGGGTGACCAAGGCGGAGTGGGAGGAGCAGGGAGTGCGGGCTCTGGAGAAGCTCGGGCCACGATGAGTCGGTTGACGGTGTTTGGACATAAGAGAGGGAGTGATGAGATGTTGTCTCTATTCATACTGTTAGATGAAGCATTCAAGACGTGATATTGCGTGGTTTCTTCAGCCTGTGCTCTACCATTTGTGGCGGTACAGCAATCCTCCAACCACCTAACCAAACCGATGGTTCTCATATTCCACAATATGGCTGGGTGCATGGATCACGATATTGCTTCCAAGATTGTCTACGTGAAGCCATTCATACGACATGTGGTGAGGCAGAGAATCAGGGTCAGAGGATGGCATCACGGCTTAGTCAGTGGCCAAAACTGTAATAACGGCGCCTGCCTCAACTCGTGGCAGCCACGTTAACCAACGAATTGACTCGAGCATCGACCTTCAACCTCAATCTCACCGTCTGCACAACTTTTTGTCTCACCCCATCATCTGCTCTCCTCCATTGATCCATCTTCGTTGTTTCTTGTCCTTTTCAGTTCACTGTTGGTGCTTCTTCTCTTTCCATCATCCTAGCAAAAGCCACAGCCGACCTTCTCCGCACCGGCTAAAGCCAACCGAGAAGAGCACCATCTTCTCACCTCTTCCCACGTCTTTCTCTTCAACAGCAGTCCGTCTACAACGTTGCACCGTCATTGTCATCGTCATTGTGTGCCATCAACCTATACCGTCCAGCCACTTGCGAATGCGGAGAAGCAGATGCAAGTCTGTACTCGTACGTGCCTGGCGCAGCATCTGGGATCGTCCAGACTCGCCACCAAAACGCTCCATAACTAACGGAGGCCCGAGTCGCATCGTGCGGGTTCGTGCATCACTCGCCTCTCCGAATCCGTGCAATCGTTTCGCTCACGGGCCAAGCTGGGCTTCTGTTTGGAGAAGCAAGCAGAGGCTCGTCTGCTTTCATGTCTTGGCCTGGATCGTCGCGACCATTGTCCATGCTGACCGGCCGTGGCGTCTCGCTCGCAGGAGATTCCGCTTCCACCCACGCCGAGAGCCATCGACAGCCAACCCGTTCCTCTTACCCTGAGCGAGATCCGGTCGTGTGGGATATCGACATCAAACAGGAGGTGATACGGGGCAGATGAACCTGCCGAACCCGTCCTCGGGATCCGGGCCCGGGACCGCAAAAGTGGCCGGCGTCATGAATGCAAGGGGCCTCCACCAGTCGACCAAGCGGAGTGTCCTGGCGGCGTTTGAAGGTGCGTGCGGCTGATTTGTCGTCCTCTGCTGTCTCTCCCTCCTCTCCCTCACTGCCTCCTCCCTTTGGGCTGCTGCTAGGCCATCTCCTTGTCTGAAGATCCCCCAGCTTTGTCGAGAGACCAAGATCCAGCACGACCAACGCCGTCTATTTATCGAACCCTCTTCCCTGCCCGCTCCAGCGAGATCCACCTGTACAAACCCACCATGTGCCCTTTTTTCGGTGCCCTGTCTTGCCTTTGATTTGCTTCCTGTTGCCCATCTTGTGCGGTAATCGGCATACGCTGCTCCTCTCGGTGGCATCGTCTACGCTCCGTACATGCCTCTTACACCATTGTCACACTCGTTCGTCTGTCAAGCGACGATATCAATTTCCCCAATCTTCCCGAAGTTGCCACGCTTGGCCGCCTACCCCCTTTTTATCTATTTACATTTTGCTCAGCCACTCAACGCGGATATTGCCATCAATCCGTCTCTTTGTTTAGCAATCTGTCTTCTCAACAGTTTTCCTCCTCTCAGCACCGCTTGTTTTCTCCAAATCGCCCCATCCTCTCCATCCCCATTTGCTCCTCTTCAGCTAGTCCGATTCATCTTACCCGTGTCAAGACCCCTGGGGTTTACATTGCACGATACGCGCGATCTGGCTCATCTGGCAAGGCTGTTTCTCGACGTCCTTTGAAGCAGCGTCTAAGCTCGCATTAACCGCATCTCATCCGCTTACCCACACATACACACCTCATCTGTGTACCGTATCATACACATCACATACGCACTCACCGTACACCACGCGTGTCCAGCCTGTGTCTCACCATCATTTTCTTGCTTCCTCCTGTCTCTTGTTCAGCCCATCACTTATTCACCCTCAGTCTCGCTTCACACACAGCAGCTTAGCCGCGCAGAATGCCTCTGAGGCTGAAGCCCGGCTATCCTCACTCATCGTCGTCGCATCACTTCTTTGGATCTTCATCGTCCTCTTCATCTGCTCACCGCTCCTACACAGATGGCCGCGACCAGTCGGCTGGCTACCAGCCCAAGGCACGTGTGACGGAGCGTTATCGCATCATAGGCTTCATTAGCAGCGGCACCTATGGCCGTGTCTACAAAGCTGTTGGCAGGACTGTCAACGGGGAGGGCATTGCTGTCGTCAAGACTTCCAGCGGCCTCACGCCAACATCCGGCTCCGGCTCGAGCGCTCCCATCGAGGTTGCCATCAAAAAGTTCAAGCCCGATAAGGAGGGGGAGCAGGTCAGTTACACCGGCATCTCCCAGAGCGCCATCCGCGAGATGAGCCTGTGCAGCGAGCTCAAACACGCAAACGTCATCCGGCTGGTGGAGATTATCCTCGAGGACAAGTGCATCTTCATGGTCTTTGAATATGCCGAGCACGATTTGTTGCAAATCATCCACCATCACACGCAGCAGCCGCGCCACCCGATACCGCCGGCCACGGTCAAGAGCATCATGTTTCAGCTGCTCAACGGCTGCCAGTATCTTCACACCAACTGGGTCCTGCATCGCGACCTCAAGCCCGCCAACATCATGGTCACGTCGGGCGGAGAGGTCAAGATTGGAGATTTGGGCCTGGCCCGTCGTTTCGACAAGCCGCTGCACTCGCTCTTCAGCGGCGATAAGGTCGTCGTCACCATTTGGTACCGCGCCCCCGAGCTGATCCTCGGGTCGTACCACTACACTCCCGCCATCGACATGTGGGCCGTGGGCTGCATCTTTGCGGAGCTGCTGTCCCTGCGTCCCATCTTCAAGGGCGAGGAGGCGAAGATGGACAGCAAGAAGACGGTGCCGTTCCAGCGGAACCAAATGCACAAGATTGTCGAGATCATGGGCATGCCGACTAAAGAGCGGTGGCCCCTGCTTCCGGCCATGCCCGAGTACATGCAGCTCAACACGCTCTCGGCGATGCAGCACAGCAGCCACAGCAGCCACCACCACGGCCACCACCACCAGCCGCCCAGCCGCGGCTACTCGACGACGTCGAGCCTCGAGAAGTGGTACTACAGCACCATCAACAACAACTCGGGCGCCGGATCGGCCGCGTCGGGTCCCAACGGCCAGCCGGCGCTGCAGTCCCTCGGCGCCGAAGGCTACAAGCTGCTCGCCGGCCTGCTCGAGTACGATCCGGAGAAGCGCCTGACGGCCGCCCAGGCACTGCAGTCCGTCTTCTTCAGCTCGGGCGACCGCGTGAGCGCAAACTGCTTCGAGGGCGTCAAGGTCGAGTACCCCCACCGCCGCGTCAGCCAGGACGACAACGACATTCGCACCAGCAGCCTGCCCGGCACCAAGCGTAGTGGGCTCCCGGACGACACGCTGCTGCGGCCAGCCAAGCGTCTCAAAGACTAGCAGTTGCGGTCGCAAGGAAATTTTCGGTTTGTCAACGAGACATTGTCGACTATGGGCGTTGCTTTTCCAAGGTTGGACGAGAATGCATAAAGTATGATGGTTTGGACACGGCTTGGATGGGGGTGTTGGGTTATTCATATGTCGGGGCGTTTTATCATGATGGATATATCGGTGAAGGGGCGCAATATGGACTTATTCTTGGTTGGCATTATACATCATTATACCTTGGCATGGCAATGAAACGCATGAGGATATGGGTTGCATTGGCTACTTCTTCCCCATCTTCATTACAGCTATATACTCGAACAGACTCTAGTGTTTGAAGGCCATGGTTATTTAAGGAATGAAGGCATAGCGATGCCACCTCTAGATTACCAAAGAAGAAAAAGTGACGGCAAGACGCTTACAATCGGAACGTCCTACATCAAGGTGTACGTCGACAAAGAAGATGAATTCAACTAGCATAGTAGTATGTAAAGTAAGTAGTCCCCCATCATCCTCCCCTCAACAACCCATATCTCTATTCCACACTTCCACCCTTTCCATCTCCAGCTTATTCACATCCGCTTTCTTTCTCCTCGCCTCTTTTTCTCCCAACACCTCCTCCGTTCCCCCAAATCCATCAACCTCCACACCCGTCCGTCCCATCAACCCCCCGTTTTCTTCCCCCCCTCCCTCGTGTGCCGTCTAGCCCTCTTTCCGTCTCACCAAGGTAGATATCATTGTGTGGTTACTGTAAGAGAGAGAGAGAGAGAGAGAGAAAAGCACAGGGTATTTGAAACGTAAAACTACAAAAACCAGCAAACAAAATCAGGACCAAAGCAGTAAAACGACAAACAACACAGAACAGGGAAATCAGCGGATTTGCGAACAAAGAAAATAAACAGCCAGATGATGCTAAGATAATTCGCTTTCAAGAGGTAGAAAAAGGACGGAAAGCTGACAACAATTAAAAAGAGAAATTAGGCCTCTTGTAAGAAAGCAGACCATCGTTAGAAAACAGCACGACATTTGTTTTGTCCCCCTCCCGCAACAAACCATGGTATAAATATCACGCGTTTCCACCGCCCCTGGCTCCTTCTTCTGGATATCCCTTCCCCTGAAGTCCTTCCTCTCTCCTTATTTTTTTGCCATCTTCGGATCCTGTCAAGTCTCTTCCTCTTCCCCCTTCTTACTCGTCCACCTCTGGCGAGATTTAGATACCGACGGTAAGAGCGCATCTGTTCGAACAGCAGCAATCTGGCAAAGACAGAGCCGCGAGACTGGTGTGCAAGTCCCACACAGATATAAACGGGACGTGGGTCCAGGAAGGGAAAGTTGGTGTATGCATCATTGAAAAAGATCTCCATTAAACGTCGTAGACTTTTGCGAAACCACAAAAAGAGAGTACAAGGTGCGCATAGTTCCGGTTCCTTTATTTCTTGACGGGGGCAGCGGGAGCCTTGACGTTGTTGGACAGCCATGCCAGACCCTCGAGGAGACCCTCGCCGGTGGTGGCACAGCTGGGCACGACGTACCAGACCTTGTCCTTGAGCTTGGAGAGCTGCAGAGCTTCGGTGACTTCCTGGGGCGACATGGCTGTGGTGGGCAGAGGTTAGCGGCGGCAAATGGCGCAGAGGGGACTCCCTGACGCACCTTCTTTGAGATCCTGCTTGTTGGCAAAGACCAGCAGCAGGCTGTCCTTCATTTCTCGGTCGTTGATGATGCGGTGCAGTTCTTGTCGGGCCTCGTCCATGCGAGCGCGGTCGGAGGAGTCAATGACGAAGATGAGGCCTTGGGTGCCTGGCAGTAGGTGTCATGTTAGCATCTAACAAGCGCTCACAGACAGCCGAAAGGGAAGTTCGTACCGCTGAAGTAATGCCTCCACAAGGGACGGATCTTGTCCTGGCCACCGACATCCCAGACGTTGAACTTGACGTTCTTGTAGGTGACGGTCTCGACGTTGAAGCCGACGGTGGGAATGGTGGTGACGTCCTGGCCGAGCTTGAGCTTGTACAGGATCGTTGTTTTACCGGCGGCGTCGAGGCCCAGCATCAGCAGTCGCATCTCCTTGGATCCGAAGATCTTGCTCATAACCTTGGAAAGCTGGCCACCCATGATTGCGGCCTGTGGTGTTTAATCTCGACGTTTCGATTTCTAACGCTCGGCGACTTCGATTTCGCAGCGGCGCGCGTGACGGAGGAAAGGAGGTCGTCGGGAGAAGATGCGCAAGCGGCGGGAGAAGAGGTAGATGTGAAAGGAGGGACGGAGGGAGAAGGACTCTGCAGCGGCGCGAAAACAGGTTCGGGATGCAGGGAGCGAGATCTAGCAGCGAGACATTCAGTGTTAGTCGAAGATGGCAGAGACAGATGATGAAGAGGGTAGACGGGCTCAAGGCAGCGCGTTTGCATGGCAGCCAAGCCTCATTTCATTTCCCCCACCTCGCACTCTGTCTGCCTCCTACGCAAAAGACCAGAGACGGACGATGAAGATAGAGGGGTGAAAAGAAGAGACGAGACGGAGGTGCACAGCAAGAAGCGCGCAGAGAGCTGCGTCGTGCTGGGTCCCAGATTCACATACCAAACGCGACAACTCAAGCTTCAGAAGCCGAGCAGATGCGACCAACGGGTTGGTTGGATGCAATTCAGGGTATCGGCGACGCGCGACCGGGAAACGAACGTGGGAGACGGAGGGTATAATTCCAAACAAGGCAGGGAAAACGAAGGGGGAATAATAAGGGCGGAAGAGAGAGAGAGAGAGAGAGAAGATGAAGGAAAAGAAGAAGACAAAGACGGCGAGAGAGAGCGGGAGAAGAAACAACGTCAAGCGGCAGCGCGAGGCCAAAGTCGATCGAGACGTTTGAAGAAGAGGAAACCGAATAGTAGAAGACGGGTCGAACGAAAAAAACAGCAGCGTCAGTGCTTGCGTCTGGGCTGGCGATATTGGGGCAAAGGAGGGACTGGAGACTGGAGACTGAAGAGAGAGAGAGAGATTGATTGAATGCAAATGCAGGCATCAATTGGAGTGCAGATGCGACGCGCACGAGTGGATATGCTGCAGAAGCTGGGCAGGCGCTCGAGGTACCGGTACTTGCAGATGGAGCGCTGAAGGATTGGAATACAGCGCAGGTGTACTCCGTATCGAATGCCCCGTTGGCAGAAGAGGGGACAGCAGCAGAGGGGACAGGGCTTCAATGTGCGTGCTGCTCAGGTACGAGTACCGGTACGGCAGGGATTCGGCGAGGTGGCCTCTATTCGTGCCGCTAAAATTGGTTCTACAGGCTCGATATGATTCAGGCATCGTCAACCGCCAAATGAACGGAGCTGAAAGCACAGGCGACGGCCGTGAGAGCGAGTGCCTGAAGCTGACAGAGGTGCAATAACAATCCAAGACGGAACACGGACAGTTGAAGCAGGCAGGATAAGAATAGACACAGAGCGCATGTCAGTGCCCTCCAGCATCCTCTCTCTCTCTCTCTCTCTCTCTCAGCCTCGGGCCTCCGTCATGGACATCATGTCCAGTCCAGGTACCACCGATACGGTCAGTCATGACGGCTCAAGACTCCATCATGAGCAGCAACTAAAAGTAATACTAGCACCAACTGATTCCTATTGCTAGCCTTCTTCTCCCTCTTTTCCGCACTCCCGTCACCTCTTCCCTCTTCCCTCCCCCCGCCGCTACGAGTCCGGCTTTCAACGACGGGCTGCAATTTACATGGCTCGCATGGCCAAAATGGCCCGTCATGGTGGAGCAAAGCCTCCATTTTCAGGGGTAACCGCCCGGTATTCCTACTTTGGTACAAGGCACATGTAGGTAATCTCCGCTCTTGTTCGCTTCGGCTTCGTAGTGGTTGTACCTCTACGGGCACGGCAACGAGCGCCAGATACAAAGCAAGGGCTCATATGAGCATGAGAGAGCAATGACGGGCGTTGAATTACCGCGGCCGCTTGCAGGCATGTCAATTTCCAGCGTCGACGATCGTTGCATTTAGCCTCTTTTTGGGTTTCTTTGTCTACCTACTTGCAGGGGCCTGGTCATGACAAAGTAACTTGAAGTGCTGTCACTCGACCTACCCAACTAACCCATTAAGAGACATCCTGGACAGATTCGACAAACTTCAACTTCAACTCCAACTCTTGTTGATAATACAATTAATGTTCTGTTCTATTCTATTTTTGATCTAAAAGTAATCACATGACAACTCAAACATACCATACCCAAATGCAAACACTCACCCAAAACAACGCCCAAAGTAACACAAACACCAGACCCAAACTCCCCTCCACCACTCACCATCCCCAGCCTACCCTACTCCAAACATTGCCATTCTCAGCCTTACTCCCATCAGCCTCCTCCGACAAGCCAACCAGCTCCCCTCACTTACACACATCCCAACCTCAAACAACACAACAACTGTAGTATCATCAATAGTGACCTGCCTTGCCTTGCTCTTCTATAGCACGGAAGCTCAGCTTACTCCAAACTGACCCCCAATCTCAACGTTACAGCTTCGAAACCATTCACCTTCCCAAAGAGTCTCTCTTCCCCCAACCTGTAACCCCCCTCACTACCGCAAATCTCACAACCTCCCAAGATCTCACAACGCCAAACCAGCAAGAATTTAGACTTAATTGAAACCTAATGGCTGCAACGACCCCTAAGCCCCCGGCGCAGATCGCCCCCAATCCTTACAAGGCAACCCGTATGCCTCTACCGTAAAGCCGTAGCCAAGGAAAGACAAATTGAAAAAAGACAAACAAGGCGAAACACTCGCCAGTCCAGACATGGCAGGTTCAAATGCCACACTCTTTGACACCGGAAACCCATTACGAGTCTTGGCTGGTTTGAACAAATGTCAGCCTGACCCCGTTCCTCTTGCTCCTTTGACTTATAAAACCTCCAGACTCCCAAGCCATAACATCCCATCCAACATTGGAAACCGAAATCCAATTCCTCCACATCTCACATCCCATCTCAACTCACAAACCCCGTCCCACCCAGTAAACCATCGTCCCCATCCACCATGAGACTCTCATCAACCCTCTCCGCAATCCTCGCCATCTCCCCAGCCCTAGCCTTCCCAACCGCGCGGGCTACCACCTCCTCCGCTCACCTCATCTACTCCAACCCAGGCCACATCTTCCTCGGCACCTTCAACGGCACCTCCGTCACAACCACCCTCGACGCCCCCGCCCCCGGCACCATCCCCTCCTGGCTCACCTTCGTCGCCCCAAGCACCCTCTACGCCGTCGACGAAGGCTCCAGCAGCACCTCCCTCTACAACGTCGACGTCGACGCCAATACCGTCACAGAAGTCACCAGCGCCCAGGGCTCCGCCGGCGTCGTCCACCTCGAGGTCAACAAGGCCGGCACCCGCATGCTCGGCGCCGGCTTCGGCTCCGGCAACATCGACGTCTGGGACATTGAGGCCGGCGGCCTGACGCTCCTCAAGACCATCCAGTCCCCCGGCCCCGTCGGCCCCGACACGACGCGCCAGGCTAGCCCCCACCCGCACATGGCCGTCAACGATCCCACCGGCCGCTTCTTCGTCGTCAACGACCTCGGCACCGACTCCATCCTCGTCATCGACTCCCGGGACGACGCCTTCGAGATTGTCAACCGCGTGGCCGTCGTACCCGGCTCCGGCCCCCGCCACGGCGTCTTCTACCCCGTCGGCGCCGCCCAGGCCACCCACTACTTCGTGCTCTGCGAGATGGGCAACATCGTCGTCGCATTCTCCCTCAAGTACACCGACAACGGCAAGGGCATCGAGTTCGAGACCACTCAAGTCCTCAACAGCTTTGGTCCCGACAGCCAGGCGCCCGCGGGTGCCGCCGCCGGCGAGCTTGTACTGTCCCCCGACAGCAAGGACCTGTACCTGTCGAACCGCCTCTCCGGCCAGGCGACGGACAACATTGCCCACATCAAGGTCATTGACCAGGGAGCCAAGGTCCTGAAGCTCCTCTTCATCAACACCGTCTCCTCGGGCGGCAACCGACCAAGAATGTTCAGCATCAGCAACGACGGCAACTCGCTGTTTGTCACAAACCAGGACGGCCCCCTCGGGGTGGCGGTCATCTCTCGAAACCCCCAAGACGGTTCCCTGGATGCCAACTTCACCGGCTCCATCGAGGCGAGCGCCTTTGGTGAGGCCGGAAACGGTCCCCAGTTCATCCAGCAGATCTAGTGAGGGTTCGACAGAGATCTTGAGCTGCTTGATCTTTCTCTTAGACCTGTTGATTGCATGATCTCGAAAACAAAGACACACGTATTGCGCGTTATGAAATGAAACATGTCTGCAATACAAGCATTGCTGCTCGATGAGCATATTGGAATTGATGGACCTGTACAATAAGCTAGAATGGAATAGACAACGAAGGAAAAAGGAACGAGAAGCAGTTCTGCTTCAAATCAAAACCAAAACTCCGTTACCGTCAGGTGTACCAACCGTCACCTTTTCCTTGGCCCACCTCCGTTCCAAGTACCCGTCAACTCCGAAGAAGCGTTGCCGCTCGTCTGTTGAAAGAATATACACCCGTTGCCAAGACTCCTTAACAATGCAGTAGGCGTGCCAAGTCACGGACACAGATAACCAAAGAACAGAAGAAAATGAAAAGAAAAGAAACAGAAGGCAAAGACACCAGAAAGAGGAAGAGGTGGAAAGGAAAAGCAGATGAAGAACAATGTCCCACATCGGAAAGCCAAGGGGGTCTCCTTCATGGTGGACAGGCTCATTGCCTGTACTCAATGACATATCTCCGGTCCACCTGCTGCAGCGTCGTCGAGTCGTTTTCGCCCTCAAACTTGAGATCAACTTTGCCGGGCGTCGTCGTGCCGTGCACTTCGGCCTTGTAAAAGGTGGTCGTCTGCGGGTAGAGGGCAAGTACCGTCTGGCCAGGCTCGTAGTCCTTGAGCGTGCTGGCCTGACTTTCGGGCGTGATGGGAATCATGCTGCTCGCGCTAGAGCGGTATTCCTTCTGCTTGCTCTGGTCGTCCGGCTCAATGTCGATAACTTTGTACCGCCGACTCTTGCCCTCGCCGAGCACCGCGGCCACCTCGCCAAGGATCCAGTCCGACGTCTGCTCGCCATTGACGGCCTTGGGCTTGAAGGCCACCTCGTCGCCCTTGGAGAAGAGCACCCTGGACCTGTTGGTCGAGGCAGAGGCCCCCGCACCCCCGCTCGTGGACCCTGGGGGCTCGACACTGTCCGCCTTGGGCGGGATGCTGTCCCTGTCCCGGTTGCTGCTTCGATCGCCGTGCTTTCGAGAGGAGCCGGCCACGGGGCTGGGCACGGGGGAGTCGCCTGCACCGTCAAAGTCGTAGAGGGAGGCGGCCGCAGCGCTGTCTCGAGTGGTTGACCTCTTAGACGGCCCGGTGGGCGGTGCTTCGGCCTGTTCCTTGGCCACGACTACGGCTCGAAGAACCTTGAGGCGTTCCGTGAGGTTCTTGGCTGAGTTGATGTTTTCCTCGGATTTCTTAACCCCGGAGCGGCAGAGCTCCTCCATCTCCCTCATGGTGCTGAGGGGCACGCTGTCCGAATCCATTGTGCCGGCCTGCTTGTCCATGGCCACGAGCTTGGCTAGGTTGTCATTGTCCGCGTTGATACCGCTGATGAGGTCGTTGAAGGACGCTTTGGCCTCATCCCATATCTGGACCTCTTCGCCGTGCACACCTCCGTTGTTGCGGTTGGAACCGCGGCCGCTGCGGTTTCGTTGCGACATGTCGCGGCGGCCTGGCTGGCTGTAGTATGGGCCGAGGTCTTCGGCGAGGTTGTTGACTTCGCGCTGGGCTTTCCGGTTAGCCATGGTGTTCGATCCCCCCCTCGGTGGGAGCCGTGCGGTTTTTGCAGACCGTCCCCCGACCGTGCGAGTCAACAGACCCGAGAGACAGCCACGGCCAGGGAAGGACAGAAGAGCAATTGACAATGGATGTATGCCGGGCCAAACAAAAAGAGAAGAAGAAATGATGTGCAAGATGAAAGGGAATTATAGACAAGGCAAAAAGACGGTCTGGCGGGCTGAGGAGGAATAGCAGAGATGCAATGCGGGCAGAAAAGAAGACGCCAACTGGATAACAAGCACTGAATTGGGAAGACTAACGGCAAACAGGCAATTGAAGGAAGATGCAGACGCAGGTTGATGCAGCGGCTGGACTGGGGTGTGCTGTGGACTGGCGACTTACTGGCTGTTTGGCAGCTCAAACCCTGCCCGAGTGGGTGCAGCTGCTGGCTGACTCGCCTGTTGCTCGCTAACGTGCGTTTCTGGCGCTCTGGGAGCAGCGCTTTGACGATGGCGACGCGTTTCTGGGCGGGATGTCGCGGGTGAGAAGCGGCGAGGCGAGGCGACAAGTAAGGCGCTGAGAGCGGCGGAGCGACGGCAGTCGAGAGGCGAGAGAGGAGATGACAAGAAGAAGAAGCGAAGCAGCCGTCGTCCTTGCAGAGATGAAGAAGGGAAGGGAGGGAGAAACAAACAAACAGGGCCGAGCCGGGGTGATAAGTAAGGCAAGGTAAGTGACCTGGAGGGCAAGGTATTAAGGTCTAATGACGATTCAGCACCCAGGTCTCAACCCATTTTATGCGCTACAACGCCAGTGGACGGCCAGAGGGCACAGAGAGAGAGAGAGAGAGCGAGGCACGCGACTTGGACGGTACAGCGAGCGCCGGTGTCTGTCTGCTGGAGGCCGCTGCGGTGCTGGCGAGGGCGGCTGGGTATCGACTGTGTATCACGGATGCCGTAAGGTTCAGGGAGGTATTCGAGTGTTGCGCAAGTTGAGAATTTCGGCGAGATTCACGGTGGTTGGCGAGACGAACCTAAGGTCGGGTACGTTGAGCACGAGGCTAAGGTAGGCGCGAACCTTGCTACTGCCATGGCTGGCACTGGGCTTGCCTACCTAATGTTCGCTTCGTCACCTTCCAATTATTCTCACTGATCTTGAAGCCCGTTTCGGACCATCAATGTCCCGCGCTACCTAGGTACCTAGCCTGCTGTTCCTAAGGTACCTGTAGGCGGTACTTGCCCTGTACAAGCGCCCCAACGAACTCCCGTCGAGTTGTCGGAGCCCGAGGCAGCAACAGCGCTGGCGGTGCTCAATGACGTGCTGTAGCGGGCGAACCCGATATCTACAAGTAGTATGATAAGGTACGTAAGGTACCTACTGTCGGGTTCCTACCTAGTAGGTAGGTACCTAGGTAGTACTGAGGTTCCCGACTGCACTCAGCCTGTAAGCCTGTAAGGTGGTCGCTTATCTGGTGCCTCAATCTCTTGAACTTCAAGGTTGAACCAGATGCCAAGTGAAGATTCACCATCACCATCACCGACATGATCACGAATGGCTCCTAGAAGCAACTCATGCTGGATACCGAAATATGTTCGGCCATGATTCGTCAGGTCAAGCCTCCATCTGGTAGATTCTACTGGAGGAGATCCAACCGAGACCTCTCCAACTCTGTGTTCTCGCCATATCAAGCGCCACGATGCCCCAAAGCGCCATGGCTGAACATATCACTAGAGTCATCCGAGAGCGTCGCCCCCTGGTAACCAGACTAAGATACGGTTATATACTGTACCTTCTCTACATGTATGTGTCTTCCCGTGATGAATTCCTTGATTCCATCTTCATCACTCCTTCTCACGAACCGACATTGCCTGCATTACAGAAATCAACTCCTCTGCGATCAGTCCCTTCATCATGGCGTCCAGTGAACCAAGAGAAGCTCGCTTGCCGAGGCACGAAATCTTGCACCAACTGCGAGGCCTTCTGGAAGGGAGACATCGAGACCTGGTTTGCAACCGCTCCGTGGATTCCCGCTGGATCTTCCAACCATCCGTCTCCGACATGGCTTCCCTAGCTGCCGAGATGACGCTCGAAGATGCAGACGACTGCTGTAACAAAGCCACCGGCATCTACGTCCACTCAGCTAAACGCGCAAATTACATTTCCCTGTTTCTCCAAACCCTGCATAACTACTTGTATGAGAGGTGGTTTCGTCCTTATAAGAGCGAGATCGAGTACGTCCAGTTCATCGCAAAGACCTTTCTCCCAGAGCTGCTCCCCGAGGATTTGCGGCCCGGACCCTTGGCCAACCTGGCCGTCTCGGTCCATGCAGCCATCTGTAATCGGGCGCAAGAGGTCCGAGATGCAGTCAAGAACCTCTCACCTCACCACAGTCGAAGCGACTGGGATCCGCCGCCTGCCAACTGTCCCAAGAGGTTGGGTCGGGACGCATACTCGCGAATGGAACTTGGACGGATTATTCGCCACCAAGAATTCTTCGTGCTTCGGCCGTTGTTCCGAGCAATCATCATCATCATCAGACTGGAAGAATACACTGACAAGGACATGGACATTGCTCAACTGCCCGTCCTCCTGGTCAGGACGGGAGTAGAGGACGGTCTCAGCGCTCCCATTTCGTTTGAGCCCATCGCCCACCAAATCTATAGTGCCATCCATTATACCGCAAAGGGCGAGACGGCAGTCCGAGTGGCACTTGACGTCGCCGTGGACTTTATCATGAGCTTGGAGAAGCGAGAGATTGATGCTCTTGGCCACCAACCAGACCCGATTGCCTCGACCCGGGACCTTGAGGACGGCGGCCTTGCCGGTCGTTACGGGATTCTCCAGAGAGCTAGGAAACTCGGCTGGGGCGATGAGCCATTGGCAGGGCCGAGTTCTGAATGGGTAGACACCAAGATACATACCGGCTGGTGCGGCGGAGGTGTCTATTCGGACAACTGGAAGCGACGAGCGCAGATGTTTGAACGCGAAAATGTTATCAGGGCCGAGGAAATGTACCCTGAGCCTCACGAGTGGCCAGTCATCATGAAAGGGTCCAGGAAGCATTGGAAAATCTGGTCCGATTGAAATACCTGTCGGCATCCCTTGACTTCAAGGGAACTGCCGTATGTGTCAAGAGCCTACTTAACAACACTACGTAAGGTAGGTAAGTATCTACCTTGCTCAGGTATCCGTCTTGCCTTATCCGCCTGCTGGGAACTTGTAGTTTGCTGATTGGCTATTTGCTGTTGCAAGGCAGGCTCTTACAAAACTGGCTGTATGAAGGGCGTTGGTTACTGTCGCTACCAAGGTCGTATGTGGTGGTCCTTGCGAAGAAGTGCAATCTATTTTCAAGGATCGTTGTTGCCTTTTATGTCGCAGGTTGTTGATGGGACAACTTCTTAATCAAAGTTAAACCAGCCTCTTGTCATTGAGACTTCCTCTTACCTGGCCTAGGTAGGGAATATCTAAGCAGCTTGGTACTTTAATCTTAACCTTAGCTACCTTTATTGTCTTTCTGACTTCTGCTGCTAACAGGCTAGCCTTAGATTCGGAGCTTTGTGCGTCGACCTTTCTTGAACCAACTTGCTGGGTCCCTTGGACTTTCAGGAGTCCAGCGTTAATACCTAGCTAGTTTCGGTCAGTTTTGGCGTATAGCTGTTATGTTACCAATTCATGGGCTTTCAGAAGGGAGGAGCAATGAGAAATACAAAGTTCATCTAGAGTATCAACCACTCGGGAACCTTGCTTGGACAATCTCCAGTGTCCGTGTCATTGTCTGTCCGAGTCTATGTCAGAACATGTCCAGTTGCTGTCTGCGATTGTCAAGATGTCCCAAGCTTTGATTCAGCGCCTTGCAGCCAAAGGCCGAGGCCTTCTTCTAGAATTGGAGCAAGCCATCGACGAGAAAGGGCAGCAGTTTGCTCCCTTCCCCGAGATCGCCCCTAGGTATTCGACCCTGATAGCACCCCCCTGGATGCCCCCTCTTGACGACAGGACGGCGAAAGTTGTTGGTGCGAACGAACAGCCCTCCAACGGATACCAGATGGTCCAGGTGAACTCTGTCCCCCATCGCGACCCGTCTCCGTACACAAACTACGTGCACCGGAACGGCAGAGTGATTCTCTGCATGTACAACTTCGCTGAGATGGACGCCAACAACGAGAACAGGATGCACTGGTCAGATTTGATGGCTGTATCAGCATCAAGGGTAGCCAGCGTGAATGGCGCCACGAGCATGGAGGAGCTCGAAGCCATCTGGAGAATTAGCATCGTCAATCCCGAGACGAATGCCGTCATTGCTGCGGTCGACTGCCGAATATTTGGCAGCGGCTCCTCGAAAGAGGAGACCAGATACTTCGACCTCACACCAGAGGACGGCGACGAGTTCTTTGCCCTTCTGGGGACGGTCCATAGGAAAGGACCTCTCCGCATGCTGGCGGCGTATCCGAGGTTTTTTGGATGCAAAACGATAGCCCGGGTGAGAGTATATCCCAATGACTCCCCAAACCTCTGTTGGTTCCTCGAACGGCGGCGGCCCCCCGACACCCCCGAGGACGACACAACCCCCCTATCGCGAAAGGCGAGGAGAGATAGGAAGAAGGGCCGAAGAAGCCGCCAAAGTCAATCATCTTCAGTTGGTTGATTATATATCGCATTTACCATCCCTTGACACAGGAGGGAATGCATCTCCTAGATGAGGACAGCTAAAGCTGGCGGAGAAGCTGACGCCGGGTCGAGAAAACTGAGCGTTATGAATATCATCCATCCACCGGCGAGGTTCAGTTGACGTTCGAAGGGCACAATTTGGGCACATATCGCATCACCAATACTAAGGTACGGGAACTTGCCTACCGGCTTGTCCAGCATGTACTGCAGCGACTCAATGCTTTTGCCATGAGCCTGAGACGACTTCTATTCTCAACCAAACTGGACTCTCCCCATGACGACAGCAAGGCCAGGAGTGTGTAACGAGAGAGAATGCCTACCCAATGCGCTGGCTGGCTACAAGCCGACTTTAGGCAAAACAGACCATCGATCCCCGATCACAGTCGACACTTGCATCCACGCTCCGGGGGTCACGATTGAAAGACATGCCGCCCAGACATGCAACCTGCCCTCAAGTCCGATTATATCCAATTTAGCCGCTGGACAAGTTGTAGCCATACCGCCAACTGCCCTCCCCCCCCCCGGCAAATCATTCTGTCGGGTCCCGTTTTCTCCCAGATTGCTTCATCGACGCTAGACCAATGGAGAGAAGCTATTTGTGGAATGCCGTCGTAGGCTGTTGTCAGAGACTTTGGGGTGCATGTCGGAGACAAGGGGCGGCATGGTGTGCGTTATGGTTAATTGGAAGCATACGGCCTGAGCCTATTCGTCACTTATGCAATGGCACACTTCGACATGAGGTAACGGATACAACATGGCGGGCCAATGTCTGTCTTTGTGGCAAAGACAAATTGGAACATTCGCCATTTCAACTACCGGATATTGTGAACAACGCAAAGTCGCTACGCCCATGTAAGAGGTTTCTCACACTTCCCTCTTGCGGTTTACCCTTCTGTCGTCGTGTCTCCACAGGGAAACGGCCCCCCATCAAAGTGAAGCTGCTGAGTGGGATATCGAATCGGCTGTACGTTCGGGAGCTGTTCCCCCTCCTCCTCTCCTTCTTTCTGACTTTGATGACAAAGTCTCGACATAGCAGCCGCCAAGAGGTTATTAGCCGTTATTCGGAGCGACAGGTGCGCCGGAGCCTTGTTTCAGGTCCCGGGAGCCATTAAGGGGTCCATCCATGTGAGCTGACTCGAGAACTGCAGAGACGGCAACATCACCACGTCACGATGGTGCTGCAAGGCGCAATGTCATGGTGAAGAGGAAAGTAAACAACCTCTTTGCTGGGTAAATTGGTCAGTGGCCAGCCGCTCGGCCGTGCGCAAACCTTGACAATGCCAAATTATCCGTCAACTGACTTATAAAGGGGCCAAGCCAGCCCTCCTTTGAGAGACGAACCTTGACAGCCTCCAGCAACTCACACTCACACAACCCTCCAAAGCCAAAAAGACACAAGAGCTCTTAACCGAGAAAGAAAAGAAAGAAAAAAAAAAACATGGTCTCCTTCACCACCCTCCTCGCCGGCGTCGCCGCCCTCTCCGGCGTCCTGGCCGCCCCGGCCGGCGCCGCCGAGGTCGACTCTGTGGCCGTCGAGAAGCGCCAGACGATCGGCCCCGGCACGGGCTACAACAACGGCTACTACTACTCGTACTGGAACGACGGCCACGCCGGCGTGACGTACACCAACGGGCCCGGCGGCCAGTTCTCCGTCAACTGGTCCAACTCGGGCAACTTTGTCGGCGGCAAGGGATGGCAGCCCGGCACCAAGGACAAGTAAGACTACTCTAACCCCCCCCCCCCTTTCCACCAACACCACAACAACACAACATTGTAATCGTCCAGAAGAGAGAACCTAACGGCTGTTTTATAAGGGTCATCAACTTCTCGGGCACCTACAACCCCAACGGCAACAGCTACCTCTCCGTGTACGGCTGGTCCCGCAACCCCCTGATCGAGTACTACATCGTCGAGAACTTTGGCACCTACAACCCGTCCACCGGCGCCACCAAGCTGGGCGAGGTCACGTCCGACGGCAGCGTCTACGACATCTACCGCACGCAGCGCGTCAACCAGCCGTCCATCATCGGCACCGCCACCTTTTACCAGTACTGGTCCGTCCGCCGCACGCACCGCTCGAGTGGCTCCGTCACCACGGCGAACCACTTCAACGCGTGGGCGTCGCACGGGTTGACGCTCGGGACCATGGATTACCAGATTGTTGCCGTGGAGGGGTACTTTAGCTCTGGTTCTGCTTCTATTACCGTTAGCTAAGGGGTTTGTTTCTTTTTGTGCCAAAAAAGGATGGCAGAGAGAAGGGGGTCAATGGGCTCGTGTTGTTTGGCTTTGAAGATATTGTAAGGGGGGTTGGACTGACTGACTGACCGACCATGTCGTCTCGGCTTTGTATGCTACACATTGGCTAGATGATCGAAGTCAGTTGGGAGATGGAGCGCTATTGGTGTGATATGAGTGCTTTGAGACTGGAGACCCTGTTCCAAAATACGTTCTGCCTCTGACAATTGCCGTGACGACGTGACCCTTGCCATGGCAGCAAGGCAACAATAGCAACGAAGATGATGTGTGAGGGGGCCGGACGTATGCTTGCCTCGTCCACATGAGAGACCCAATGTGAAACGCACGGTACAGACGGGTATTACTATTCAGGGCGGGAAGGTTATGAACAGGTTTAAAAGTCACACTAGGTAGTACTCGAAAGTGACCGTGGCTGACTTTTATCAGTAGGTAGAATGAGGCAGCCAAATGTCTGTTCCGCGATGCAATTGTCGAAGAACTAGCGTGTCACACATTATTACTATTCCTCTGTGTTATGTACAGGTTTATAGAGTCTTTTGTCGACGCATCACCACACATCCCCCCACGGTCTTGCGCCCCTTTATAAATCGCGATGAGGCTTGCATCCAGGAGTAGTGGTAGCAGTCGTAAAGGTGGTGGTGGCAGTGGCGCACACGCAGCCCTGGCCGGAAATGCTGGTAATGGGAGGCGACTTGCAGGTGGGCTCGGTGGTAAAGGAGGCGTAGGTGCTGGTGGGCTCGACCGTGGGCTCAACCAGCTCGGCCTTGACCAGGACGGGGATGATTTGGCCGGTGGATAGGCTGAAGGAGCGGTGGTTCAGCACGGTGAGGATGGCGCCAATCTCGCCAGAGTGGCTGGTGATGCTGATCCAGGTGTTGTCGTCGTGCGAAAAGACGTCGTCAATCGCCTCCTTGGAACGGGCGACCTGGTGAGCAGACGTCTCGCCCTCATCCTCCTTGCCGCGCCACAGCAGGTCCTCCTCGGTGAAGCCGGCCTCGAACTGGAAGTTGGGGGCGTAGGCGTGGATCTGAGACTTGGTGGAGCGGCGGTCGCAGGTGTGGATGCTGATGCTCTCGCGGAAGAGCTCCTTGATGACGGGCTGGAAGGGGTGGGAGCGAGGCAGCTTCTGGTTGGCAAACGTGAGCTGGGCCGTCTGGATGCAGCGCTTGAGAGGCGAGCTGTAGTACGACTCAAAGAAGGGCAGGCCTTCCTTCTCGAAGCGCGACTTGAAGTAGGCGTTGGACTTGGTCGTCTGCTGAAGGCCGTTGGGGGTCAGCTCGGCGTCGGCCCAGGTGGCAGTGCCGTTGCCATCCTGCTCGGCCCAGTAGCACTGTGGAAGAAAAGTCAGCAGCTGCTTTGAGGGTATGGTGCAGAGAGCCCTTTCGAGACTCACGTTCCAGGCAGGGGTGCCGTAAAAGGTCTCGGCGGCGTTGTGCCATCCCTCGCCGTGGCGGCCCATGAAGAGCACCTTGTAGGTGCTCTTGTCCTCCTTGCGGCACTCGCTGTTGCGCGACGCGACGTAGTTGGCGAAGCGCTCCCACTGGGTCTTCTTGTGGTGAGGGTCAAACTTGGCATCCGTGGGGTATGTCCTGTTGATGAGACCAAAGTTGAAGGCGGCCTGTGTCAAGCAAAGCGTGAGTCGGAGCCTCCAAAGGAAGCGGCACAGATGCTGGGAATACGCACGTAGTCGAAGCTGCCGGGGTCGGTACTGGGGTCGTCTTGGAGGAAGAATCCCGGGACCGACGTGTACTTGATGTCGTCGCAGTCGGAGACCTGCTTCCAGGCCATGGCGCTGGGAGCGAAGGCCAAGGCGACAGAGAGCAGAGAGGCCTTCATTTCGGCGATGGCTAAAGATGCAGGTGAAGACGAAGAGGCAGATGCTCAGACTTGTAGGCTGCGACGATGGAAACCAGGCGACCTGACGAGCAGCTCCATGTCAACCCCGGGGAGACGCAGCGACTTATAAGTATTATGAGCCTGTCCAGCTGCTCTCTGCTGCATGCGACGTTCGGACGCTCACAACAGGCTGGTGAAGGCCTGGATGTAACCGTCGACAGGGCTGGAGGCTGCACCACCTGCTGCGCCAGATGGAGCCTGTCAGTGCTACTCTGGAGCTCTTGTCAGCACTTGGGCCGAGGAGCCGTCTTTAGCGCGCCGTCTCGGTGTCGAGAGAAGGACGGCCGTGGATGCGACAGCAGGTCCAAGGCCCTTGTCCGCGCCAATCGATGGACAACGTGGCGGGCGAGTCCGGGGATATGAGGCTTCAGGGCATCTGAATGGGCACGTGGAGGCGCACCTTGGCAGAGACTGCAGGCGGTTCTTGGCTTGCCGATGGTTCCTGGATCTGGTAGATGATGAGAGCGATGATGCTATTGGAGATGGACTGCCATTTGGGTGATGGATTTTATGCAGGCGTGACAAAAGAACCAGGCCTAGCTGTCGCAAGGTGGCGATGGTGATGGCGATGAGTACGACAACGGTCTGTGTGGCGGGAGCGGGACTCTCGATTGATAGCCAACTGCTTCAAAGGGATCGAGCAGCGAAAAGAGCTGTTGCAGTCAGTCCAATTGCAAAGAGCGTAAGTGGTGATGATGCTGGTTCGGCATGAGGACGAAAGGCTTCCATGGAGCAAAGGCTCATGATGTCCAAATCATCGTCAGCAGCCATCCGTCGCTTAGAGGTCAAGGTAAGGTTAACCAGCAGCTCTTTCACGTGCTAGCGCCCGCTGTTAGGGGACCTTCAGCGCCGAAGCCGCCAAAGAGCTGCTAGCGAGTGCGATAAGATAGCTGGAGCGATGAATGTCACCTTCATTTCCCCGCAATGGCCCCAACAACCCCTGAACAACACGCATGAAGCTCCAGGCTTCTTCTAACAGACACGACTGCGCCGTCTTTGCAGCTCTCCAGCGACGCCAGACAAAGCCTCGGATTGACCTACAGTCGACCGAGTATCTGCGGATCTTGTGTTGGCCCGTTTATAGAGCTCAATTGCCGGCCTTCCGCTTCCCCGTCGCAACATGAGCGCCTCCAATCCGGACCTTCTCGAGCAGCCTCAGGGCGAGCCTGCGCCGGAGCTTCTCGACGGTCGCATCTGGGTCGACGGCTGCTGGGACTTTTTCCACCATGGTCAGACTCCATCCCGGCATCGCGAGTTCTGCCATTGACCGACGGGCGAGTCTTTGCTAACGTATCTGGGGCGCGACTGTCAGGCCACGCCGGCGCAATGGTTCAGGCCAGACAGCTGGGCGACGAGCTGTACGTCGGTGTCCACTCGGACGAAGCGATCCTTGCCAACAAAGGCCCTACGGTCATGAACCTCGAGGAGCGGTATGTCGTTGTTCTGCGTTGAGCCTTTGAGATGAGAGACGAAGAAGGGCGCATGAGGTCTGACTGGTGGATTGCAAACAACGTAGACTCGCCGCTACCGATGCCTGTCGCTGGGTTACCAAGTCGGTCGGATACGCCCCCTACGTGACGCAGCTCCCCTACATCTCGCACTACGGATGCCGATACGTTGTCCACGGCGACGACATTACCTCGGACAGCGACGGAAACGACTGCTACCGCTTCGTCAAGGAGGCCGGCCGCTTCAAGGTCGTCAAGCGATCGCCCGGCATCTCCACCACGGACCTCGTTGGCCGCATGCTGCTGTGCACTAAGACGCATTTCATCAAATCGCTGAAGAAGACGCTGGCCGGAGAGGAGGGCGTGGGCACCCCCGAGGAGCGCAAAGCCCAAGCGCAGGCGATGCTCGAGCGAATCAAGCTGTACGCGACGGACGAAACAGCCAAGAAGCCCGGCGTTGACGTCTGGTTCTGGCATTCCGCGCCCGATGCGAGCGAGGGCGAGCGTGGATCATATGAAAAATTCCTGGAGGGAGCTGGTCGCAAACCTGGGCAGCGCGTGGTCTACGTCGACGGCGGGTTCGATCTCTTCTCCAGCGGCCATATCGCGTTTCTGCGCAAGGTGCTGGAAGAGGAGGACAAGCTTGCGCGGGAGGCGGGCTGGTTCTCTGAAGAGGCCGTCGAGAAGCGGAAGAGCGCAAACGGCGGAAAGGACTACGGACCGGCATACGTGGTGGCCGGCGTTCACGAGGACCGGGTGATTAACGAGTGGAAAGGGGTCAACTATCCCATCATGAACATCTACGAGCGCGGACTCTGCGTTTTGCAATGCAAGGTATGTCTGTCTCTGCCACCTCTCGTCGTTGCCGCACCCGATACTGATGTGATGATGCGCGAAAAGTACATCAACGCCGTTGTGTTCGGAGCGCCGTTTACCCCGACGAAGAGCTACCTCACAGACTCGCCGTGGGGCGTCCCCGACGCGGTGTACCACGGCCCGACGGCCTTTATGCCCCTGACATACGACCCGTACACGGCGCCCAAGGAGATGGGCATCTACCGGCAGATTGGCGAGCACACGTTTTCGCACGTCAACGCGGGGGAGATTGTGCAGCGCATCATGAAGAGCCGGGACATGTACGAGGCGCGGCAGCGGGCCAAGGGGGTCAAGGCCGAGGTGGAAGCGGCGGCGAGGGCGCGAGAGCAGCTGGAGGAGGAGCAGCGCAAGAAGGAGGCCGAGAGGGGGGTCATGTCAAGCTGAGCATGTTATGTGGTCTTGGACGACGATGGAAGCGGTGTGATGGGTGGGAATCGGATCATGGATTTTTTTGGGATACCTACAGTCTTCAACAGGCGACGACGAGAAGAGGCGGGATAGATACCTATAGATAAATAGCGATTGCTTGCCATTGAGTAACCATCCGCTTCTGTGCGTCAGTAACATCAAGGCATTTGGTCGAGGTAGTAGACGGACTGAGACGCAGTTGGCGCTGCATCGCCGTCTTCTGACCACCTGCTTACTCTGCCCTCGTACTATCGTGCCCCCTGTGAGCAACGACAAGCCGCCGTCATACATGCAGCGAAGCGAACAACATCGATGATCTCACGAAATGACCTAATAAAGTACATGAGACGATCTGTATCCGTACCACCTACCCAACCACACAGTACATACATACAAACTCATTTCAATCGGAGGGAGGGAAATATGACAGCATTGTTATCCGCAGGGCACGGCTATCGACGGTGTAAAAGCGCCCAGGAAGCCCGGCTTAGATGCTTTTCTTTCTTTGCTTTTCTGTCCCGTCTTCTTTTGAGGTGTGGGGTAGGGGGTGGGATGAGAGTTTATGCGCGGGACTGGATCGGAGCTGATAAGAGTTGATTGACTGAGACGACCGAGGAAGTTTTGCCATGTACTTTCGTAGAGGGGATGCTGGAATGTTCCTTGTGTACCTTGATGAGAAGATATCGTATCTCATCGTATCAGGTTGTCCGAGATGCAAGATACCTTGGGTATGCAACACTGTCTGAATCCGGAAACGTCAAGTCGACAAGTTGCCTCCATTTCAAGCCACTTCTGTAATACTCACCACGGCGCGCCCTTTCAACCCCCCACACCATGTCAAAAAAACAGATCGGAAACATGTCCAATCCCATCCGGCATCGCACAGACTCATCAATGGCATCCGATATCTCGGGGTCACGGCGTTGCCAATGCCAAATGACGAAGGGGGTTCCTTCTAAACCCCCCTGGGTTCCATGTGCCGCGAAAGCGGGGCGGAGTATTTCCGCTCGCCGGGACGTGGGGTCAAGAATTGAAAGGGCCAGTTTCGGCGTCGGTGACGGCGTGTTTTGGGTCTTCCCCGGGGCATGACTGTATTCTCTGATGGAAGAATTGGTAAAGCAATTGGATCATTCAAGTGTGTATCAACTGCATCTCGATAACAAACACAACACCCAACGGTACCTGTCGAGATACACCGTCAATTGGACTCCAAGAATATGAGTAACATCAAAGAAGGCTTGTCGCCGGGCTCGGCACATGGCGGTGCGGGCAGACACGGGATAGCAAAAGGGTATTCGTATTCCATCACCGCACTTCCCGAGTCCTTCTCGACGCAACCGAAACAACAAGAACAAAGGCGCCCAGAAGAACTGGTCACCTGCACCCCCTTCACTCGCCTGGGAGCCAACCAGATCCATGCTCGCCCTTTTTGCTTCGCGCCCTTTTCCAGGCATTATCATAACGTACGGCTACATTTGCCGCCTCTTCTTAGTGTCTGTGGCCATTGTCGGTGACGTCTTGATTCTTCGTTGGCTTTTTGGCTGACAGTCGTCTCCCTCCCTCTCCGCCTCTCTGTGAATCCCAGAGCCTCTCCAAGCCGACCCAACGCCCATCCCCAGCTTTTCCTCACCATCACATTCACCACTTTCTAGCGTCGCACGGAGGTACATGGACCCAGACCCGAGAGTGACCCCACTCTACGCCGCGTGCCGACGCTGCTCCTTGAGTAGCCGCTGTCCAGCCTCAAGGTACACACACTCACTGACGCTAACTTTTTTTTTGTGGTCCCCCGACGAACGGACGGGATAAGAACCTTTTTTTTTTTACTCTTGGTGTAAAAAGGCGACTTTTTGCCTCCTTGGCGAGCAAACCTCTGTCTCGAGTCAGTTGTCAAAGATTTCTAGAACCACTATTTTGTTCTCTTTGCCTTCGATTATTCTCACTGCATTTGACATATCGGTTCTTATAAGGAACCAAAAAGGCAGAATTGGAACAAAACAAAGGAACCTTGCTTGACAACTCGTAGGATCGTCACCCTCAAGGCTAAATCTCCGCCGAACCAAATTGTTGGAACCCCAAATTGCACCAGGCCAAGCCAAAGCGTGGAACCAGCTGCTAGCAGTCTCCTCCAGCATCCCTCCTTATTACTTGGCGTCACATAGTCCCCAGGTTCCATACGATAGTATTCACAAAGCCGCGGCTGATCAATTTTTTTTTCTCCTGGCACGCTTTGAGTCATTCTCCATCGAGAGTAGACCCGCCATCGGACCTTATCTCGCCGCCAGCACCTCTAAATTCTCAGACGTCCCTCCTTCTATTTACTTCCCACCTTCACTCCTCAACAACATCCGTCTTTTTTCTTGTTCTCTCCATCCTCTCCATCAATCATCCACCAACTCGACACAATGGCTCCCTCCGCTATCCCTACTCAGGACGTCGACCTGACCGCGGCCAACATCCAGGTCAAGGAGGCTACCCAGCCCACCAAGCCCAGCAGCAATGGCACCACGCCCGCCCCCCTCGATGCCTCCAAGCTCATCTACAACCTCACCAAGGACCCCCGTCCCGTCCCCGGCGAGGAGGTTGCCAATGCCAGCGACCAGACCATCTGCACCGACCACATGCTGACCGCCACCTGGTCCGCCTCCGAGGGCTGGGGCGCCCCCGAGATCAAGCCTTACGGCCCTCTGAGCCTCATGCCCACGGCCTCTGTCCTGCACTACGCCACCGAGTGCTTCGAGGGCCTCAAGGCCTACCGCGGCTACGACGGCAAGCTGCGCGTCTTCCGCCCGGACTGCAACTGCGCCCGCATGCACATGTCCGCCGGCCGCATCTCCCTGCCCCTGTTTGAGCCCGCCGAGCTGGAGAAGCTCATCATCGCCCTCTTGGGAGTTGATGGACCCCGGTGGTTGCCCAAGAACGAGCCCGGCCGCTACCTGTACATCCGCCCGACCTTGATCGGAACCCAGTCCCAGCTCGGCGTCCAGGCACCCCGCGAGGCCCTGCTGTACATCATCGTCACCTACATGCCGCGCCTCGACAGCCCCCCCGGCGGCATGCGCCTGCACACGTCCCCCGAGGACATGGTGCGCGCCTGGGTCGGCGGCTTCGGCTACGCCAAGGTCGGTGCCAACTACGGCCCTTCGCTGGCCGCCACGTCCGAGGCCCGGACCCGCGGCTACCACCAGATCCTGTGGCTGTACGGCAAGGACGGCGAGTGCACCGAGGCCGGTGCCAGCAACTTCTTCGTCGTCTGGAAGCGCAGGGACGGCAAGACGGAGCTCATCACTGCTCCCCTGGACGACAAGCTGATCCTGGACGGCGTCACGCGCCGGAGCATCCTGGAGCTGGCCCGTGAGCGCCTGAGCGACGAGCTGGAGGTGACGGAGCGCAAGTACACCATTGACGAGGTCATTGAGGCCGATGCCGAGGGACGACTGGTCGAGTCTTTCGCCGCTGGAACTGCCGTAAGTGTCCTTTAGAGTGTCCTTGAAATCAATAGCGGGCGGACATGAAGCTAACAACTTTTTTTTCTTTTTTTCAGTACTTTGTCTGCCCCGTCTCGGCCATCCACCACCGCGGCAAGGATATCAACATTCCCATGGGCCCTGAGGGAACGCCCAATGTCATCACCTCCAAGATCAAGACCTGGGTCGGCGACATCATGTACGGCAACGTCGACCACCCGTGGGGTGTTGTCATCCCTGAGCGGGAGTAAAGCTGAATGGGGGGTTCAAGAGGAAGAACGGGGGACGGCACGATGTTGATGATGATGACTGATCGATTCTAATTGCATGGGAAAAGTCGAGGACTGTATGATTTTACAAGGGATGAAAGGGCGTTTAATGGCGAATGGGAGCATGTCGCGGCATGGCCGTGATCTTGAAGACGGGGTGCTGCTGACTGGGGTATATAGATACATAAGCGTATGTACTTGGTAGCTCATGACAAAATAAAGGGAAATAGACAAGGATTCCTTCACTTGCCGACAATGCCCATGTGCGCCTAATCCACCAACATGGCTTGCAGAATCCTCATCGAGTGAGCGTGGGCTTCTTCCTTGTAATTCTGCCACTCGAATTAGTAACCGGATATCCTTCTGGAGCTCCGAGTCTCATTACCTCTTCTATCTCGTCGATGGCATGATTGCTTTCGGCGACAATGCGTTCGACTTCTTGCTTAAAAGATGCCATCTCGGCGTAGTGCTCATCATCGTTGGCAGCCTCTCCATCTGCAAGGGAGGCTTGCTCCATACTCAAAAGCTCTTGGTGTAGATCCTCCTGGAGCTGAGCAAGGTCCAACCATTCGCGATGGAGAACACCCAACTCGCTCTCTGCCTTTTTGAGCTCCTCCTTGACGTTTTCCAGGTGTGCCTCGATTGTGGCCTGGGGAAAGTTCTTTGAGTGGCAAAGAGTTGTTGAGAGTGGATATGACAGATTAAAAAAGAGCTCATCCAAGTCGGCCGCCATTGAGGACGCAAAATTGGCAAAATCGGAGACTTCTGAGACCATCGCTTGCTTGGCTTCGGCCAACTTTTCGACTGCCGAGGTGTACAGTTCGACGCCTTCCTGAGCAAATGCCTCTGCGAGATGGCCATGTTTTGTCAATCGTCGTGGAGGAGACACGGTTGGAGCCTGACACGAACCTTTGAGTTGTTCCAGCAAACCTGCTTCCGCTATCTTTTGTTCCTGAGCCTTGCTTTTGATCGCATCATTGCTGAAAGTGGCAAAGCATGCGCGGTACAGATCGTTGTGCCGGAGCTGCTCGTCTCGTGACGACGACGATAAAAGGGGGGCGTTGGATGCAGAGAAGATCCCGGGGCTGCTTAAGCGCCCCAAGAGGGTTGACGAGGACAGGTCGTCGCTGGAGGACGAGTGACCGGCTGGACGATCTTCCTGGGGGAAGAGACGGTTCATGAGAGATTGGTTGGGATGTGCCATGATAATGCAGATGCGAAGAATAGTCAAAAGATGGGAAACGTCTGACGGTTCTAATGGATAGATGGAGAGAAGAAAACTGTTGGGAGGATGAAGAGGTTGAAGTGGCAAAGGAAGTAAGGTAGATGGTAATTGAGATCATCAAAGATGGAAGGAGCGAATGCCTCTCTGGGCAGGCAGTATGTCGTTGACCACCTGCTGCTTCGAGCGGAAGGCGGCAGTATCGGAATGGCTTCAAATTCCCAATCGCCTTGCCCTTCAATGTTACTCTGCCTCTTTGCTTTCCTCTGTTGGTAGTCCAAGCTTCTCTTCAATTGCGGCCACAATTGTCTGCCACGATGCCATTGCACCCTGGCCGACGTCCCCGCAGGCTAGTCCCTTGGATATCGTTTGCAGCTCTTCAACCCATCCACCTGGACCGCCCATGACTTCGTTGAGAAGCTGCAGGTTGCGCTGTGTGATTGGATTGCGGAACATGGCTGTGTTCATGGCTGTGGCGACGAGAATCTTCTTCTTCTTGCCGTCTACGCCACCATCGGTGTCCCAGGCGAGGATAATTGACGATAGAAGAGAGTCGGTCATGCCGTGGACCATCTTGGCGAGAGTGTTTGCACTGAGCGGTGCAATGACTTGAGTCTGCTGTTAGAGAACATGCATGTCATGCAGCTGCTCAACATGGAAGAGGCAAGATACCTAATAAATCAGCCCCTGTTTTCATCAGGTTAGCAACTCTCTCCTGAAGCGAGGGCCCAGCGGCGAACTTGCATTTTCTGAGCTCAATATGCAGGATGGGAGCTCCCCGAGTCCACGGCTGAACCCATTCAGACTCATCCGTGTATATTGCGTCGACATTTGGATAGCTGCGAATTTCTTCGAGAGTTGGCTGCTCAGCCGCCTGACCTTGCAGGAACTGGGCGGCGGAGCTGGTGAGCACGAGTCGGATGGACAGGTTGGAGTGTCGTGAGAGGCCCTGGATGATGTTGGGGATCTTGATGGTCGCTACGGATCCGGATGCGGCCAGCAAGAGATGCAGCTTTCCGTCGCTGCGGGCTTGTGAGACGTCTTGCGCCGGGTTGTCGGAGGAGAGATGGGTGAGATGCTTCATGGTGAGGTGTATGTGTATAAGACGGTGAACAGCCGAATCAAGCAGTGCTAACGTCAAGCCTTTATTTCTGGCACAGCTCAACGGCAACGAATGTCCAGGGGATCTTATGCATTTGATAACAAATAGCCTACTTCACGCCGTGCCTCGCTTCACCTTGTGGCGAGAGGCCGAGTTCAACTGGTGAGATTTGTCACCACGCTGGTTGGTGAAGCGAATTGTGTGATTGGTCAGCGGCTTCAATTGCATCACCCCTCCACCGAATTTGGCCGTCAAGTCGTTGTCGCCTCAACTTTTTTTTCCTCGGCTGCCTTTTCTCCTGCAACAATCGCAATTCGCAACTCACAGCCATGTTTGCACGATCAGTCGCTTCTGTATGTCCCTTCAGGCCTCTATCTCTCGTTCGTTTTCTCAAAGGAAAAGAACCCCCCTGCTAACCATGAATGCGCTGTGACAGAGCTTCCTGCGGCAAGCTGCTCGCCCAGCTGCTCGCCCGCTCCTCTCAGCCTTCCGCGCGCCCGTCGCCCCTCTGACGCCCTTCCAGATCCGACTGCTGTCCGAGTCAACCCGGTCCGCCATCGACAAGGCCATCGCCTCCGCGCCCGTCGTCCTCTTCATGAAGGGCACGCCAGAGACGCCCCAGTGCGGCTTCTCGCGCGCCGTGATCCAGATCCTCGGCATGCAGGGCGTCAGCCCGGACAAGTTCGCCGCCTTCAACGTGCTGGAGGATCCGGAGCTGCGGGAGGGTATCAAGGAGTACTCGGACTGGCCGACGATACCACAGCTGTACGTCGACAAGCAGTTTGTGGGCGGATGCGACATCCTGGTGTCGATGCACCAGAACGGCGACTTGCAGAAGCTGTTTGAGGAGAACAAGGTCTTGGTCGAGGCGGAGGACGGAGAGAAGAAGGAGTAGAGTCCCTCTCGATTAGCAGGCGGTCGATGGGCAAGGAAAATGTACGATAGACGCTGTATGAGAATAAACATGACGCATGGCTAAAGAACATTGTATGTTTCCATTTTGGTCTGGGAATAAAAGAGGTATTCTATTTGGTCTATATTTTCGGTTTGTCTACAGCGGATATGCTGCTCCATCCGCTCTCATGTCACTGCCCGCCGACCAGATGGGCGTCTTTTCCACCGGATCAAGCGTGTACCGGATAATCTGCCCTCGTCCAAACAGGCCTCTCTTCGGCCCTCCGCCGACAACAACCACCTTGTGGCCCAGCTGCCTCAGGCCCTCAATCACCTTGGGATCCATCGACTCTTCCACGCTGACCGTCCAGTCGACGGGCTTGCCCGGCTCGGGAAAGCCCGCGCCGACGCATATCCGGGGCGCGTCGAGGGCCTGCTGGGGGTTGAGCTTGCCGACGATCTGGCCGAGGAGGACCTGGACGTGGCCCTGGGGCTGCATGAAGCCGCCCATGACGCCGAACGAGGAGTGCAGCGAGCCGTCCCTGAGGTTGGTGGCCATGGCGGGGATGATTGTGTGGTAGGGCCGCTTGCGAGGCTCGAGGCGGTTGGGGTGGCTCGCGTCGAGGGAGAAGTTGGCGCCCCTGTTCTGCAGAGTGAAGCCGCAGCCGCGGGGGATGATGCAGGTGCCAAAGCCGCCATAGTTGGAGTTGATGAAGGAGGCGGCGTTGCCGTGGGCATCGGAGACGGTGAAGTAGACGGTGTCGCTGCTCTGGAGGGCGGGCGAGGGGTAGTTTGGCTCGCCGTGCTCGACGAGGTCGAGGGCGCGGGACGGGTTGAAGAGGGAGGCGCGCTGGAAGAGGTATTTCTCGGAGAGGAGGCCCTCGACGGGGACGGGCGTGACGTTGGGGTCGGCGACGTACCAGCTGCCGTCGGCAAAGGACAGGCGGAGGGCCTCGATGATGGCGTGCAGGTACGGCGCGGTGTTGAAGTCGTCGGGCTTGAACGTCGGGATCTCGCCCTGCTTCTCGAGCTCCTGGATGATGCCCAGCGCCATAAGCGCGATGATGCCCTGCCCGTTGGGCGGGTGCTCCCACAGCTCGATGCCCCCGTCGTCGTCGGGGTTCTCCTTGCTGCTGAGCCCCTGGCCGCGGAACTTGAGCGAGATGGGCTCGACGGGCTCGCTGCCCTGCTCGAGGTGGTGCTGCAGGTCCTCGAGCGTCAGGTGGCCGCCGAGGTCCTGGACGACCTTGACGAGCTCCTCGGCGATGCGGCCCGTGTAGAAGCCGGGCTTGCCCTGCTCGGCGAGGGTGCGGAAGGTCCTGGCGAGGGTCGGGTTCTTCATGATTTCGCCAGGACGGGGGGCTCTGACGCCGTCGGGCTGGCTGGGGTCGACTTTGAGCATTTCTGCGTAGTTGGGGGAGGCCTTTCGGATGAGGTGCTCTGCGCTTGACCACTTTTGTTTGTTTGGTTCTGCAGTCAGATATGTACGACATGTATCCAGCACGCTCATGGGGGAGATACGTACGTAGTAGCCAGTAACCTCAGACACCGGAAACCCCTTTTCACCCAGCTGAATCGCCGGCTTGAGAATCTCGCTCAAGCTCAACTTGCCGCTGCCAAACCTGTCCACCGTGTCCACCCACCCGGCCGGCGCGCCGGGAACCGTCACGGCGTGGACGCTGGCCATGGGGATCTGTCCGACGGTGCCCTGGGGTACGTCGAGGTCGGAGCGGATCTGGTCGAGGGTGCATTTTGCGCCTGAGCGGCCGGAGCCGTTCATGGCAAAGACCTGCTGCTTGGCGGCGTCCCAGTAGAGGATGAACATGTCGCCGCCGATGCCTGTTGAGCAGGGCTCCGTCATGTTGAGGCCGGCAGCTGCGAATCACAATGTGAGCAAGGTGCTTTGCTATCGTGTTGAGGGTTTCCTGGAAAGAGATGACTTGTTACGCACCAACCGCAACGGCAGCATCCTGTGAGAGTTGAAAGTGTCAGTCAAGAACTGTTTGATCTACTTGGAATATTGGGCTTGAGATTGGGTTCTGATATCAGCTTACAGCGGCGTTTCCTCCCGCGCGCAGCACCTCGAGGCCGCATTTCGCTGCCAACGGCTGTGAGCAGGCGACGATGCCCTCGGTGCTGTGGACGACGCTTCGGCGCGAGGGGAATTTGAACATGTCGTAGGTGGGATCTTGGAAGAGGGAGGAGCTGGGGAGAGGCATTTTGGTGATGATATTCGAGGATGCGCTCCTCTGTTTCTCTATAGGGGAGCGAAAAGTGAAGAGAAGGTCTTAATGAGTGTATGTGTATCTCATGAGCATTCGGAAATTGAGGAGAGCTATCAACAGTCAAAGATGGACACAGAATACACAAAGAGAGATTACAGAGAGAACAAACGTGCAATATATCAGCCTCGTCCACTCGGCTCGGCGTACGGGGCAGTTCGTTGCGATCTATGGCCCCCCCATCAACCGACTCATAGCGCTCGCAACCTCAGCAAAGCAAATCGCCCGTAAAATAACATCATAGAGGGGCTTTGGCTGTTCAAGCCGAGCGCGGGGAAGATGGACAAAAGACCCCGGAGAGTGATTCGCTCCCCCGCTTAAGGAAGGTCTGAAAAGGGCAAGGCATGGGGGAGGCGATAAGAGGGCGAGTTATTTCCGAGATCGGGGCCAGTCAAGAAGAGGCTGGCTGAGAGGGAGGTGCTGGATAACAGATGTACACGGTAGCGATGGGGTTCTACTTGTGTAGATTTGGCCCTTTCCCATACACACCTGTATACGCATTTGTATAATGATATTTTGAATACAAGTGTGGCAACTTACAGGTACAAACTGATACTTGATGGTGGGTTGAGCTCCCGTCAATGACATACATACACACGGCCGTCACTCAGACATTCAATCTCGTTAAAGCACGATATAAAACGAACCCATATAACCCATCTACATATGATAACGGAACAAAAGAGATAAAATACAATAGCAGACCGTCTCGTAATCAATAATCACAGCCTCGACCGTCGACTGGCCCGCTCCAGATCCCGCAGCACATCGTCCACAGTGCCGACGGCGTCCATGGCCATGCCATATCCCGCCTGATACCCCGTGCCCCCGGCGCCGTAGTTGTGCACGAGCACCTTTTTCTTGCCGTCAATGACAATTTCCTCGCGCTCGATCCGCGCTCCGCCTTCGCGCGAGGGGCGGAGGCCTGCGAAGGAGGCGATGATGTCGAAGGGCTCGAGCTCGGGGCAGAGCTTGAGGCAGCGGTTGATGATGGACTCTGTTTCGTACGAGTATGTTGCTCCGTCGCTGTTTGCCTCAAGTCAGTCAGTTGTGAACGTTGAAGCGCCAGTGTGAGTTGGAATGAATGGAGCTGAACTCACCTCACGCCCTTTTGCATGTATCCCCCTAATATCACATGCCCATCCGTCCCCGGCCGCGGAATCACATACGTCTCATAGTCCCTTCCATGCCGCATCACGTTCCGCTTCACACGCGGAGCCTTGACAAGGACGACCTGGCCACGGGTCGGGTAGCACTTTTCGTCCTCGACGCCAGGCAGCGTCTTGGCCGCGATGCCGGTGCAGTTGACGACGACCCTCGTGGTGGGACTGGAGTAGGCGGCTTGGATGGTGGGAAACCGGTGCCTGACAAAGTGCACGCCGTACTGGTCCTTGAGCCGGCGGAAGAGGTACTCGATGTGCTTGGGCGCGTTGAGGGTGAGGGTGGTGAAGGAGATGCCGAACTTGACGCCGGCGGGGAGCTCGTGGCTCGGGATTTCCTTGAACTGGCGGCTTTCTGTGAGCGGGCGGTGATGCGCGGGAATGAGTTGGGGATGTGAAGACGGTGACGGCGGCACTTACATCTTCTAGATACTCGGATATCGCCTTGATCTTGTCATGGGGCACGTGCTCGTCCCAGTACTCAATCGAGGCTGTTCGACGGATATACGCCTCATCGCCATGCTCGGAGGCCAGCCTGGTGAGGTGGGTGTAGCCGAGACGATCCCATTTGAGGGCATTGGCATCATTGCCCGAGATGCCGGAGAAGTTGCATCCAGCCCTTTGACAAGTCAGTCAGTCAGTGGGTTCATACAGCCGAGGTCAACATCGAGTAGACGGGGCGATTCACTCACCAGGGCGACGTGTAGGTCGCAGATGTATCTCCCGGCAGATGCTCCGCGATGACGGTGATGAAGGGTCCCAGCCCCCTCTCAGCCAGCACGAGAGCGACGTCCAGGCCGATGATGCCCGCGCTACAAGATGATGAAAAAAACACAGTGAGCTGAGCGATTCCTTTGATGTGACGATGAGAGCCCTTGATGAAGGGGATGAGGCACGGCATGTGACACTCACCCGACGATGACAATGGCGTCGCTGGCTGCCTTGCCGACGCGCTCGTTGTCGCTGTCGTTCCGGTGCATGCCGACGATGATGCCTGGCGATGCTTCTCAAGGGGGAATAAAAGAAGCTCAAGCTCAGACGAAGAGGAACCGGCGATCGGAAGGCTACTATCGCGAATGCTCCAGGTTTGAAGCTCGCTCCGCCCAGTATCGAAATCGATGGGGCCGGCACGTTGGATGGAGATGCGGATAAGGGAGCCCTCAGCCTCGGCTCCAACAAAATAGAGGCAGTGTGACTTGCAGGAGGGAATGGGCTCTTCTCTGGGGTGCAGGGTTCTCCCTTCATGTGGCGGAATTGGAATTGTGTATGCATTATTTTAATCGTCTCGAGCTGAAATTGCGTCTGCATTATTTCGTCCTTTTTTTTCTTTGTTTTATTCGATGGCTGGGGAAACTGGGGGTTGGCCGGCTGTAGCCCATGTAAGCCGATGCCGGTCCGGGTGGCTTGAGGAGCTTCATGTGGCGGCGTTTTCTGGTGCCTCTGATTTGGTGAGGATGAACGACGGATGGCGCCGGCTTGTGGTGAGATTGTTCACCTGAGTGTGGTTTTATATGGTCTGATATTTGAGGCATATATGTATTTGTGACGGCGCCGATCGAGCATGGCCATGGCCTGAGAGACGAAGGATGCGATAGAGATAATAGGGAGGGTGACCAAACGCTACAGGCCTATTCACCCACCCTACAATGGTTCACTGACTTGATCGATGACACAGCTAGACTAAACTGTTGACAATGCTGGAATGGTAGGTTTCGGCATCTTCATATAGGCCTACGCTTGGTGAAAATTGCCTGTCGTATTTCTATAGCCTTCGGGCAACTTGCACCCGTGGAAGCGTATTCTCTCGACTTACACGCGTCACACAATGGATCTTCTAAAGGCAACGCATTCATCAACATGTGATGCTCACCAGGCTCAATCAATAAACGGCCTGCAAGCTACCCAACCTTTCAATAGCACACACTCTCAATTCCCTCCAAGTATACATGAGAGTGGCCAAGTCAAGACGCATTGCATCACAACGTTTCAACAATGTCCCCATAAACTGCAAAGAGAAGCACGGCGACTTGTTCTGGCTAGCACACCGGTTCTAATGACAGCTGAACCAAGTTCACCTTGCATAGTTGCATGCACCCGTTTATAGCCAATGCTACCCTGAATGTTTGATCCTTCAATCGCCTTTCTCCCGGCATCTGGCCAAGAAGAGGTCGAGCTGGGCATCGTAGTTGTGGTGTGCTGAATTCTGGCTAGTCGGAGGACGAGAACAAGTTCTCATGATACCTTGTCAATCTCGACGGGCTTCTCGGCAGGCTTGCACGGTGACGGAAGGAGACGTGCTGCATAGGGCTTTGTGAGACGCCTTGGTTGGTATCTGTATGTGGATAGATAGCCTGAAGATTCATCGTACCCCGTTGTCACAGTGATTGGTCATGAAGGATAGCCACTCAATGACTGACGTGAGGCGCATCTACGTATGCATGGAGATGTCACGAGTCGTCCCCAAGTAGCGAGGTATTATGTGATAATTCATATGGTTCCGACAGTCGAGATTATCGCCAGCCGGGATTGGGTGCCATTGGGGTTACACATGCAAGACATGTGCAGTACGAGCATGGAGGGGGAAGGGGGGATGTGACACCTGTGAGTACATGTATTTAATAGGACCGACGCCTCTGCCAGGGCCTTCGAATCTCAAAAAAGCAGCCATCTGTATTGTGAATCATGAAAATGGCAGAAACGTGGATTCAGTCGACTGCTCGCAATCTGGTCTTCCAGGCCTTGAAGCGCATCGAACAAGGGCGTTTGACAATCTTGATCAAGTACGAGAGCGGCAAGAATGAGAGCATTTCATTTGGCGGCGATGATTCCGACTCAGAGCCCGAGATTGTCGTCGTCATCAAGAATCCGCAAGTCTTTGTTCGGTTATGCCAGGCCTTCGACTTGGTGAGAAGACACGCGCGGTCTGCAATGGAAGCATCTGCTGACCGTCTTGGAAGGGCCTGTCAGAGTCATACATGGTCCAGGAAGTAGAGTGTGACAACCTCGTTGGATTGTTCACAGTAAGGCAACAGTTTCACTGTCAGTATGAAGCATAGAAGGCTCACAATGCTCTCTGCAGCTTTACGTGAAGAACCAGCACGCTCTAGGGGCGTCTGGCGGCAACCTCTTGTACACACTGATACCACGAGCAGCTCACTATCTCATTCCGTCCAACGACGCCACAAATGCTCTCAAGAACGCGTCGTTCCACTATGATACTTCCAACGATCACTTTGCCGGCTTTCTCTCCCCAGACATGAACTACAGCTCCGCCCTCTGGTCCGGCGAGCCAGGCGAATCGCTCGGGTCCGCGCAACGCCGTAAGATTCAAAATATTCTTGACATGGCAGAAGTCACATCCAGTCACCATGTTCTGGATATTGGATGCGGCTGGGGAGACCTGGCTATAAGGGCTGTGCAGCAGACTGCATGCCGCGTGACGGGACTGACTCTTTCGAAAGAGCAAAAGTCACTTGCTGACGAAAGGATCAAAGCGGCTGGTCTGCAGGACAAGATTACCATTCTGCTTTGCGATTACCGCAAGGCGCCCGTTCCAGAGGGTGGATATGACCGGGTCATTTCCATTGAGATGCTCGAACATGTGGGAGACAAGTACATGAATAAGTACTTTCAGCACATCTCTGGCTACTTGAAGCCCAAAGGAGGAAGAATGGTAGTCCAGGGCATCACAAGAATTAACTCTGTAAGAGATCATGAACCCACTCGCTACTCAGCATGGCACTGCTGACACTTGCCTGCAGTTCACTTCGACCGGAGAGACAGTCGACAACTTCATAGAGCGCTACATCTTCCCCGGAGGCTATCTGCCAAGCATCAACCAGCTCTTGACGTCGATACACAACGGCTCTCGGGGCGACCTGGAGGTGGAAACCGTCCAAAGCATCGGCCCTCACTACATCCGCACGCTGCAGTGCTGGAGGGAGAACTTTGACGCAAACTGGGAGACCATCAGACAGGACTTTGTCTCCAAGAGCCCGAGCGCCACGGAGTCGGCAATTGAAGCCTATCGACGACAATGGGTGGTATGTAAGCCCTCTTCCCATGAAGGTTCTGCAATTCGGCTGCTAACGTCCGTTGCTGCAGTATTACTTCCAATACTGCGAGGCGGGTTTCAGAACTCGAATTCTGGGAAACTATGTCATTTCTGCCATCCGGACGCCTTGGCCTGAGATCCCGGCCAATGTGCCGCATTAGATACGGTGCATAGAAGGCTTCCCCATTTGCCTTGGATGTGAAAGAGATGGTTTTTATATGTCCGTAGCTATCAGCCTCGACGGGGTCATTACTCAGATTGTCAGATTGATCTTGGATGACTCCGTAGCTTCCGGTGTGGTGACCATTTTTTCGGTGAGATTGCATGACGGAAATCAATTCATTGTTAGGCCACTCTATCCCGCATCAAAGAGCCGCTGTCGAAAGCAATCTCGTTCTTAAAAGCTTCATGTTTTTGTTAAAAGTGTTCAACCGCATCTCGGCTTTAAACGGCGGCTCGGATCGCCGTTATCAGATCCGGCTTCGGCTTCTAGTCCGCTTCCCCACGTCCTCCGGCTTGCGGTTGCGTGACATTTCATGTTCAGCTGAAACAGACACAAACATTCAGTGCTTTACTTGTGATTTTCCTGGACGAAAAGTGAGATTTTTTATTGGAAAGAGGTCAGCAAAATGGGTGAATTACACGGCTCACGAGGCTTCAGCGTGCTGGTCAACGGAAAGGTATACCAGTCTCCAGACTCCAACACGGCGGACGTCGGCCCCTCCTTTGCAGAATGCATGATCATAAGGGACGGCGTCATTCAATATGTCGGCCCAGAGGCAGATGCCGAGGTGGAAGCTGCCAAAGCTGCCGGCGCCACGATCAAAGATCTGGACAATCACACAGTTCTCCCGGGGTTCATCGACGGCCACTTGCACATCCTGCTGCTTGGACAGTCGCTTGCCAAGGTTGGCTTGGAGGCATGCAAGAACCTGGAGGATATTCGAGCAGAGATCAAACAGTATGCCGCGGCCCATCCAGACGTGCCCCGTATCTTCTGCCGTGGCTGGATGCATAGCATGACCCCCGAGGGCGTCGATTCCACGCTCCTGGACGACCTGGACAAAAGGCCCATCTTTGTTGATACCAAAGACTTGCACTCGACGTGGTGCAACACGGCAGGCCTGGACGAGGTCCGCCGCGTCATGAACATTGCAGAGGATGCCCCCGATCCCGCGGGAGGAACGTTCCAGCGCGGGAAAGACGGCAAACTCAACGGCGTCTTCAACGAGAGCGCCGTGTTCGAGTACATCTGGCCTTTTACGGCCAAGGTGGCGTCCATCAAGGAGCGCAAGGAAGCCATCAAGGCTGCTATCAAGGCGTTCAACGCCGCTGGCTACACGGGAATGGTCGACATGGCCATGGACGAGACCATCTGGGAGCCTCTGGTTGCTCTCCGGAATGAAGAAGGACTAGGGGGGATGCGAATCGCTGCGTATTGGCTCATGAAGCCGAGTGACTCCCTGGAGGATGTGATTCCGCAGGTCGATCGTGCAGTCGAACTCGCGGGACAGTACAACTCGCGCACTACTCCGGACTGCCGCATCGTCGGCATCAAGGTCATCTGCGATGGTATTATCGATGCGTGTACCGCCTCGCTAACAGAGCCGTACTCTACGGGAGTGTCTCCTGACCCGATCTGGTCCGAGGAGTTCCTCCATGCCATCGTGTCCAAGGCTCATGCTGCAGGGCTCCAGGTTGCGCTACATGCCATCGGCAACCGGACCATTCGCATGGCCATCGATGTCCTGGAGAAGAATACAGACCGTTCGCGTCGTCCGAGGATTGAGCATCTCGAGGTCTCTGACCCAGCAGATGCACTGCGTCTCGGAAAGCTGGGCATCACGGCGTCGATCCAGCCAGTTCACTCGGATCCCGCCATCTTACGAGCCTGGCCGAGACTCATTGGCGAGCACCGCTGCAAGAGAGCCTTTGCGTACCGCGAGTTTGCGGACGGAGGCGCGCCTCTGGCCCTCGGCTCGGACGCCCCGACGGCTCCTCATCTGCCCATCCCGAACATGTACGTGGCCACGACGAGAAGATCGTACCGTGAGCCGGGCCTGCAGACTGTGGTCAATCCCGAGTTTGCGCTCACGGTATGCCAGAGCGTCGTGGCGGCGACGCATGGATCGGCGTACTCTGTGTTTGCGGACGAGTGGACGGGCAGCTTGAGAAAGGGGCTCAAGGCGGATTTTGCGATCTGCGATGTCGAGCTTGAGGCGGAGAGGCTGATCAGGGGCGTCGTGAGGGAGACTTGGTTTGAGGGGAGGCAGGTCTACAGGGCGTAGAAGTCAGATATATTACGTTGAGAGGTTTAGCGAACGAAGATGAGTTTGGAGCAACTGCTTGGTCTGAGAACAACGAGCGAGGACATTGATTGGCAATGCTGAAAACAACTCGGATATTGATTGGCAATATCTCTATTATGTGATCGATCATTTATCCATGGTAACGGAATGGATACTGACGAGAGCTACACGTGTTTGACAGCATGTATGTACCGTCCAGCATCTTCGCCTCTTAGTTACCGTGATGCTTAAGAGTACACATATAGAAAGGACTACCAAGGCTAGCTCTGCGCTGAGAAACAACCGGCAGTCACAGCAAAAGTTGCTTTCAATGAGTGTTTGTTCGAGAACCTTCGACGCCTGTAAATGCATTCGCGATATACTCCAGTGACTTACAAGTTGTCATCGAGATCAGCACGGCCGTTGATCGCGTACCCAGACCCAAAGTTTCCCATGACAATCGTTCCACAGCCCATCCCCTACTCCTGCAGAAGTCTCTTTTTTTTTTTCGGTGTCACATCTAAAAATACAGGCTTCGAACTCACAGGGCCTGGAGCTGACTCGAGCATTCCCGTCGGCCGCACATTAACAATTAAATCCCGATCGCCACCAGCAAAAGGCCTTGCAGCAGGCTGAGGAGTAGCTTCCATCGCTTATACGGTAGTAATGAGCCCTGCCCAGAGCCCTCGGAAATGTCATTGCGAGCAACAAAGGAGCGTTTCTTCTTCCGCTTTGGTGCGGAATAGATCAGCCCCCCCCCAAAGATGGAAGCCTGGAACGCCACCTGTAACTCGAGCGGTCTTGGCCTGCTTCGAGGCTGCAAGTTTTGCCGATTCGACGGCTCATTCCTCAGCTGTTAGAGCATTGTAGACTTACTATCTGGAACGTGTGGCAGTCAAAGGGCATGTCCGAGCAGCTCCGCAAACGGGTCATGAGTTGTGCGTGTTATAACATTGGCTTGATTGGGCGAGGAAAACTGGCGTATCTTCACACCCCCTGGTTCAGTGTTCGAGGACAACGGAAGAAGGACGCGAACAGAAAAGATGGCTTGACGGCCCGAGGTTTTGGTGGGAAGAAAAGGGGATTCCCGTCTGCCCATCACCCGTTTGTGGCGGCGACATCTTACGACTTGCGGCCTCGGCCTTTGAGCCGCCCTCTTGATTCAGGCACGCTACATACTTCATGCTTTTAGCCTTCTTGCTCATTGGTCGCAAGCTGGTCAAAACGGCTTCTTTAGCAGCATTCCCAGCTGAAAGCGGGAGGCTTTCCTATTGGCAGGGATCAATAAAGAACCTTTTTTCCGCGCGAAGGATCCGGGCTTCGCAGCCCAGGGTTACCACCACACACAGCTTGCCCAGGTTCGTCTGTTGCTGGGGTCTCTTCCTTCCCAGCTATTCGGATTCGCAATTAGGAACCATCATCCCCCCCCATGCTGCAGTGAGAACTCAAAAACCAACATTGTCATTTATTTCCCCCTCCTCCCTCCCCCCCCCCTATGACAAAGAACTACGAACGGGAGGATTGCCAACCTTGGACAACGGCTCGGCTCCAGCCTAGCCGGGAAGCAGTCTAACTGATCGCCATTCGGGGCCCCTTGAAGCGCACACATTACAGATAGAATAAGATGCTGGAGGGCTTCTTGGCTTCCTCTTTTTCATCTAGTTGCCTGCGCCGGTCGAACGGCTTTGCATGGATCAGTGGTTCGGTAGTGTTCGACGGCGCTGAAGGCCGAGACCGAACCCCTGCAAGAACTCAAAGACCACGGATCTCTGGTTCGTAGGACAAATTTGGGGCGGGGGCCCAGCTGTTTGACCGCTTTGGCTCACATATCGTCCGCCCCATCTCGCGCGGGTGGATACGTGAGTGGACTTCGGGAGAGGCTTTCGGGCCTTGTTCTGGAGTTGGCCGATGCATCAGCTAGACTTGCGCGGAGCGACGGTCGCATAGCTAGAGTTACGAGTAGCTCGTTGTAGGCAAGTTTCACACCATCTCGATGGAAGCAATGCCTTATGAGGCTGTGGACGAAGGATACGGAAGTCTGCTTTGAGAAGGATCGTCGACCGTTAGATAGAGCTATGCAATCGATGGAGGAGCAGCCGTTGTCTAGCTGAACATTTATAATGGTGACTGTTATTTAGTATCATATTGGGGGGAAGCGAGGTGGAGCTTCCATCTCATCTCATGGGTACAGTAGTCCCCTCATATCAGATCTTGAATCTATGCATTGTCCTGGTATAGAGTAGCACTGCGTATATGGTATCTAATAACGACTTTGATATTGCGAGCTCAAAACTTCATTCCTTCGTTAGACTCTCACAGCGCAGAGTACTTGTTAATCAGCTGCAGAAGCTTCGCATCCACGACCTTGGGAGTCGTGGCATTCAGGTAGTGACCACCATCGGTAAAGGACAGATCCGTCTCGACGGAAGACGTCAAGAGCTTGATGTGATCCTTTGGCACCTCGATGCCGTAGACGGGATCCTGGTTACCCTGTGAAAATGGTCAATATCATCGGACCGAGACAAAGGCCGGCTGCGAGAGCTGAAAACTCACCTGAACCCAGTAGACAGGGCACTTGATGTCCTGCACCCGCCTCAGCAGGCCGTCTCGCTCCAGGAGGTTGAGGAAGGCTCCGCGCAGCTTCTTCCGTCCGTTATCGCCGGAGTAGACCTTGTTGAGCGTGGCCTTCCAGAAGTCCGCCGCCTCGGGGGTGATGACGCCCGAGAAGCCAATGTTGACGACGCTCTCCCGCAGACCCTCGTCGATGAGGAAGTCGGGCGTCGGCTCGGCGCTGAACAGGCTGTCGACCACGGGGCCCAGCGTCGTGGCGGGATCCCAGCATCCCTTCTCCCGAGAGGCGGCCGACTCGTAGTCGAGCGAGCTGCCGAGGATCATGAGACCCTGAATCTGTAGTCGAGCATGTCCACGGTTAGCCCTCGTATTCCGAGGAGGAACTTCTTTGCAGCACTATTACTGCTTGTAGTAATAGTACAAGCAGGTTCTTGTTTTTAGGCGAAGGAGCAGGTGAGACACGCCAAACGGAGCTGAAGCCGTGCAGTAGTCGTGGAGAAAACTGGGGAGGGGAATACGACAGGGATGGGGAGCAGTTCGATTGGAATCAAAAGTCCATATATATAAGAAGAGATGAGAGAAGCGAAACAGCTGGCTCAAACGTACTCTCTCGGGTGCCACGAGGGCCATTCTGGCAACGATCCATCCTCCCTGGCTGGTGCCCAGGGCAAAGGCCTTCTTGATGCCCAGAGCATCCAGCACCTGGATGGCCATGATGGCCGTGTCCCAGTAGGTAAAGTGTTCCGCCGTGGTCTCGGTGGCTCCATGGCCAAGGGGCTCGATGGCGAGCAGGTTGGCCGCGTCTGTGAGGTCCTTGTTGCCGAACTGTGTGTCGTACAAGGCAGAGGTCATGCACATGGAGTTGATGAGCACGACGGTAGGCTTGGTGTGATCGACGGCACCGTTGGAGAGGCGGTAGCCGGCAGTGATTCCGCCAAGATGCGGCACTCTGATGGTGGTTCCGGCAGTCATGGTGAGAAAGTGGAGGTTTGTGGTCTGCTGCAAAGGTGTCTAGTAGGATCTCTTAGTGAGAGTAGTACTGTAGTAGTCGAGGCGGGCTCAAGGGGCTTCGGTTGCTTCTGTTTCCTTTCGTCCTTTCTTTTCTTCGTTTCGGTTCGGTCAAGAGTCGAGAGAGTCTGGCAAAGGCGTGGGGGACTAAGTATTTACTTGTAGGACAGGCTACACAGGCCATTGAGCATGGCATGACCGGATCCCGGGGCAAAAAAGGGAGCCGTCTCAACGCCTCCAAGCGCGTCTTTGAGTTGAGCCTCGGCCTCCCCTCCCCCAAACCATTGAGACCAAGCCTGGGCGGGGGGTTGAAACCACAATGCGTGGGCATGAATTTGCCCCGACCCGCATCTGCCCTGGCGGTGAGAACACGGCGAGGAATCTCGGGAAAGGAAACTAATATCCAATATCTTGCCTCTCGGGCTCAACGATGGGGGAGGGGGGACAAGAGGCAAGGCCGGTTCTGCCACGGGAGTAGATTGTGGACTGCTGGGTTCACTGTTGTAGCACTAGCCGTTGGCCAGCCAGTCGGATGGGTGACATGACACATGCATGTTCCCTGCAGGCTGTTGCTGCTTTGGGCATGTCCATGGATATCAAGGCCCAGGCGGTTGTTTCAGGGTTATCTTTCCTGTTCCTGATCGAGATGCCGGTGACGTGCCTGTATCGAGTTGGCCATGCCACCGCAACCGCATAATACTGGAAGCCCCGTGTTCCTGAACCGAGTCAAGCCCATGTGCCATCTGGGATGGATCGAGCAATGCATTCCCTCGTCCATGCTTCTTCATGCCGCTGCTCAATGGTTCGTCCGGCAACTAGTTCTACCTGGTCCTTGTGCGAGCTGGACTGGAGCAATCCCGGGAATGTGCGGAAATGGAGGGCATTCAGCACAAGGAGAGTGGCGGAGTTTTGCATGCACCTGTAGCTCGAAGACGCCTAGCTCGACCCTCACCACACAAACAGGCAGCTCTACCAAGAACTGAGCTACACAGCGAGCACGCACAGCTTCATTCTGCATTCATTCTAGTTTGTCAAGCCACCTACGAGACCTCAACTGCTCGAGCAGACGGTCCGCCCCTATCCTCCACTTGGTTCCTGTGCGCTAGACGAGACTGAGAGTAGCAGCAGATGCCAGTCGAGAAGAAGATCCCCATTGGTCTGGCGCAGGGCTTCTCCCGGCCGGAGCGAGAAGGAACTTGGAAAGCCGTCCAGGAACTTGCAGGAAGCCTTGCCCATAAGCCGCGGGCAATGACTCGCATCCCCGGCACTCAGACGCCTCGGGGCTTCTACCGTCGAAATGGCACAGTATAGATGAATTAATTCATACATACGAGCTTCTTGGCAGATTTCTTCCCGCGCCGCACCAATGGCACCTCCGATCTGCGCTGCACAGGGATAATCTTTCATACATACTACTACTGTACATATCTACAGTAATAATACGACGCGCGCCCAGTTCAAGTTCGCCATTCTCTGTTTGACGCGAGAAAGGAAGAACAAGGGCAAAAGAAGATTGGGATTTGCCGGACTGTTTTGTGCTCTTCTTCGAGCCCTTCAGCCCAGTCTCCTTCCCACTTCAGGATGGGATGGAACCAGGACTCTGGTCTATATAAGTGGGAGCCAAACCGAGCCACCGTATGTACTGTACGTATTTACGAGGTACGAGGCACGAGGGTGACCCTTGCATGCCTTTCTTCAGCAGTTCGCTAACCCACGTGAGCCGCTGATCCTGTCAGATTATTATTTGGCATTGGCTTTTGATAATTCCTCCGTCGCCCCCAATGGACTGTGGAATTGTTTGTCTGCCGAATATGGATACTACCTACCTAAACTTGTAGTGAGGTCGAGGCGACTGCTTGCTTTCTTCTACATGTGTATACGGATGAACTTGCCCCTGAACAAGCATGTCGTGATAGGCAGCGGCTTCGAGCCGCCATGGGGGCGGCCGTTGCTTTGCATGAGTTGATGAGGCACCAAACGACTGATCGTCGTCATTCTCCGGTTACGAATCGTGGTCTAGCGAGTCGCGCTGCCGCACAGCTTTCGGCTATCCTCACGGGCAAAGGGGAGCCTCTTCCACAATTCATATCCTGAACCCACCGTCATGGTGTCCACAATCATAGAGGTACATCGCCACCCCTGGCATGAACCCGGTATTAGCGTCAAGCACCTTAGTTGACAAGAGGAACACTAACTGAAAAGTCAAGGGGCATGATAGGCGAAGCAAACCGGACGCCAGAAGGCAGGCGAGAGAAGGGGAAAAAAAAGAGTGCAGTAGAGGAAGCAACCTTGGAAGTACAACTACTCGGCAGGAGGATTACATGTATGAAAGAGGACCTCGCGCCGCCCTCTCCAGCTCCGGGTCCCCATTTCCCTTCTTCTCCCCTCTGAATCGAGAGAGCCCGCATACTTGATCCATCCATTCGAACATCGAACCTCGGAATGCTCCATGGCTCCAGTTGAAGAACTCGTCGTGAGGGGGGATGACAGCCCGTCGGTCCTCCCAGGCCTGCCGGGCTACAATCCCGAGAACCTCCAGCCATGGACCGTGCAAGTAGTGACGGCGATGACGATCCTGGCCGTCGGCTGCGTGATTCTGCGAATCGTCAGTCGCCGGCTCAGAAAGCAGAAGCTTGAATGGGACGACAGAATGATCATCTTCTCAGTGGTTGGTTGCCCTCTCCAGCGTGCCACGTCTTGTTATTCTTCATGCAACATACAGCAGAGCGAGGAGGACAATCTACTACCGGTCGTCTCTTCTTTTGCTCCTTTTCGTTGGTATCACACCTCGAGAAGCAAAGAAGCTAAACATGTATCGAATCCTAGGGCTGGTATCTAGTCGTCATCGGCTTCATCTTCGCCATGTACGACAACGGCATGGGCCTCCACGCGGACAAGGTCCCGCCCACGAGAATCGTCATGATGGCAAAGTGGCTCGTGGTGGCCGAAATCCTCTACGCCTGGAACCTTGGCTGGACCAAGATCAGTCTCCTGCTCATGTACTACCGCATCTTCCACGTGCCCTACTTCAAGAAGATGGCCTGGGCGGTGGGCGGCTTCGTCATGATCTGGGTCGTCACCATCACCTTCCTCTTCATCTTCATCTGCGTCCCCGTCGAGAAGCTGTGGTATCCTGACATCCCGGGCCACTGCATCAACCAGGTCGGCACCTGGATTGCCAATGCTTCGTCCACCATCTTTACGGACCTGGCCATCCTGGTCTTGCCCGTGCCGCAGATCTGGAATCTCCAGCTGAGGACTGCAGAGAAGATGGGTCTGACTTTTGCCTTTGGCTTGGGTTTCTTGTATGTTGAAGCGGCGTCCTCTCAGAGCCAGCTCCTGAGCGTCCCCCCTATTTGAGGTTACATGTACTAACGCGTCTTTCAGCGTGGTCTTCGCCTCTGCATACCGCACCTCGGTGCTCTTCACCTACAGCAACTCGGATCCTACTTACACCCTCGCCCCGACGGTCGGCTGGACAGTCATCGAGATCTCTGCCGGCATCATTTCCGCCTGTCTCCCCACTCTCCTGCCCGTCATCCGCCTCTTCCTCAAGAGCATCGGCATCAAGCGCAACTTCTTCTCCCCGAGCCGCGGCGGAACCAGCGGCAAGTCGTCCAACCTCAACAGCAAAATGTCCGGCCCCAGCCAGAACAGGAGCGTCAACGCCCTCGACGACTCGTCGCGCAGAGCCAACGGCAACGCCTTTTACCGCCTCGACGACGAGACCGAGTCCGACGAAGGCTTCGTCGTGGATTCGCAGCAGGTTGTCATGAACTCCAAGTTCAGACCAGATACCAAAGGGTATGAAGACACTTTCAAGGCTTTCCAAACCAACCAAAGCGAAGCTGGGGCTAACCTTACCAGTGACGATATTCCACTGAACGGGATTCGGGTCCAGACGGAGTATGAGCAAACGACTAGTCCTAGGTAAATCACAGTTTTTGAAAAACGCGCGGGCGTATCGAGTTTGTTCGGTTATTTTCCTTTATTCGCTCGTTTAATTTCCAGGGAATCCATGGTTCCTGTGTGTCGCATTTTAGAAATCGGTTCTAGACAATATGGCATCGGAAGGGGAGAATCTGGCAATGGGCTTGTTGCGGGTTCAAGATATCGGCTTCTGCGAAGTAATACACCATCGTTGGCAAGCGATTGAGTTTGGGTTTGACATAATGTTTGGAGATACCACTGAAGTTAGTTGGGACAATTGATACACGTTTGGGTTGTTCTCAAGGGTTCTTTTTCTTCTTCTTCTTCTTCATGTCGACTGACGAATAAGTGGTGTTGTGCTTGTTGCCACGATCTCTCCCCTGGCCAAGTCTATACAAGGAACGCCTTTAACTCACCTCCGATGATTATGGAGGGGGTTATCCAGCCAAACAGTTGAAGTCTGCTGCTCAAAATCGAACAGCTATACTTTACAATCCAGCCGGGCGGAGCCGAATCTGATTTCGCCGGTCTGATGGACAGGCTTAATTGAACGAACTTTAATCTCTATAGCAGAGGCAATCAGGAGAGCTGGTCCGCTGAAGACTTGAAAGCAACACAAATCATGACCCATATGGAAGATGGCCAGTGGAAAAAGCTGGAGAAAAGGATTCTGAAATCGATGTCCGCGAAATATGTTTTGCTGAGGCAAGCCAGGCAGCACTCGGGGTCTGTGGAAGCAAGCATGCCCATTCCATGTGATTGTTCGTTAACATGATTCTTGGGGCTTTGACAAAATCCACGATGACCTGATGTTATGCCTTTGTTCTGCATCAGAAGTTATCCCTCGAATGTACAAGATATTCACTGCCGTTTCGACTGTTACCCAGGGAAAACGGAGCCCTGCCGTTTCCATCGCAAATTGTCTCTTTGGGCAATTACCCGTTTCGGCCTGTCTTATGGAGAGACAACCACACACCGATCCATCTCCGTGGATTCTTCTGCTCCGTAGACCGGTTCGCCATTCCTAGAATGTCCGCAGAAGTAGGAAAGACGCGTCCTATGAATTTACAGACAGGTCGGTCTGGGTTCGAACAGAAAGAAAACAAACTTTGTTCGTGATCGAATTGCCAAGTGGAGACCTACGCAAGCCATACCGCTGGCCTGGTTCCATAGACGGCTATGATCTTTATAGCATCTCGTATGTGTCTGACTAGAAGAAGACACGAATCAGTTGGCAACGTCTTCAAGGGCAAAGGGGGAGAAGAAGGATAGTGATAGCACGGAAGTCTAAGACATAGCACTTATACGCTCCTACAAGACCCATCCGGAGTACGCAAAAGCTCCTTACCCATATCATGGCAACCACTCAGACAGCCCCAACGCAGTACTTCACCGCCGCTGAAACATGCCTACCGCCGCATCGGTCCGTCAGAGGGCCTTTCCCTCGTTTTGCAGGCCTGGTTGCGTTCAAACACGGATCTTTAGGGTCCTCTCCTCACAACAACCTCTCAGCAAAGCGACCGGTGACCATTCTCGACCAATCCGGCGTGACACGTAGCAGCGGTACGATTGCTACGACTTACCATAACTGGGCAGACTGTCAGATCAAATCTCACGGACGCCCCTTGGCATCGACCATTACGACGTTGCCGGCTTCTCGATGGGCGGTCTGTCCTCTCAACTTGTGGCCTTGACGGTACCGCATCAGGTCCGAAAGTTTGTTCTCATGGCAACTACTGCGGCAATTCCTCGCGAAGGGTCAGACGTTGGCGGTATCGTTTGGCCACGAGAAGAGGCACCACCAGGGTTTATGGAGGTTCTTTCAAGTGTTGAAGAAGGAAATTCTGCAGATGTGAAGCATACCATTACCCATACATTCTTTTATCAGACCGACGATGGTCGGGAGGCAGCACAAGGATGGTGGAACCGCATCAATGAGCGAAAACTTGAAGCACCGCTCCTTGCAGCTCCTCGATGCCAAGAGCACGGCTCAGCCAGTCGAAGCCATGAATAATTGGAGCGCGCCAGAAAAGTCTGATACTTGCAATCGTCTGGGGGAATTGGAGTTGCCGGTTCATGTGATGGACGGTGATGACGACGTTCTTGTGCCAGCAAGCCGTAGCTGGGAGCTGGCCAAGAATATACCCAACTCTCAGCTCATCATTCACCCCAATGCTGGACACGGCTTTCTGTTTCAGTACGCTGAGCTTACGGCTACAACACGTCAACATGTTTCTCGATGTTAAGCATTGAATGTCTTGTTGACAACGAAGTGAAAGAGAGTGCAAGAGAATCAGAGCTGCTCTGGGCTCTAGTGACATAGAAGGCTATAGAAATTGGTCAGAGAGTCATGGTACCAAACATCGAGGGATGCATAAACAAAGTAGGCTTCAACATGAGCAGACAATCAGCAGGTATGGGAGTCGATTCACCAACTTGGTGGTGTCAGACTCGACCATTGCCCAGACTTTATAGGCTCGTGAAATACAGACAAAAGCTGACGTTCGTCTGGCTATTGATCACGATTCTTAGACCACCCATACATATAACAAGAAGGAAGAGGCACTTCTCGGCGTGTTTTAGAAGCATCTCACTCGCTCAGCGGTCGACATCTCTTTTCTGCCGAGATCCCATTTAGGAATGTCATTCCAATTCCCCGCACGGAGAATTGGTCGAAGTAGCCCTTTGCACATATTTGCATGATATCCCACTTCACGCAGCAATTGGTAAGAGTTTGCTACTAAAGAGATTGATTGCCCAGAGTGGGAGCGGGCGCGGAGGCAGTGAGTTATTTTGGCTATACACGGAGTTCCACATACATCATGCTACTATGCTATGCATGTTCCTTATTTGAACGTTTAACGAGACAAATAGCTCCGGAAGCGATTTGACAGAGCGCGGTCGAATCAAACGGCATCTCTCAGCAACCCATAACGACTGGTTTGTTCGCTTAGTTCCGGGCTTGATAAGTAAACAACTCCCGTTTGAACATCTTGTCAACTGCGTCCTCGTCCAGCCACACATCAACGATATTATCCAATGTGACACGTCATGGAAAACACCACAGCACCACGAGGCAGAATAGAGCAATTTTCCCGATAGATTACCATTGAATGCGTATCCGACTAGCTTGTATTCAATAGTCCAGTTAAATTGCATTGCAATTGCTCCGTCATATGGCGAGTCTCGGTGCTTATTCTGCAGCCTGCATTTATCGTCATCATATGCTTCCATCACCAGCCTTTTGGAGTCAAGCTTAGGCAGGCCTTCTATAATTAAACATCCTTGTCAGAGCTGTCAAGCTTCCTAGCTTCTACATGTACATAAAGAGACTTGTAGACCGCCTTTAACGAGAAAATCAGATACACGCCAGGCTGAATCCTCTCACAACACATGCAGAAGCAAACTCAGCACAAGATGAAGGTTTGACTCTCTTCTCAATCATCAACTTGAGCCGACTGATTCAACAGCAGGTCTTCGCACTCGCCTTTGCCCTCGTCAGCTTGGCCTCGGCCGCCCCCTCAGCAATCGCCAGCGTCGAGTACGAGCAGTGGTGGGATCCGGGCTGCAACGGCCGAGCCCTGCTGGGAGGCTCCCTGGCCCAAGGCTACTGCGTCCGCGTCGAGGATTTCCCCGGACAAAGCGTCAAGCTCACCGTGACGAGCCCATGCCCGGCCGGCACCTCGCCTCAGATTACGGTTTCCAGCTCGGATGACTGCGACAATGGCCCGGTTGATTGGACGTTTGGTGCGACGGGCGAGTGTATCGATGTGGCTATCCAGCCATCTGCAATTCACTTGAACTGTGTTTAGATGTGGCTGAGGGTGGATGAGGCATGACAAATTATGAAGCATCGGAGGGTATTGAGGAATCAGCGGGTGGTTTGTAAGGTCTCTTGATACGCGGAATAATTTCAAGAGTCTATACCAAGTCTCGAGGATAACGGAAGCTCTTCGAAGTCAGCTCTATGACTAAACAACTGTGGCAAGTCCATCGCATTCTGTCCGTATGGTTCTAAGTTGGGCGTCGATCGAACGTGATGTGCTAGAGCAGTTTTGCATATATAGTAGAAGCTGGTTCGCTTCAGGACACAAATACATGATGACAGGCATCCATCCATTCGTGTAGCCGGTGGCAGACTAGCGGCATTGGTTGGGCTGCACATTCGCGGGCAGCGTGTTGGTGGTTCTTGGTTGAGCAAAGCCTCCTAAGGAGCTCAGGCGAAGTCTGTGTTGGGAGTGCGATCTGTTCGCTTCATGCACGTAAGAACCATATCCCTTGCATCGATCGACTGACATGCTTTGAATGCCCCTTGTCTCAATAGTCACAATCGACGGCTCGCAAGTCTCCGATTGTTCCAGAAGAGGGCAATGGCAAACATGTGGGACAGAATGCGTGAGCTAGCGTGTAAGTGACCATTCGGGCAATTATCTGAGAGTGAGATGGATTGCAAGCCATCTACGAGATACAAAGTAAAGTACTACAGTTCAAGTCGACGAGATCACAGATACAATCGCAATTTGCCTTTCCATCAGAATCGCTGGCGGCGTATGTGATGTTCGAGCATCTTCGAACGGACTTTCAGAGTCCGAGTGGTCAGACACACTCGCGGAGAGTTCCCCTGCGTAGCAGATCGCAAATCGCCGGCAGCTACTGTAAAGAGGACACGCACAGCGAGGTGTCAAGTACGTAGCCCATGGCTAGCACGGGTGGTTGTGCACGGCTTTGGGTTAGCAGTGCGGAGAAGAGGAAGAGAAGCAATGGCCACAGTATACTGTACGCATTTAACAGGATCGCCGGACAACCAAAGTAATACCCAGAGCCCACCAATGCCAACGCCCCTCAAGCAACGTGCGAACCCGGATAGTTGCATCCGAAGCGAAGCGGCAGCGTCCACGTCCAGTCTCCTGATTCCCAGCACCGAGCTCGCCCCCCTTGCCCCGATTCGAACAGCTTCCACCCCTCCGCCAAGCTAAGAGACCCCGCCTGTTGCTCGAGGAGACGCGGGTCTTTGAAATTGCGAGGCTTCGGTTCGTCAGCACCGACGGCGATGACACAACCGCCGCCAATGGCGTTTCACCGCAGATCCAGATGAGGCCTGCGAGCGGCGTGATCGCGACATGGGCTGGGAGGCCGGTGACATGCTGGGGGAAACGCGGGGTTCGTTCCTCCAGGGAGTTCCAGACCCCTCCTCTTGTGGTTGTTTGGCGTCTCTCCTCCTCCTTGCTTGGCTTACAGGCCCTTATATGGTTTGCTGTTTCCTCCCTTTCTTCCTTGCTATTTCTCTTCCTCTTCCTTCTCTGTGTCCTTCTTTCCCTCGAGCTCATTAGTTAGCGGATCTCGACAAGTTCGGCCAAACATTGGGCTTGCACTTACACCAACACCACTACCAAGATACCCCTCGACTGCAACCCTTTTCTTCGTGTTCAGTTCAAAACCACCACAAAGAAAACAAAAGAACAATAGCAAAAATGGGCGAAAAGAAGTGCCCCGTCAGCCAAATCAACGCCGCAGGCCACGGTACCAGGAACAAGGACTGGTGGCCCGACTCCCTCAAGCTCAACATCCTCCGCCAGCACACAGACGTCACCAACCCGCTCGGACCCGACTTTGACTACCCGGCTGCCTTCAAGACCCTCGACTACGATGCCGTCAAGAAGGACCTTACAGCCCTGATGACCGATTCTCAGGATTGGTGGCCCGCCGACTTTGGCCACTACGGAGGTCTCTTTATCCGTCTGGCATGGCACAGCGCTGGCACATATCGTGTCACTGACGGCCGTGGCGGCGGTGGTCAAGTAAGATTTAATGTTCGAAGAATCGCAAATGAAATGTTACTAACTGATCGCCCGAAAACAGGGCCAACAACGATTCGCACCCCTCAACAGCTGGCCCGACAACGTGAGCTTGGACAAGGCTCGCCGTCTGCTGTGGCCCATTAAGCAAAAGTACGGCAGCAAGCTGTCGTGGGCTGATCTCCTCATTCTGTCTGGCAACGTGGCCCTCGAGTCCATGGGCTTCAAGACGATCGGATTCGCCGGCGGCCGTCCAGACACTTGGGAGGCCGACGAGGCTGCCTACTGGGGTAGCGAGACTACGTGGCTGGGCAACGATGTTCGATATGCCCACGGCCACGAGGGCACAAAGCCTGGCTCTCGCGGTGTCATTGACGCCGACGAGAAGGCGCACACTGACATTCACTCTCGCGAGCTGGAGACTCCCCTGGCCGCGGTATGTCTTCCCGCTCAATCACTTCTTAACCGCAACGAGCATCATACTGACTCCCATTCTCATTACAGGCGCACATGGGTTTGATCTATGTCAACCCAGAGGGTCCCGATGCCAGCGGTGACCCTGTGGCCGCTGCTCGTGATATCCGCGTCACCTTTGGCCGCATGGCCATGAACGACGAAGAGACCGTTGCGCTGATTGCTGGTGGCCACACCTTTGGCAAGACTCACGGAGCCGGTCCCTCGAGCCACGTTGGCCCCGAGCCTGCTGCCGCTCCCCTTGAGAACCAGGGCCTTGGCTGGGCCAACAGCTTCGGTACTGGAAAGGGCCCCGACACCATCACCAGTGGCCTGGAGGTGACGTGGACCAAGACCCCTACCAAGTGGAGCAACCAGTACCTGGAGTATCTCTTCAAGTACGACTGGGAGCTCACCACCAGCCCGGCCGGAGCCAAGCAGTATGTGGCCAAGAACGCCGAGCCCATCATCCCTCACGCCTATGATCCCAACAAGAAGCTACCGCCTACCATGCTGACGACGGATCTGGCGCTGCGCTTTGACCCTGCCTACGAGAAGATTTGCCGCCGCTTCCTGGAGCATCCGGATCAGTTCGCCGATGCCTTTGCAAAGGCCTGGTTCAAGCTGACGCACCGTGACATGGGACCCCTGAGCCGATACGTTGGCCCTGAAGTCCCCAAGGAGGAGTTTCCTTGGCAGGACCCCATCCCTCCCGTCAACTTTGCTCTGATCAACGAGAGCGATGTTGCTGCTCTCAAGAAGGAGATTCTCAACTCGGGCGTGGCTCCGTCCAAGCTCATCTCGACCGCGTGGGCGTCTGCCTCGACGTTCCGTGGCAGCGACAAGCGAGGCGGCGCCAACGGTGCCCGCATTCGTCTGGCGCCCCAGAAGGACTGGGAGGTCAACAACCCTCCTCAGCTGGCCGAGGTCCTGCAGGCGCTGGAGAAGATTCAGCAGAGCTTCAACAGCTCCCAGAGCGGCAACAAGAAGGTGTCGCTGGCCGATCTCATCGTCCTGGCTGGAGCTGCAGCCGTTGAGAAGGCGGCCAAGGATGCTGGACACGACATTACCGTCCCTTTCATCCCTGGCCGCAACGACGCCACCCAGGAGCAGACGGACGTTGAGTCTATTGGCCACCTGGAGCCCGTCGCCGATGGATTCCGCAACTACGGCAAGTCGACGCCCAGAGTCAAGCTGGAGCACTTCTTGGTCGACAGGGCCCAGCTCCTCACTCTCACCGTGCCCGAGCTGACTGTCCTCGTTGGCGGTCTGCGTGTCCTCGGCGCCAACTATGACGGATCGTCTCACGGTGTCTTCACCAACCGTCCCGGCGCGCTGACCAACGACTTCTTTGTCAACCTCTTGGACATGGGCACCGCCTGGAAGGCCAACCCCTCTGACGTTGATCTCTTTGAGGGCACCGACCGCAAGACTGGTGCAAAGAAGTGGACTGGCACCCGCGTCGATCTCATCTTTGGTGCTCACCCCGAGCTCCGCGCCGTTGCCGAAGTCTACGGCAGCTCCGACGGCGGCCACAAGTTTGTCAAGGACTTTGTAGCTGCTTGGACAAAGGTGTCGAACCTGGATCGCTTTGACCTGCCGAGAGACTCTCCATCCAGGCCTCGCTTGTGATTGAGCTTGCGCATCTACGCCACTCAGTGTTTTAGCAACTGAACAGACGCAAATGTGGCTGTATGCATTTCAAAGCAGAAACATTGAGTTAGGTGGATGAATAAATTGTAAAACTACATGTATAAATGCGTCCCATCTGATGTGATTCATCCGATAAGTTTGTTGATCAGCTGTTCTATCTGCAATCATCCCAAAATCACTGTGACCTCGAGTTCCATGAGAAACAATGATTTGCTGACGGTGTCAGAGTGTTTATATTATAACCCGGCTGAAAGACATTTGTGTGCTTCGGCACTCTACGCTCAGAGACTTTGTAGTGAATTGCCTTTATGAGGCTTATCGTCATATGAACGAAGAGACACAAGCAGAAACCATCTCCAGTCCTAGAAAAACGGTGGGGTTCGAAGCACTTGTCGAGTTCCCACCAATGGAGCATAACGCAACTACCATACTTGATGGATGTCCATCCGCTCCAAGACCCTGGACCCTTGATCAGCGAAACAGCCATGAAGCAGATAAGACTCTCTTCTCTATTCGCATGCTCAAAGCCACGACCTAAGCGTAACTGGGCTAGAAGACCGATTAGCTGTCCTCCAACGCCCAGATCCAGATCTTAAACTAACAAGCCTCATCGACTCCAAAGCGGAGCCATCCATCATGGGCCAAACTCCGCAGAACCCTACAAAAACGTCAATGACGAATGAAGAAGGTGGAGGCTTCCTAATTGGCTAGGTGTATCCGGGGATCCATGACTCAATTCCGCGCTGTCTATGATGCCGATGGCTGAAAGTGAGTTGATTGGGTTACATGTTAATTTTGCCTCGAGCTCGGAATGTTCCAGCACAAGGGGAAACATATACCGGTTACGTTATCGTGTCCGAGGAGGAAAGTTTGGGACACTATTCTTTTTTCTTCTTCTTCTTCTTCTTCTTCTTTATGTTTGCCATAATTCCGTTCCGAAATCTCCATCTGGGCAGAAAGGAGTGCAATACCGTTCATCATGGCGACAACAATGCAAGCATGGCAAATCGCCGCCCCAGGAACCATTGAAGAATCCCTCAAACTCATCGACAATGCGGTAAAGCCAGCACCGCCCCTCAAAAAGGGCCAAATCCTCGTCGAGGTCGTCAGCGCGGGCCTCAATCCCGCAGACTACAAGACAGTCGAGATGGGCCTCCTCTCCAGAGCCATCCTGTCGTTCCCCAAGACGCCCGGCATGGACCTCAGCGGGCGGGTCGTCGCGGTGGCAGAGGACGTTAACGATGTCAAGGCCGGCGACGTCGTGCTGGTTCGCCTGGATCCTACAAAGGCGCAAGGCGCGCTGTCGCAGTATGTCGTCGCCGAGCGCGCTGGGTATGCCCTCTTGCCGGCGGATTTCGACATGGATGCTGCTGCTGGGGCGCCGACGACTGCCTTGACGGCGTACCAGACGATTAAGCCGTATGTCGAGAAGGGCTCCAAGGTCTTCATTAATGGCGGCTCGGGAGGTGTTGGGACGTTTGGGATTCAGATTGCAAAGGCTCTTGGGTGTCACGTTGCCGTTTCCTGCTCTTTGAAGAAGAAGGAGCTTTGTGAGAGCTTGGGGGCGGATGAGATTTTCGATTACAAGGCGGGCGATCTTGTTACGCAGCTGAAGCAGAGCGGAAAAGTGTTTGACCTTGTTGTCGACAATGTGGGTTCGTCCCTCCCGGGTCTCTACCAGCAGTCGAAGCATTATCTCAAGCCAGAGGGAGCATACGTGCTTGTAGGCGGTTCAGCGTCGCTGAATAGTGCCAAGAATGTTGCCATGGCGAAGTTGCTGCCTTCGTTCTTGGGTGGAGGGAGGAACAAGCTCGTCACGTACATGACGTCGAATAACCACGACGATTTGGTGCAGATTGCAGAGTGGTTGGGACAAGGGGCGATTAAGACGATTATTGATGTGACGTTTGAGTTTGAAGAGGCTGTGCAGGCGTTTGAGCATCTGAAGAAGGGGTCGAGTGGAGGCAAGGTGATTGTTCACGTCGAAAAGAGGACATAAAGTGTTTGGCCTGCACTCTGTACAACTACTTTTTTCTTCAGCAAAAATGTCATGTAGGCGAGTTATTCTATTTCTCTTGCCTCTAAAGTTGCCACTGTTGATCTGATAGTGAATCACGGCCTTTATGAAGACTCAGCACCTACACTTTACCATTGCAGTCCATCCACAACGCATCATGCTCTTACCAGTGTTCACAACGTACAACGGTCATATTGTAGGATGATGTGAATCTATATTGATCTCCTGAATTTATGATGATCGCCCCTTTCCTCATCTCATCCCCACAACCCATAAACAGAGGCATCCTCGCCTTCACCTGAAGCTTTTCCCCCCCCTCAAGGCTCGCAAATGTAGGAATAGCACACCAGGATGTTACTCAAGCTACACGCCGCACTGAACTCATTGCAGTCCTTGATGCTGTTGTCCCCAGGATAACACGTGCCCTGCACGCTGCCGTCTCCGCCCGCAATGTAAAACAGCCAGGTGCCGTCGTCCTGGAGGTAAAAGTTCATGTTGCCGACGCCGCACATGCCGTCGAGCTCAAAGTAGTTTGAGCCGGTGGTGGTGATGCCGTAGACGGGCGTCTCGCCGTTGATGACGTGGCCGGTGCGGTCGCCGTCGAGCATGCACTTGCAGTTGTAGTAGTTGGACGGGCAGGCGACGGCGTAGTCCTCGAGGCTGCCGCCGAAGCCGGGGGCGATGGAGCAGGGGCCCGTCAGGATGTGGAAGTCGGCTGCGGCGAGGCTGGCGAGGCCGAGAGTGGCGAGGAGCTGGGCGGTTGAGGACTTCATGTTGGATTAGGGTGGCTGGGGGGGGGACTTTGATATGGAGGAAGAGGTGAGACGGTGGATTGATTGCTGGGTTGTCTTGTGTCTTGTCTGCTTCTCATCATGTATCCAGACGGGAGGAACCTCTTCTATATATACTTTTACACCCACTGATGATTGTGTATACCCAAGGCAACGGTCTTCATCAGGACTTGAGCCTCTCAGCCACTTCCATCTGTCAAGGTCCGCTCGATGCACGGCGATTCTGTTGGATAGATAGATACCGTGGGTTAGCCTATTTCACCTTCCACTTCTGGATTCCTCTACCCCAGACAGTTTGGTCAGACGGACCGTCGGCACAGTTCAACTTTCATCATTCATCAAATTATTGCCCCCAGAGCCCAGTTAGCCCAGTTTGCCCAGCAATATTCGCCCCGTAGGCGCAAGAATTGGTCACCGTTGAAGTCAGGGGATACGTCAGAGACGGGACACGCCAGGTTTCCTGCGTCTCCTTTCAATAACGACAGGTATTATATCGTCCTAAGATCTCACCACGGCCCCATGCCAAGAGCGTCGATCGTCTGAGGGTTGAAAAGTGCGAGGCGTGTTGAGCTAGTATTGGGTCTATAAGTCAGTATTGATGGTAGGGCATGCCTTTGGAAACATTGCATCATATGGTAGCATGGACCTGCCTATCTAAGGCTTAGAGGATACGATCCATGAGCCGATAGAGAACCGTTCTGGAACTGTTTGTATATGGAGAAGCATAAAGAAAAAGGGGGGGGGGGGTCCAACATGTCGTGTGGGATGATGACAAGCTTCATCCCTTTCTGTTGGTTATTCACCAACAAAAATGGCGCACAATAGGAAGAGAGATGACAGCTAGGTCAGCTCTGATGGCTGTATACGACACAAAGAAAAGGAGAATAACAAGTCAATGAAAAGCTGAATCGAGACATGAAAACTAACCGTCGAACGCACTACTGCAGGGATCTTCCCCAGGAACGTGTCGGCTGAGCCTTACACCACTCGGAACAGCAAGACTGCTTGACTACTACCTCGAGTTGTGTTCTATCGGCCGGGTAGAAATTCGGCTGACCACAATTGTCCTTTGATCGCCAGCCGTTATGCTTATATGCAAGCTGGCGCGGAGCGACCTTTCCGAGCTTGTGTGAACCGAGTCGTAAGCTGGCCTTGGTGTATGGAGACAAGGAAGACGAAGAGGGAGCTGATTTGTGGATTAATACACTCTTCTGGTCTATGTGCCCGGAATACGATGATGCATCAACGGATGCGTCTTGCGGCAGTCGATACTATGGGGCTCCCCATGGGGTATTGCTAATTGCTGACTGACTCTCCTTCATGGACTTCACTTGAGGTGTTTGTCAAGAGCATACTACTGTCGTTGAACCAAATAACTTATAGGCGATCTTGAACACCCCAAAGAACATGGTTAGGAGCCTAAACAATTCGTAATTTCATAGTCCTTATAGCTGATGTTGTTGTAAATCGAGAGTTCCATGTATCAAATGGCCGCAATGACACGAACAAAAGCCACCAATGTCACATCTTGATGTAATTGTAAGCTTTCAGCTGAACCCACCAGACGTTGGAATCAACCCTCTCGCCAAGCAGCTAAAAGCGATAAGACACGTCGACCCGCATGAGACGCCTCGAGAACCCATGCAACACACAGTCAATGTACCACAGACATCGCCAGGATCGGACAGACAAGACAAACGAATCAACTCTCTAGATTGTATAGGGGTATAAGATTCTTCAATACCAATCAATTCATCCGGCAAACTGCATCCGCTCAAAGGTGCTTGGCAAAAAAGTCGGCAACCTGCTTGTAGCCGCGCTCAAACTCCTTGACATTCTCCTCGTTCTTGAGGTCCGACCTGGCGCCCATCCAGCCGTGGTGCATCTTCTCATAGGTCGTCACCTCAATGCGGTCGCCCATGATCTCCTTGTACAGGGCCACCTTGTCGGCAGGCTCGTCCCCGGAAGCCAGCAGGATGTGAGGCGCCGTCTGGACCTTGGCATCGGCTTCGTCCAGGAGACTGTCCACACAAAGTTTTTGTCAGTAAGAAAAATTGAAAAAAAAAAAAAAAAACACACACACAAGTCCTTGATGAATCTGATATAGAGAAAAGATGAATGACTCAAACTCACCCAGGATGAGCCGTTCCGCTGGCGCTGAACCTCCGCCCAACACCCTCGTTGCCCTCACCGCACGCCAGCACCGCCAGCTTGCCTCCCCAGCACAAGCCAAAGAGCCCCCAGTGGCCCTCGACGGCCGGGAACCTGTCCGCCAGGGCCTTGCGGAGGGCGAGCAGCTTCTCGACGTTGGCCTGCGGGTTGCCGGTAGTGCTGATGAAGTCCTGGACCTTGTTGGCCTTTTCCTCCGTGTCCATGGGCACGGCGTTGATGTCCAGGCCGGTGCCGTCAAAGAAGTCCGGCACCAGGACGAGGAAGCCCGTGTGGGCGGAGAGGCGGTCCGCGCCCTGGATGGTCTGGGGCCAGATGCCGAAGATGTCGTAGATGTCGACGATGCCCTTGGTGGCGTCCTCGGGGCCCACGATGTCTGCGTGTCATCACCTCATCAGGATTTCTGTCCTTGTCATTTGTCTCCGTCTCCCTCTCACTTGAGAGAGTGATGTGGAAGATGGCTCATCTTACAGGTGTTGATGCCGGCAATCTTTTCGTATTTGCCCTTGGGGGTGTAGTCGGCCGTGACCGGAGCCAACTTGCAGCACGCCGGGCTAGACATGGTTTCTATATGAGGCCTCGGTTGAGATGGAAGAAAGAGAGGCGAGTGTGTTGATGTTATGAAGGCGAAGCTTCGATGAGTTTGTGTTGCCAACGGACAAGGCGGGCTTTCATCGTCGTCGTCCTCTCTCTATATATATGCGAGTGCTTTGCTCCTCGGTTTTGCCTCGGGTGGGTCTCGAGCGGGCATTTTTTTTCCACATTTCGGCCCAGCAACCGGTTTCTCTTGCGGTGGTGGCAGATTCACAATCTTGACCTGGACGGGGGGCTCCATATCGAGTACTCGAGTCGTGCCGGCGTCGGTGCCGATCCGGCGAGCCGAGATTGAGTGGCAGACGGGTGAGTTGATTGAGGAATGTGTCCGAGAGAGGCTACCGATTCGAAAAGGGAGGTATCAAAGATGCTGAAACGGGAGATTCCAATGCAATCTCCTTGAATTTTGTCTGCCGAATCGGTTCGAGATGTTGAAGGATCTGGTGTTTTGCTTGGCACAACGGCTTTGGGCAACAGACGGCCTTTTGTCTCCCGTCTCACTTGTTGTACATACAAAAGCACTAACAAACTTGAGATTTCTCTCTTCTTCTTCTGTGGCGGGGGTCGTTATTTTCTGATCCACCCCGCTGTTAGCGCAAGATTTGGAAGATTCAAACGTTCTTTTCTAGAGACCAAAAGCTAGGCAGAGCGTCTCGAAACGACGAGATATCGCCGCTCCATCTCAGATCGCCACGGGTTTTTAAATCCGTGATAAGTCCGGCCGCTGCCCTTCCTAGACGGTCCTCTGCCGCAGACGGCACTTCTGAACGGAACTCGGCTTGATTGGGCTTAGAATCCTTTGTTTAGAAACCGAGCATCGATGAGAGCTTGTGTCCCGTGAAACTGTGACGCTCTTTTGTTTGCTTGACATGTACACTCCTTACTACCTTATGTTTCTGCTGGAACTCATGTTCACAACCCTGTGTTTTTGTGCGTAGAACCGTATTCGCGGTTCACCTCCCTGCGCCTATTTACCCAGAGGTCGTACAGTATAGAGGATAGAGTATTCCGTAGCCATCATCATATCGTCACCTCCCTTACGTCATGTCAATCATCTCCAGGTTATCAACGAGCTCTCGTGAAACCCATCTGTATATCTTGACAATTCACCATCAATGCCCGTGAAACCAAGATTATCCACCAGCTCGTAAGACCGATTCAACGTTCCTCCATCACAGATACTACACACACAACATGGCAGACCAACCCTGGAAATCCGAGCCGCCGTACAAAAAACCAGACGAATCCTTCACCAAAACACTCCAAGGCTCATGTCACTGCGGCCGAGTGAAATACTGGCTCAGCAAGGACGAGCCTCTCGCCTCCAAGTACTGCCACTGCGATGGCTGCAAAGTCCTCCACGGTAAGTTACCCCCCCCTTAACTCCATTCTCCGGCTTGAAGCCCCGGCCATTTTGGTTCAAGTCTTACACCAAATGCAAGGTGCCCCCTTTCAATGGGCGGCAATCTTCAAAAAGCAGGACATGGCATTCGAAAGCGGCGCCGAAAACCTACGCTTTTACAACTCCGGTTCTCAGTCGCGGGAGCGTGAACTGCCCTGCAAGGTGAGCTGCTCGTATTGTGGCAGTCTTATCCTGGACGAGGGGCGGAACATGGTTCTGCTGTTTCCGACACTTTTGTCATTCCGAGACGAGGCCCAGAGGAAGAACTTTGATGTGCAGTATGTGCTTCCCCAAGACTTGGGTTGGAGTTGGTGGCTAACTGGTTGTGCAGGTGCCATCTCTTCTATCCGCAGAGGGTCGTCGACCTGCCGGATGGAAAGCCAAAATGGTCAGGGCTGGATGACAAGAGCGAGCTGCTAGATGAGCCTTGACCGATTCAATTTAGAAGACCAATGTCGAGATCTCGTGTCGCGCCCTGTAATGTAGTGTAATTGATTGAACCGTAGTCATCCAAACCTCTTACTGATCAAGCCTCATCTCCCATGTCCGGAATCCCGTCACCCGATCCGCCAAAGTGCGGAGTCTGGACCGAGCCTCTTGTTTCGAAATTCTTCTATTCCCGTTTTTCATGCGTGAAATATATGTACACGTCGTCGCATCGCCCATCCCAGCCGCCCTTAGTTGCTCCGCGCACCCTCTTTTGACTCCCGCAGCTCGTTCATCTTGGCGACTCGCTTCTTGAACTCGACGTACTGGCACTTTTCGTAGCTGTGTCGCTCGTCCTAAACCCGCCATCCAGCCCAACGTTAGCAACCGCTCTCTGTCCAACTCCCATTCGCAAACTCCCCTCCCCGTCCCCCCTCTGGGCGCAACAGCTCCCCCGCCCTCAACTCCCCCATGTCAAACGTACCGTGCACTTCCACGGAGCATACCACGTCTCCCTCCGGCACTTGTTCAGCGGAATCAGGAGGTGTGCGCAGCTGTCTCTGTATGCGAGCGGGAGCCGGGCATCGCGCATCTCCTCGCGGGTCGCCTCTGCAGTTGCAGTCGCACGGTCAGTAACCAAAGCCCGCACAACATTCATTCGGAGCATCTGCACTTACGCCGCGCCTCGGTAGCTGCGTCGGAAGCCATGGTTGCGAGTTCAATTGGCCTGGGCGAGCGGATGTCGTGGGATTGGAATGCCGCAAAAGGTTCCTTGTGGTCGTCGGGTCAAGGTCGGCCGTTGGGAGGGTTGCTGGGTTGTGGCCCGAAAAGTCAGGCAGCCGTTTTGGTGCAAAGGTACATCCGTTGCGGTACCTCTGCCTCAGCCATCAAAATCCCAACCTGTCAGACTCGATGATTTTTCAAAGTTGGTTGATGATGAAGTCTTACAACAACAATAACAACAACAACAACAACAACAACAACAACAACAACAACAAAAACAAAAACAAAGAGATGCATGCGAAAACAGCAGACGCATCCCAATAAAGTCTCCTGATGATGGCCAGAATATCATCGCATGCCATCATCAAACAGAAAGCTGCATCAATCTTTGCCTTCCACGTCAGACCGTTTATCCATCTCTGCGTCCAATAGACAACGCTTCTGGGTTACAAGCATCATCTCACTCGCACACTCAAGAGGCTCCCCCAAAACTGAAACACCACCATCAACCAACAACATAAATCAAGAAGCAGTCTCAAGAGCCTCACAATTCCACCTCATCTCATCCAATCCCAACCCGGCGACCGCGACACTCCCAAACGCGCATCCTCGCGTCCCCTCGCGCAGCAAAACCTCCAGACTTCTCCTTCCAGCACCAAATGATTGGCTCTCATCCTCCCGCTTGTTGCACCGTGAATCTCGTTACTGCCCAAAGCCTCACTCTGTTCACGATGCAGACACGACCAACCAGCCACCAGTTCCGTCCATCTCGCACCAAAACTCCACCAAAACTCACACCGAAAGATGCAAAATGCGTCATCCATCTGCTTACCGGCTTCATGCGAGATCAGGTGCTTTCGCGACGCGGCTGCGCGCACTGAATGGCCAGTCGAGGGCTTGTTGTCTCCGAGACGAGCGTCTTTGTCGATGCATCGTGCATTCGCTCAGGCAGGCCGTTGGGCTGAGATGAAAACCGTCCAGCGTATTCCATGCATGATGACTTGTGTCCACGTAGGTCTCTATATAAGTCGAGAGGGTCGTAGTTTCAGGGATGAGATTTCCTCTCGACATCATTCTTGCTGCCAAGTATAATCCGATCTTTCATTTCGTCCTACCATCGTGCTCAACTTGCTTCCCTTCATTTTGCATCGACATCTCGTCTACAAGACCAACATACTACGCGAACACACACGACTCCATTTATACACTCTTTACATCAACCTCAGGCATCTTGCTCCAGCATTTTCCATCATCACAGCAAACTCCTTTCATTCAACAGCATACCCGCCTCGATTTCACGTATAATCATCAATCATCATCTTCACAATGACATCCCACCACGACATCATCGCCTGGCTCGTCCCAACAACCCTCCACTCCCTCGCCGACAAAACAACCCAACTCCCCGAAAACGCCTCCCGCACCATCTCCTACACGCCGTCCTACAGCCATCTCTCCCGCCGCCTCTCCAACCTCACGCACAACATGCCCGGGAGAGCCATCCAGCTCGCCTTCTCGCAACCCCCCAAACGCCCCGGCAGCTTCATCATCGGCACCGATCCCCGAACCTGCGACGTCGTCCTGCCCGGCGTCGAGGGCATTTCGAAGCAGCACTGCGCCCTCACCTTTGACGCGCAGTCCAGGCTCGTCCTCTGCGACTTTTCAGAAAGAGGGACGCAGGTGTGGTACGACTGGGAGAGCAACGGCGACAGGACGGATTACTCGTGGCTCCTCAGCAGCGGGTGCTCCAACGAGTTTCCGAGCATGGTGCAGCGCATCACTGTTGATATCCAGGGGGTTAGGTTTCAGGTTGTTGTCAACGATCATTCTGCAGACTGGGGTGCCTTCAGGGAGCGTGTCGACAGGTTCTGCGAACAACCGAGCTGGGAGGATGAATCTCACTGGGCCGATGCAGCGTCTGTGCTGTCGTCGACTATGGCTCCGTTTCAGCCCGTTGTTGTGAGGGAGGCAACAAGCGAACCTTTCGGAGAGGTATATCTCTGGAACCTGGCACGGCCATGGGAGCCAATGGTAAAGGTATCGGCATAGTTTTGCATAGCGCAGGCGGCATTCAGTCAGAGAACCTTGAGATGGCACCTCATATAGAGCAATTTGCAACGTCGAGTTCTTCGGAAACCATAGAATTACTCCGTACACAGCCGTGCATGTGTAAACCTTTCAGACCGTAAGGGTGCAGATAGGCCTTGCGTGGCAATGCAACATGTTTTGATACAATCCTCAAATGTACAACGCTCCAAATGACAAGCCCTCCATCCAAAGAGGGTATTATAAACTCCCAAAGCAAATCCCACCCCAATGCATGGTTTGCCTCTGCCGTTACTCGCCGTCTTCCTATCCAGCGATGCTCAACACCTCCCCCCTCCCTCCCTCCGCTGCGCTCTAAGCCTCAACAGCTGGTGTCTCGGCGGGTTGCTGCTCCTCCTCGTCCATGAAGCGCGTCATGGCAAATTCCGGCGCTCTCCTTCGCTGAACGTTGCGCCCACCCCTGGTGCCCTTCCTAAGAGCTGCCGTGGCGGCCTCTTCCCGGACAAGCGCCTTTTCCGCCTCCTTGTCCAGCATGGTTCCCTCCAGACTGAGATAGCTCGTCTCGCCGCTGACTCCGACGTCAAAGTTGCGAATGCGGAAGCGAATCTTGCCCTTGACCTTGTTCCCGCTTGCGTCAACCCAGAAGCCTGTGCTGTGAATCTGGCGTACTACACCCTGGTCGTCGGCGGTAATCACCGATGCCGTCTCCTCCATGCCATGCGCCTCGGGGTCCTCGTTAGAGACCCATTTCCAGGAAGATGGCAGACGTCGAGCCTCGATGGATGCGTTGAACTGGCCGAAGCAGACGACGCCGATGTGGCCCTCGGTCTGGAGGTTGATGGCGCCCTCCATCCACGCACCGCGACTGGGGACAAACAGCTCGACTTCAGCGGTGATCCAGCCGAAGCCAACCGCGTACTCGTTGATTGACTTGACGACTGTCTGGTCGTCATCTGAAGTCGCCGCACCCTTGCGGCCGGGATTCTCGCCCAGCGCTACGTTCTTGTAGTTCAAGAGCACGCCCCGCAAGGACGGAACGTATTTGTTCTTGAGATGCTGCAGATGTTGATACTCGGCGTTTGTTACGGGCTGCGACCAACCGATGGGGTATATGGGCTCGTAGAGAGAGACGGTCTGGCTGTAGAATGGAAACTGAGGTCGGGCAGGGATGTCGGAGGGTTGGTAGACTTCAGGCGCTGTCTGTGACGCTGACTTGTGGACGGGCTTGACGAATTCCACGGCATCCGCCTCGGCAGCTGCAGGGTTCTCGTGGGTTTCGGTATCCTCGTCGGCGTGCTTCTTGGACTTTTTCTTCTTCTTCCTCTCTGGGCTGGCCTCCTCGGCATCGCGCTCTTCTTCCTTGTGCTTCTTTTTATGCTCCTTCTTCTTCTTCTTATGCGCTACCCCGGAGTCGTCATTGTCGATGCTGGCTTGCGGTGGTGAAGCCTCGTCCTCGTCCTCTCTGTTTTCGTCCACCGATTCGCTCTTGGACTTTTTGTGCTTGCGGCTCCTATCGGGAAGCGCCTCCTCGTCTCGCTCTCGCTTCTTTTCCGACTTTGACGACTTGTCCTTCTTCTCCTTCTTGTGCTTCTTTTCTGACTTGGAAAGCGCCGGCTGGGGCGACGCAATTGAGGTGGACATTGTGTCGCAATTCCGGCAGCCGATTGCTTCGCAGTGGCTGGAATGAAGCTTGGTTCAATGGCTGGGAAATTTTTTTGCAGACGATGCGATAGCTCGTCGGCGGCTTATCTTATCGATTATCGCACACCTACCTGGTGGGGCACACGCATTCACTGCTCTGTGCCTTCCTTCTCGATGTTTGACGATCGTGACCATAATTTTCTAGCTTCATTTCCTTTCCTTTTCGTTTCTGATAGCATCGCATGAATCCCTGCTATATGGATTGATATTGATGTGCTACTCCATGCAGAATGCGTCCGAATTCGCTCACCCACTGGGATTACTCCCATCCAACCGTCGCTGCCGCTGTTCACCGTCTGTTCGCCAACACGACCAGAGCTACAGAAACCAGTTTTCCAGAAGCTCGTCAACATGTTTCTCCGCTCCAGTGCTTCACTGATCCAATGCCAGTGGCCTATCATGGATGCCCGTCTATTTGGCAGCATAGCACGGCATCATGTATGTTGAGAGCCTTCTACTCTAATTGAGAGCCAATTCCATGTCATTCTCGCCAACTGTTGGACTGTGTCATGCCTGTCATTCAGCCCAAACAATCCTTGATGCTTTTGCAATAAGTATATCAAGCTCGTGCGCGCATCAAGGGTTGTGTCGAAAGCAACCAGAAGCATCCTGCCATATTGCTAAAATACAGTACAGACTGGTCCGAATTCGCTCGGATCACTCGATCTGCCCGGCGGACTCAACGAGGCAGACAAACCCACCTATTCCACGTCCGTGTACGTAACAAGAGAACCTCTCTGGACCAAAGCCTGAAAAAATTGACGCGTCGTCAAATGTCTGTCACTGGATGGATCGGTACCAGCTCCGAGACCCCCTACAGGTCCCATTCTCGAGTCATTGGGACAGCAGAGTAGCCCGTACACTAGTCCATCTTACACGACCCGGCAGCCCTGAACCCTGTGCTGTCCCATTGAACGAAGAGCTTCGCCAGCAGAAGGACCGTGAAGGGCAACTGACGACGACCAGCAAAGCACTGAAATTCACTGCCTCTCATCCCATCTCAGCATGGCAGATATAAGAGACCAGACCAGCACGGTGTCTTTTGGAACCCGGTCGATACTCCCTCATGACGGTTATATCACGAACAAACTGCAGTTCCATTCGACTCTCCGCACTCGGTGCAAAACAGAGCTAGTCAGCACTTGTCATGCATGCCCTTGTTCGAATCGCCTTGGCATTACTGACAGAGAACCACACCTCAGGTTCTATCCAGGTGAAATTGCTCGGAGCAGCGCGTCGAGATCCATCCGGGCCACCAACGAGGCATGGCTTGGTGCTTATAGAACCGGCCAAAGGTCCGAACACGTTCCAGCTAGAGGCAGGAATCGAGAGCCATGTGGCCCCGATCCACTATGGCTTCCACGCAGTTTTTATCAATCAGTCCCTTATCAATCAGATAAGATGGCCGTCATCCTCTTAAAACCGCATCATGTCGGCCCCCCGGTGTCACCGCAGCGCCTGATTCCTCGCACACGCTCCAGCCACGTCCATCAGATCGTACTCTTGGTATAGTCGGGAAGGGCACTGCACATCATGAGCGACGAGGAGAAGCGTGCCGCCGACGTAGTCGGTGTGTCGGCTCTCGACGAGTCGGACACTGCGTCTGATGGACGGAGCACCAAGGTTCCGATGAGCATGAAGATTCTTTCAGTCATCCTCGTCAGCTTGGTTGGCTTTGGCTCTCACTGGAGCAGCGGCGTGACGGGCGCCATGAAGAGCACCCTGAAAAAGGTCGGCTCTCACTTATACATACTCTCTGGATGATTGTCATTAACACAGTTGCAGGAGCTGCACATCAACAATGCGCAATATGCCACGCTGGATGCAAGCGAAAACTTCATCAAGACGGCCCTGATCCTTGTCAGCGGCATTGTCACAGACCGGTTCGGCGGTGCCAGTACGTATCACTCTCGCGATTGTTCTCTGTTGCCAACCTGTACCTACTAACAGCTTCAACCAGGAACAATGCTTTGGGGCAACGCCGTCTACAGCATCGGAGCCATTCTCATTGCAGCGGCCACCCAAGTCCGCAGCTTCAAGTTCATGATCGCCGGCAGCGTCATCCAGGCCCTCGGCGACGTCGCCACTCAGTGCGCCCAGTACAAGGTCTTTTCATCCTGGTTCGCGCCGTCCAACGGCTTCGCTTCCACCCTCGGCTTCGAGCTGGGCCTCGGCAAGATTGGCAGCTTCGTAGGCAAGGCGTCCGCCAACGTCATTGCAAAGAACACGGGAAACTTTAGCTGGGTGTACTGGTGCGCCGTCTTCATCAACCTCTTCACAAACGTGGTGACGGTTGGCTTCTACTTCTTCACCGAGTACTGCGAGCGGCGCTACGCCGGCTCCAACGACCCGGCCACCGGCGAGAAGCTGACGGAGAAGAACAAGAAGTTTGAAATCACAAAGATGCTGCGGCTCCCGTGGCCGTTCTGGCTCGTGTCCCTCTTCTCCCTCTTCCAGACATCCGTCGCGGGCGTCTTCTCCACCAATGCCACCGAATTTGCCGAGAAGCGCTTCAACATTTCGGCCGTCACCGCGGGCTGGTACTCGGCCATGTCGCAGTACCTCGGCTTCTTCCTGGTGCCCATCCTGGGCATCTTCATTGACGTTTTCGGCCAGCGAAACACCATCATGCTCGTCTGTGGTCTCGGCATGCTGCTGTCCATGTGCCTTGCCGCCTTTGGACCTACCGTTGCGGGAACCGCCGCCAGCTTCGGCATCTACGCGTTCGCGTCCTCCCTGGGCCCGACGGTCATCATCGATAGCATCCGCACCAGCATGTGGTACCAGGAAGTCTTTGGGTCCGGCTACGCCATCAAGATTGCCATCAACAACAGCATGACAATCATCATAGGCATCGTGGCGGGCGTCATCCAGGACCACGACAACGACGGCTATGGCCGTGTCGTTGTTCTCTACGTTGTGCTGGCGGCGGGCTCTGTCGTCGTCGGCGCGGTCATGTTCGCCATGAGCTTCTTCAACCCCACGATGGGCAGGCTGCAGTGGACGCGGAAGCAGAGAATCGTCAGGGGCGAAAGGATCAATGCCCTCAAGGAGGACTTTGAGCACGGACGGAACCGGGAGAGGCAGAAGATGTTGAGCGCTTCTTGTTTTGCCGCTACAATTATTTTATTGTTGGGGGCTTGGGCGACGTACTTTTGGGGAGCGGCCACTGGCCATAATGATTAGAATGAAGAAAGTTGCCTTTCAGAGCAAGAATAATAGATGTGCTTCGGTTGACCAGATGACACCCACCGATGATCTCTTTGTGAAAGCCAGTATATTGTCAGTCTATAAGTTGCAGGTCTATTAGCATTAGTATTACATGTATCAAATTCCATCATCCTCATTTTATATGTTAATGTGATCAACCCCGTTAACGAGAGTCCCTCTCGTTGTATCTCAATTGTCCACTGTTCTTCCATTCCACAATATGCCGAGATGCCACATGCCATTCTCCCCAAGCAGCCCCCTATTTTCCATCCCGCATCCTCGCCTCCCTCCTCCACCCAGCCGCAAACCTCCACTGCACCGCCGGCCCCAACAACGCAACAAGCTGCACAACCGCACAAATCGTAAACGCCAAACCAACCCCGATGCCATTCACCAGCGGCATCACGACGCTCGTGCCGCCCGCGGCAAAGAGGCACCTCGCGAGATTCAAGCTCGCGCTCGCCGCGGCGCTGCGGTCGGAAAACACGTCCACGAGGTACGTCATGATAATAGACTGCGTCGAGACGGCGGTCCAGCCGGTGACAAAGGTGGATATGATGGGGATGGCGATGGGCACCTTGTGCGGGTACTGGATTGTCCAGCCGAAGAGGAGGATGGAGAGGCATTGGATGAGGGAGAAGATGGGGACCAGCCGGAGGCGGGCTTTTTCGATGGGGAAGTCGTCTTCTGCTGTCTGTTCTACTGCGTTTCCGGGTTCTGTTGTTTGGGAATGTCGAGCGTCGTATGCGGCTTTGACCTTTTTGTAGTCCTTGTCGAGAATCTTGCCTGTGATGAGCGTCCCGACCATGGATCCCACGCCGTTGGCTATAAACGTCAACCCGATCTGCGTCTCCTTGAGATGATATTTCTGCTCAAAGAGCGTCGACATGGCGGTGATGCTCATCTGCCACACGGCGTAGTATATCGACAGGAAGACGATAATAGGCGTCGCATGCTTGCTGAAGAGGATGCGAAACGGGCCAAGCACATCAATCCGCTTCTTCGCGTCAGGCGCCGCCGCCGAAGTCTCGCTGTTCCACTCAATCCTCGTGAGCCTCTGGTACACGACGAGGGGATACCTCCCCATCAGCGACGAAGGCGTCCGACTGCCATTCGCAACCACGGACCGCAGCGTCTCCGGAAGAAACACAACCAGCAGCACCAGAAACCCGCCGCCATACGCCGTCAAGAACCAAAATATCGCCCTCCACCCCAGCGATCCCGCAATCGCACCCCCAATCACCGGCCCAACCGCCACCGGAACAAGCAATCCCGCCTGAAACACCCCCATCAACCCCCCTCGATTCGCCCTCGTTGTAATGTCTCCGATGACGCCGCTCCCGATGGCAATTGTGCTCGCGCTGCCCGTGCTCTGGAGACATCGCAGCACCACGAGCGTGGCGTAGTTCTTCGTCTCGGCGAGCCCGATGCATGCGCCCACGAAGACGAGAAAGGTGCAGCAGTAGGCGACTCGTCGGCCCTTGACGTCGGATACGGGGCCCCAGAGGCTGGGCGCGATGCCCTGGAAGATGAGGTAGGATGTTACGGTTAGGTTGACCAGTTCGATGGAGACGTGCAGGTCGGAGGCGATGGTGGGAAGGGCGGGGAAGTAGATGTTGGAGGCGAAGCCGGAGACTAGATACTTGTGTCAGACAAGGCAAAGCAGGCACTGTAAGAGAGCATGGTAGTGTAGATTATTACTTACAAGTTGCTGCTGTGGAGACTATAATGACGATAAAGGCCCTTTGCCGACTGTCAAAGATGCTGTAGGGCTCTGTTGCGTCTGGAGCTGGTGGTGTTTCTGCCGTGGGCGAAGGGTTTTCCACATCTTGCTCATTCTCTGGTTTCAATGACATTTTTCTATCAATTTAGACTCTAGATTGTCTTGGTCTTTGACTTTCAATGGCCTTTCCAGAGGTTTATTGCATTCCTTTCTTCATTCTATATACCTTCTCTCGGGGGCGAATCTCGAGTCGGATATCGGATCTGACGACTTACAAGCCGGAGTTGAGAGTGGAGCATTCCGGAGTTGAGCCAGCTCTGGCTGTCCAGCGTCCAATCAGCGCCCACGTCTCATCCCCATTCGAACATGGGTTCAAGTGACATCCAGCGAGCATCATTCGGAGCTGAACAATAGCAGCGACACCAGAACCAACGTGTAAGTGACCAAATCCCCAGTTTCAACAACTAAATTCGACAAGACAAACAAAATAGATTCAGATCCGAAATAAAGACAGAAATGACTGCTCATCACCCCTATCCCTATCCTCCTCCATCCCAACCACCGCAACGCACAACCCATCCCCCAAAATGCCCTCCGCCCAGCCCAACCCGCGCGCCCCCCTAACCTTCGGCAAGCGATACGCCGTCCTCAACCTCGACTTCATGAACATCCTCTTCGACATCGTCAAAGACACGCCACAAGGGAGCAGGTTCGTGGCCAGCTGCACCCGATGGGTCGATGCCGTGCATAAGCGGGATCCTCGGCCGCTGACCGTCTTCACCACGCTCTACTTTACGAGTCCTTCCCAGGCCGAGCTTCCGAGCGGTGCGCCCTTTACTCAGCTGGTCAATGGGTTTGCTGCCTTTGATGAGGGGAGCCCTGGCGTGCAGGTGCCTCAGTGTCTGAATGTCGATGACAAGGATATCGTTCTTCAGAAGATACGGTGGTATGCAGGGGCAGGGAATGCCCTGGAGACGATCCTCAAGGAGAACAACATCGATACTGTCGTCATTGTAAGTCGACATACTCAACGCTTCTAAGCAGAATCTATACCTTCCCCTGAGTCAGTATACTAACCTGGAAATTTCATAGTCTGGCCTCAGCCTGTCCGGTGTCGTCATGAGCACAGTCTATCGCCTCTTCGACCTAGACTACAACATCTTTGTCATCTCGGACAACGTGCTGGAACTGCCTGTGTCGGACCATGACAAATTTGCCGCCGTATTCCTCGATTCGCTGATGCCAAAGATGAATCTCAACGTCATCACTCTCGAAGAAGCACTCGAAGCACTCGAAAATTCATAGATTGATACAACGTATCAGGTAGCTAGGCTTGGTGGTATACGGAGCATTATTAGAGAGAGAATAGATGGGTATATAGATTGTTGGAGATGGGGGGCGTCTGCAAACTGGTTGCTTCATGGCGATTCACCCTCCGTGTGTGCAGCTCGTGACGGCATACAGCATGGTGCCAAACTCGTCCAGATCCTCAAGCCAACTGTCCACTCTGTGGCGTCGCTTGGCAACCTGTGATTCATCCAGCCCTTCAGGAATAGGCCACAACTCGTTGATGCGGAGATTCCCCTCCACCCACTCGGCGAGGTGCACATTGTACGCAGCCTCCCAGTCGCGCCGAGTTTGAGCGCGCCACAGAGTCTTGCTCGATACAGCCGGCAATCCTTCCAACTCCGTGCCCAGGAACGTCGGTAGCCCGTCCTCGGACGAGAGAACGCTATCAAAGAGATACATGGTGTAGAGCGTTCGCCGTTTGGCCTCGGCAAGGATCCAGCTTTCCCACTTGGGCCGCGTCCGCTGCTGCTCTGCCAGGCACACTAAGCCCTGACGAGCCGTCACGCACGCCAGCTCTTGTAGGTTCATCATGGCCTGACGAAGAAACGGGTTGTTGCCTTGGCTCAGCCTAAAGAACAAGGCCATGGTGTACATGAGGTAAGCTTGGAATGCGCCAAGCATAGACCTATGGTCGTACGTGTCGCGCCGTTCATAAATGTTGCTCATCTCCCTCTGCAGGACCTCGGCAGTGCCATTCTCGCTCCCCGGCAAGGGCTTGTCGCATATCCGGATGATGCTCAGGCAAGTAGACAAGAGCGGGCTCGGCTGCAGGCCCATCAGCTGCGAGCCGTGCACAAAGGGCGGCAGCCCGCGGCCATGGACGGCCATGCCGGTGTAAGACCTGAGGAGGCGGTAGATGAAGGCGGACACAGTGGCCGGGTAGTTTTTGATACTTTGGCCAGGGATCGGGATGTACGCGTTCAGCCACCGGTTGCTGATTTCCTCTGCGTTGATCGGACAGATGAGATCGGGGGTGGAGAAATCGAGAAACTCCGGCTGCGGCGCAGGCAGCGAGGCTGAGTGGTCCAGGGATTGCGCGGCTGACCACTGCGTCCGCGTCGTGGGAGGCGCCGCGGAAAAGCTGAGGGGACTGTGATCGTCCAGGTCGAGGTGGATGGACGGGGACTCTGGATCCTGCGTGCCCCGAGGCGTCGAGATCTCATCGCGCTCCGGACTCGGGAGAGTGCCGGCAGATGCGCGACAGAAGCTGGGCAGAGGGCCAGGACCGGGGTCGCTGCTGTCGCCATAGAGCTTGGAGGCCGCGGCCGACGAGGGGTTCGAATGGGGATAGAGGCAGGGCAGATGCCGCAGGGCACAGCGCGAGCAGCATCTCTCTTTGCGGTCGCACCGGGCTTTGGCGATGGAGCATTGCTGGCAGGCCTTTTGTCGAGAGATGGCGTATCGCGAGGTTTTCATGGCGTGAGACGGGTAGAAGTAGTGAGTGGTGGGATAAGGGCACGTCATTTGACGATGAATAATCGGGGGAAGTAAATAGGATATGCGGCGAAAGAGGTGGAGGAGGTGGTGGTGGTGAAATGCAGAGACGAAAAGATGGTCTCTGCTGAAGCGCGTAAGGATGAAGGAGGACGAGTTGGTCGAGGTGAGACGAGGTGAGTTGGTAGTGCTAGAAGCTGTCAAAGTCAAGGTAAAGAAGGGATTGGCAAGATTTAGAGTTTCGACAAGCTTGATTCAAGCTCCCTGACAACTGGCGCCACCGCCTGGCACTATGCGACTATCCTGCATGGACTGGGCTTCACATTGGCAGCTGTCCGTGGCTCACGGGATGAAACGTCAATGTCTGCCTCTTTGCGTGCGTCGAGGCGCTGACTCGGGTTGTGGCATCTGTTCGGACTTCGCACAGCTGTTGCGAGGGGTTTCGAGGCGAGGTCCGAGACTTTGGGGTGACGGGATCCTCTAAATAGTAAGCTACTATATCCATTCCAGGTTGATCTACCTTGTTCTTCGAATCCTCGGTAAGATAGTTGGTCGGTTACATGCAGTCTATTTCCCTCGGGCTCAGCTTTCCATCTGCTGGATCGGATCGTCCTACAACAATGGCTTATATATACTCTTTGAGGGGAGGACAAATAAAGGTTCGTTAGCTGTACCTCAACATCAATTGCGTACTACCTATGTCCTGATCGTGATACTCCAGGAAACCCGGGGAGTACATAAATAGGTACCTACCTATCCTAGGTAGCATCGTAGGGCTCTTAGCGCTGTAGCTTATAGTGGCTGTAGCACCCGCTTATTCTCCGTACGCCCAAAGAGGAACACGAGCGCGGATCGCGACATCAAGGGCTGTGGACCCGGATAGTTTGAAGATCCGATCATAGATGCTCTGCTTTTACGGGCATCTTTTCACGCATCAAGTCTTTCCTCGTCAGCGTCTTCCTTCAGACTCATTACACCAAGGGTCACATTCGTTGATCTATGTAACATCTACATCTGCAGGCATGCACCACCCCCCCTTTAGCCCTCCAGCTCCAGCGTCGGCCCCAGCTTCAGCACGTCTCCCGCCTGATACCTCGTCTCGAACCGATGCTCGCCATAAAACACCACCAGCGACGACGCCGCAGATGCCCTCAGCGTCACGCCTTCCAGCTTCCCCTCCCGCCACGCAAAGTCAGCCTCCAGCCCTCCTCGAATCCTCATCCCCTTCACCGTTCCCTCAGCCCAAGCCGCGGGCAAGGCCGGCAGCATGTCGACCTCGACGGGCCCTCCCAGGCGAGGAATGACTGATCTGACCAACATCTCAGCAATCGCCGCGGCGCCCCCAAAGTTGCCGTCAATGACAAAGATGTTCTTCTCGGCCCCCGCCACGCCCGGCTTGCTGTAGCTCAGCAGGTTGTCGAAGCTCAGCTCGCCCACCAGGTGGCCGACCTGCGCGACGGCCTTCTCTGCGTCTCCCAGACGGGCGTAGTTTTGCGCAAACAGGGCGGCCGTAAACTCAATGTCCTCGAGATCGTCGCGGCCTTGTCTTCGCTCAAGAGTCACGCGTACTGCCTCTGCCAAACCAGGCTGATGGCGGGCCGAGATCTGCGCTGAGCGGCAGAGAGCCATTGTGTGAGACAGATGGCGGTGGTAGGGCTGTGCCTCCTCCAAGTCATGCAGCCACTCCTGGAGCTGACCATTCTTGCCGATCTGAAAAGGAGGCAGCTTCGCCAATGCTTCTTGGTATATCCGAACGTCCTCCTTCCGGTTGGACTCCTCATGGCCCAGCTTTGTCGACACATATTCGCAAAATGCGAACAGATCGCGGACCAAAACGACGTCCAGAGTTGGCGCCAATGCCGCATAGTGCTCCTCCTTCTCGCCATTCTCGTCGATGACGAAGAAGCTATTCTCCGGGCTCACAGACGGACCCGTGAGCAGCCAGCCCGTCTCTGGATCCTCAACCATGTAGTCGAGGAAGAACTTGGCCGCGCCGGACAGCACCGACCATGCCTCGTTCCTCGCCAAGGCGTCATCCAGGGAATACTCGTACATCTCAACTAGGTGGCTCGCCAGCCAAAGACCGCCCGTCACGTTGAGCCCATACGATATCTCCCAGCCGGGGTCTGTGAACCCCCACACGTTGCTAAAGACGTGAGCGACCCAGCCGCGGCAGCCGTAGCACACGCGGGCTGTACGTTGGCCGCTCGCAGCAAGGCGTTTCAGGTAGTTGATGAGCGGCTGCATCAAGTCAGACAGGCCGCTGTTCATAATCGCAAAGTAGTTCATCTGCGTGTTGATATCGAGGTGGTAGTCACAGCTCCAGCCCATCTTGCAGGCCTCGCCGTCATTCCAGAGACCTTGCAGATGCAGCGGCAAGGGCGAATCATGCCGGGTGCCGGCGATGGTAAGATAGCGGGCATAGTGAAAGTATAGCGCAAACATGCCGGCATCAGCATATCTGGAAGACTCAAAGCTCTGCCGACGCTGGCCTGTGGGAGTGTTGGCAGTCGAGCCGGATTTGGATCCCAGGGAGATGCTCACTCGGCGATAGAGCGGCTGGAAGTCTTCGAGGTGCGCTTGAAAAAGTTCAGAGACGGACAACTTGAGAGCCACGTCCATATGTGCGACTGTTCGCCTTTTCCATTCGTCTCCAGACTCGGCATAGTCGGTGTTGAACGTCACCAGGATGGTCACGCTCTTCTTTGCCGAGATGACGAGTTTCCTATCTCGATGCTCAACCTTTCCCTCGTCGACAGCTGCCGCGATGAGGCCGTAGCCCTTGACACCGCAGGTTCCGTCGCTGTGTACCGTCTCGAGGGCCTGAGCATTGAACTCGAGCTTCCCATCTTCGTTGACCTTGGAAGTAAATGCTTCGTTTTCGCCCTGGGCGCCGACTTCGACCTCCAGCCCATCCGGATCATCGCCCTCGAACTGCACAACGAGCACTTGGTGCGGATGACTCAAGAAGCATCTCCTCTTGAACTGGCGGCCGTTCAAAGTATACCTCGTCTCCGCCACAGCTTCATCAAGCCGCAGCTCCCTCTCAAAGGCTCTCACATTCTCAACATTTCCCTGCCCAGTCACAGCAATCTCAAGTCTTCCAACACCAAGATTGGTCCCAAAGTTGGTCTTCCTGCTCTCAAGGAACCTTTCCGCCCTCTTCTTCCCCTGCGCGTAGTCGCCATTGAGATAGCACTCTTGCGTCTCTCTGAGCTCGTCTTTGGCCTGTTGGGGCTTCTCGGAGAGTCCTTCGCCTGCTGGCTCTTCTTTTCCGGACCAAAAGGAGACTTCATTTAGGATGAAGACTTCTTTGGAGGGAGAAGAGAGGACGGAGGCGGCGAATCGGCCGTTGCCTAGGGGAAGAGAGGTTGGGAATGATGTTGAGGGCGTGGTGTAAAATAGTCTGTGTTCTGAGGACATCTTGGTGAACTATGTCAAGTCTCGGACTCGTTGAAGCTGTCACCAGTTACATGCAAGAACATTGGATTTGTCGAGCATACCAAAAAAAAAAGAAAAAGAAAAAGGAGGTGAGGTTCCAAGTTGACATGCCTAATAATGCATCAGCCGCAGAGCCTTGTGATTTCGACGAACCCCTCACGAACATCAGCTCCCCAGCTCACTCAACCTTATACGAACACTCAAGAATGAAACCGAACCTCAGTACCCCCAATCCTGGATGCCGGCAGCCGGAGCAAAAACAAGTCAGCTGTTTTCCGTGCGGAGTCTCCAAGGTGCGGGAGCATTGTTCGGGTGGACTCTTGGCCTCAGCGTTGTATTCCATGCTCTAGGGGCCCCCCGGTTGATTGGTCGATCTGGCGTCGAGTTTTGTCCCCGGATATTGGGCCGGATATTGGGCCGGGGAGGTGGTGTGGCTCGGATCGAGCGCCACCAGATGCCGCGCCCCGGGTTTTCGTCCGAAACATGAACCTGGGGAGGCTGTTGGTCGTTGACGAACTCTCTGATATCTCGACCATGACCAGTTTCGCGTCCGAGAAACTGTCAATAATTCAGCTTAGTCGAAGAGGCCCTGACAACAGCCGTGATGCTATAGACTCTATTTACCCGAAGGGCTGATCCTACCAACAACAAGCTCTAGCCGACGGTATTCATCCCCATGTAAAAGCCAAGGGCGTTGGCTTGTCGAAAATTGCAAGGTAGAGCACAAAATCTGACTCCAGGCCTACATCTGGTGTAGTCCTGTCTTGAAATGCCCGACGGATCTGGCTCCCATCTCGAGATCCTGCTGCTGTCATCGCTAGAGCCGCTCCCGGCAACATCACCACCACGCCGGGCAAGTCCTTGCCACTTCCCCAGACCCCGGGATGCACTAGGTCGACTCGATCTTGCGGAGCCCCGCAACTTGCCCTCATTAGTCTGGGGGGACGACTGTTGTATTGCAGTCGATTCAACGCCAGGACGAGGCGTATAAATACGATGCATGCAACGCTGTGATAGTCATCAAGGGGACAGGGTCGTGATCTTCTCGGGTTGTCTATCAAAGGGCCTGTTGATGAAGGACTTTCCCATTGCTCTCCACCTCCTCCTCATCTCCTTGTTTCCATTTACTCTAGCAAACAGGTATCATACAACATAGCCCACCATGGAGAAAGAAGCCCAGGCAACGGCGCTCGAAAACGTCGCCAGCAACATCGAGCATGAGCTCACCAACGCCGGCGCCACCGGCAAGATGGCCTCCATCAGCGAGGCCATGGCCAACAGCGGCACCGCGACGGAGCACCGCCTCGGCTCCTGGGAGGCCCTCAAGCTCTACCGCAAGGGCGCCTTCTGGTCCATGTTCATCTCGCTCAGCATCATCATGCGCGCCTACGACATCGAGATCAGCGGCAACTTCTTCGCGCTGCCGGCCTTCCAGCGGCATTTCGGCGTCGACTACGGGCCCGACCATGGCGGCTTCCAGATCCCGGCCCGGTGGCAGGTCGCCATGGGCATGGGCAGCCTCGTCGGCCAGATTGTGGGCGCGTACCTCGTGTCGTTCCCCATGGAGAGGTTTGGGCGGAAGAGGACGTTTGCGGTGTGCCTTGTCCTGACGGCGATTCTGACGTTTATGCAATTCTTTGCCAACACTATTGGGGTCTTGACGGCCAGTCAGTATCTCAGCGGCATTGTATGGGGAGGATACTGTGTTATTGCCACGACGTATGCGTCCGAGGTTCTCCCCCTCAGTCTGCGTGGCTTCCTCACCGGCTACATCAACCTGTGCTATGTCATGGGCCAGTTCATCCAGACGGGCGTCACCCGCGGCTTCATCAACCGCCCCGACCAGTGGGCGTACAGGATCCCCTTTGCCATCCAATGGGCGTGGCCCGTCATCCTGCTCGCCGGTCTGCCCTTTGCCCCCGAATCCCCCTGGTGGCTGGTACGACAGAACAAGATGGAAAAGGCGGAGCGATCTCTCGAGCAGCTCGTGCAGAGGAACTCGAGCATCAACACCAAGGAAACGCTCGCCATGATGGTCAAGACGGATCTCCTAGAGCGGGAGCTCGAGGTCGGCACCACGTACGCCGACTGCTGGAAGGGCGTCAACCGACGACGCATGGAGATTTGCATCTTGCTCTTCGTCATCCAGAATTTCAGCGGCAATCCCGTTGGCTTCGCGACCTACTTCTTTGAGCAGATTGGTTTGAACAATGTGCAAGCGTTCGACATGGGCGTTGGTCTCAACGGCGTCGGCTTCGTCGGCACGTGTCTCTCTGCCATTCCCCTGATCTACCTCGGCCGTCGTCCTGCGTACATCTTTGGCCTCAGCTTCATGGTCGCCACGCTCTTTGTCGTCGCCCTGCTGACCTTTGCACACGACTACACGACCAACGACTCGTACCGCTGGGCGCAGGCCACGCTGCTCATCATCCTGCAGTTCGTCTGGCAGGCGACTCTCGGCCCGTTGACGTACGTCGTCGTGTGTGAGACTCCCTCGACCAAGCTCCGATCGAAGACGATTGCCATTGCCACGATGATTGATGCTCTTACGGGCCTGGTTACGTCTGTCATTGGGCCGTATCTGCTGAACCCGGGTGCTGCGGGCGCTGGAGCCAAGATTGAGTTTTTGTATGGCGGCATTTCTGTCTTTTCTCTCATCTGGACCATCTTCAGAATGGTGAGTGGCTCTAGCCCCGGAGTCAGAGGACCCTTTTGCTTGGAGATGATTGACTGACGTTTTGCTTGTATAGCCGGAGACCAAGGGCCGAACGTACGAGGAGCTGGACATCATGTTTGAGAGAAACGTTCCCGCGAGGAAGTTTGCGACGTACAAGTTTGAGGAGGAGGAGGATCTGACGCCATGAAGAGACGGATATACCTGGACAACTTTTGGGCCGACACTACGTTGATTGCTGTAGTTGCAGTCTGTGGTGAGCTGCTGATAGTGATGAAGAAAGTCAAATATTAACACAAGACCTTCCTCAGCTCGCTCTCGTGTAACTGAGCCATATGACTCACGTTAATGACAAGCAATTGTGTATGTGATGGATGTGTACTGGGTAAGTGTCTTCAAGTCTCGGGAGTTTTGTCTTACACGACGAACTGCTGTTGCTGGTGAGACATGATCCACAACCGACTCGTCTTGCCAGCCACATATAATATTCTTTCACAATCAATCGACTACCTTGTTCCTCGATGAGCATGTCTGTATTATGCCAGGTTTCGCATATCAGAAGATCTCCATCGTCTCGTGACTGGCGTCGAAGGATTCTTCTGCTGCTCTTGGACGACATGTCAGTTCATCTTCATGACTAAGCATCAGCGTCAGGATCTCAGCACTTCAGCTCTCACACGCCCTTCCATCTACACACCATGTTGGTCGCTGCAACCATGAAATGACCAGCTCGTCGCCATGTCCAGCATGAGCGATAACATCAGCGGCGACATCAACGACAATGAAGCGCCTCTGCGGCGTCTCAACGGCCGTCTCCAGGCATGCGATCAGTGTCGGGCACGCAAAGTCGCCTGCGATCACACGCGGCCGGTCTGCACCCGATGCCTCAAGAGGAACCAGGCCAGCGAATGCACCTACACAGTCGGAGCCGTGCTTCAGCCTCGGAGGCGCGCGAGGCGACAGAAGATGAAGGTGGCGAGCACAACCGTGAATGCGATGGAGATGAGGCCTGCGAATGGACTCGGATCGCCCAGCTCGGGCTACATGGGCTTCACCAGCCACGCCACAGTTTACGAACAGACCAAGAGAAGCCTCAGCCTCCTTCAGGGCCAGGGACCAGATGCTAATCTCTCGCGATCCTTTTCTGTTGATCGAACGGCTCCCAGGCTCTCTTTTGACCAGCTCCCTCATCTGGTGCGCCACATGAGCATCTTTGTGTTGGAAGCTCTGCCGGGCCAGCGCAATGAGCAGATCGCCTTCAACCACGAGGACAGCCAGGGAAAGGGCTGGAGACAAGTCGCTCTGGCTCGCATCACCCGCTCGGTGCAAGAGCTGCTGAAGAAGAACCCAGACGGGACGGGACCTGACCTTGAGCGGGTCGCCGAGATGATATGCAACAACTCGGCGCAGCCCTTCCGAGAGATCGACGACCCGCATCGGTGGATGGATCAGTACTGCGATAGCAGCAGTCTCAGATGGGAGTCGATCGGGTGGATATGGTCAGGCTTGGAGCGTCTCGGGGACATTGTCAACGCGTTTCGGCCCTCTCACATCCAGTGGCTTCCCGGCAAGGAATCCCATGATCTGGCCCGAACGTACATGTCATATTGCGTGGACTTGGCGCGGCACTTTTGCGAGGGCAACCCCGTGCTGTTGGATCTTCATCGATGTCGAACGACTCTGATTTCTATATTAGACGGCGATGCCGGTAAGCACTGATGCGCGCCACGAGGAACAAGGATTCGTGCTAATGCTGGCCCAACAGCTGGATCATGTTGGTACTCTCACGGCGCGGGCGTGTCCATGATGACATTCATGGGACTGCATGCCCTAGAGAGGGAGATGCCTTATACGCCCACGCTATCTTCCGAGAACAGCAGGCGAGTCGTTGCCCAGATCTTCAACGTCGACAAGTGGTGCGTCGCTTTCTCGGGGCGACCTCCGCTTATTCATCGTCGATTCTGCACGACGCCTCTGCCGCTGGATCTTTCCGACGAGGAGCTCATAGCGGATGAAGCAACGCTGCGCAAGGCTGTTTCAGAATTGGACGACCGAGGCTGGAACACAAAGGGTCAGATCTATCCGGCTACGCTCATGCGGGCCCGGCGTCTGCTGGCAGGCATCCTGGAAGAAGTCATGGAAATTGCTTTGAGCTGCGTCGTCTGCATTACTCTGGATGAACTGCGGTATGACTTCTCCCTCCTTCTTAACGACAAGCGCAGGAGAGCTGATGAGGTTTGAGTAGGAACATCCAGACCCGAGAACTGGAGACGTACGCAGCACTTCCTGCGCATCTTCAATATAGCCCCCATATCCTGCTAGATGCCGAGCTGGACACCACGTCCGTCTATGCGAGGATACTGCTCCGGCTGGCCCACTTGCAGGCCATGTTCTTACTAGAAAGGCTACTGCTGCTCAACGGTAGCTTGGATGGGGGCAACCTGTTGCTCTTTAGCTTCGAGACGCTCACCCTCACTCTCGCCCTGTGGACACACAAGGACCGATTCGCAGAAATGCGGCGCAATTTTGAATGGCTTGTAAGTCGTCGATATCTCAGCCATGACTTATAGCAAGGCGTGGCCCTTTTCTGACGGTTAAGCAAAGCTCATGGCCCACGCAGCCCCAGCAGGCGGCATCCTCTGCCTCGAGCTGCTCAACCCGACATTCACCGGCCAGCACCCCGGCGACGCCCGCATCACCCGCTCCAGCATCATCCAGAACCTCAGCCTCCTCGTCGGCTTCCTCGACTGGGTGCGTCCGTCGGCGCCCAACGGGGATCTGTGCATGGACTGCAAGGTCATTATCCAGCGGGTGCTCGATCATACCCTGAACGGCAGCCTGGATGGAAATAGTCCTCGGGCGGCGCTGGCGTTTGATTTCCCGGAGCCGTTGGATTTCAACTTTGAGCTGTTGGATACGTTTGATTGGCTGCACACAAATGTTTTAACATAGAGCGAGAATTGATTGCATTCCACCTGTCTTACTATCCTTCTACCTTGGAACCTTTATTTTCTTTAGTTTCTAGATTTACTTCTAATTATCTTTCACTACTACTATTCTTCTCTACTACTTACTTTATCCTTCTACTATTAGCTATAACTACTTAACTATTACTAATCCCTTCATATCCTTCTACTATTTGTTATTATATTCTACTGTTGTTTATTATTACTATATCCTTCTACCCCCTGTTATAAACGGCCAGTAGTGCGATATTATCCTACATGTAGTGTCGCTACTCCCCTATGTCTAGGTACCTTAATTAATGCGCACGTGATCACGCGTCACCAACTCTTCCTGCGCCGTCGGTGCCTTATTTACTTTCGCCCTCACATCTCTTCTCCTGTATCACGCACGCCCATGAGGCGCATCAACGAAACGCCATGGACGTCTTGACGCCCGCTGAGCTCGATGCCATCGAAAACAACCCCCTCGGCGACGCGCTAAATCCCATTCGAGAAGCATTGCGGGAAGCGGACTCGACGCTGGGCAGCTTCCAGCTGGACGGCACGACGGACGTCGTCGAAGATGCAGATGCGCCCGAACGACCGCGATTGTTTGTGGCAGCGCTAACCAGGCTGCTTGGCATCTTCTTCGGCTCCGAGGCTCCGACGCTCCTTGCTTCAAGGACTGGTGGACGCGATCTACTCTCCGATCTATATGCCGTTCGTTCACTGCTTCGGCCGAACGACAATCGGACGACCGACATTGCTTACCAGTATTTCCGTCCGTTGTCCAGAGCTGTCATCAGGCGGGCACCAGACGTCGAGATCTGGGCTGCTGTCGTCCATCTTATCCTCGCAACATCCCGCTCCACTCCGCCTCCCAGCGCTCCGCCATCCTTCGAAACCCCCATCACACATTCATCTGCTTCGCAGCAGGGATCAGAACAGTCGCGGCAGGTCATAGAAGATCGCGTGTTTGAAGAGATCCGTCACTGCACGCATCGCGCGGTTGAGGGCTTCCACGAGAAATACTTCCAAGGCAGAAAATGGAACCGACGAGCGAACCAAATCTGGCACCGTGCCAAAAGCCACTACAGCGACGGCGACCGTCGATGGACACAGCTCCCCAAGAAGGGCACCGAGGACGATGTGTGCAAGTGGTGGCTCAACTTGCAAAAGGAGCTATTGGCAAACGAAAGAACCGCTTTCTTTAGGAGTTCCGGGGACAATAGAGTTGGAACCGAGGCGCAAAGACAGCTGGACCTCTTTGTGAAGCTGAAAAGAGACGGCTTAAAGCACGACTGGAAACATGTCCTGGTGGTTGGCGAATTGAAAGAGTCGGACAAGAATTCCAAGGCTCTTTGGCTCCAGATTGGCAGCGCCGTGCGAAACGTCTTCGCGGCTCAACCGACACGTCGTTTCGTCCATGCATTTTCGCTGAGAGGGACAGAGATGGAGAATTGGGTCTATGACAGATCCGGGCCGTATAGTGGTGCCGCCTTTGACATCCACGACCAGCCCGAAAAGTTCATCCAGGTCATGTGCGGGTACCTGATGATGAACGACGAAGAGTTGGGACTGGATACCTTCATAACGCACAAGGATCACAGGCTGTTTGCCGCAATGTCTGCTGAACCCCGTACGAGCAAGAGAAAGCGGAAACTTGAGCTCGACGCTAATCCGATCGCCTTCCAACGAGCCATTGTCTGCCGCGGAACGTCTTGCTTCCGGGCTCGCGACGTGGGCTCGACGGAACTCGACACGGTTGTGAAGTTCTCCTGGACCTCCAGCAAGCGCCCACCTGAAGCAGACCTGCTCACAAAAGCTCACGAACGCGGCGTCAAGGGGCTCGCGAAACTGGTCGGCTACTGCGAAGAGGTCACCCGCATCAGCAAGCTACGTGAAGGCCTCGTCTTTGGGACTCCATACAAATTTCGTGATGTCCCGGGCGGCTCTGGCGCGTCCGCTTCACAGTCGCGGCTCGGTGGCCAGTCTCTGCAGTTCTCCAGCCCCAGCGTTGGCAGCAATGCGTCCAGAAAACGAAAGTCCGTGGCCGAGACGAGCCGCGTGGCTAAGCGATCCCGATCACATAGCTCGCTACGCAAGAGGGGGGCCGACGAGAGCGAGCTGAGTTACTCCATTGAGGCACCGCAAGGGACCAGCCTTGTCCAGAAGGATCAAGACCTGCCATACGACGATCGCATCTTGCGAGTTCTGGCCATTTCTCCAGCCGGGCGATGCATCAATCAGTTTAGGTCCGTCCTCGAGCTTCTTGAAGCCCTGTGCGACGCCATCAAAGTACACCGGTCCCTCTACCTCGACGGGAAGATCCTGCATCGCGACATCTCGGAGAACAACATTATCATCACCGATCCGGAGAAGTCCGACGGCTTCAAGGGCATGCTCATCGACCTGGACTTGGCCAAGGAAGAAGGGAAGGGCCCTAGTGGGGCCCGGCATCGAACCGGCACGATGGAGTTCATGGCGATTGAAGTCCTTCTCGGAACCTCCCACACGTATCGTCACGACCTCGAAGCCTTCTTTTACGTTCTGATCTGGCTCAGTGCCCGTAGGGGCTGGGCATTGTCGAGGGCGCCAGCACCTAGAAAAAGCTGTCTATCGCTGTGGTTCACGGGAAGCTATCAAGACATTGCGCGAGTTAAGCGTGGGGACATGTCCGACCAGGCAGGGCTGGAGGTGATCCTTGATGAATTTCCAACAGAATTTAACCATGTTAAGCCCTTATGCAAGAAGATTAGGGACATCCTCTTCTTGCATAGAAGCTTCACTGGCACTCCAAAGGACCCGAACCTACTATACGACCCTATTATTGCAGCATTCGACGATGCTATTGCTGGAATTCGAGCAGGCGATACCGAAACGAGACTTGAAGAGATTTACTCTACTATCTAGCTACATCTGCTATTCCCAACCAGATCTTCCATATTTAACTCGATCTACTATACGGAGTAGTAGTCATGGCATTAAGCAACTAGACCTTTATAAAGACTTTGCGGCAATAGTCGTCGATGACAGAGCTTATAGACTTAATGATCCTAAGAGCTAGACTATGTATAATCAGTCTAAAGCCATTGCCCAATGAAACCTCCTTTAGCGATTGCTTATATCACTTGGTAAGGTTGAAGTTTAAAACGCCCGAGAAGCAAGTTGCTAATGTTGGATTACCAGGTCTATACCGTTTGCACAGCGAGGGCACATGTCCTCAACAGCAGTTCTTCTCGCAACTCTACTCGTAGGATTGGGTGTTTGGAGACTGACAATAACTGACGACGAGGACGCATCTCGATACGGTTGGGGCTGCCGTCTCTGAGCAGGCGGAGCAACCTCGGATCATCCGACATCCTCAAGTGCTCAACTAACAATAGGAGCAGCCACAACAGGGAGGACAACAACGACGACAACAACAGCTTGTCGTCTCGAGGAAGTGTTGGCTGCTTCTCGGACAACGTGGGAAGGTCTGAGATGCGATTGGATTGTTGGGCTGGTTCTAGGAGTATTGCAAGCCCTTCAGAGTGTCCACTGAAGGCTTCTCGATACAGGATATCACCAGCCGGTGGAGCTTGTGGTCTTGTATGACGAGCCATGGATTGCTAGCTGATTTTTCCTAGCAACCTCGCAAATCATGGTGTCGGAAATAGTATCGGAGACCGGGATGTCTGCTGTCCACCTGTCCATCTAGAACGAACCCTTCAGACGCTGCGACTGCGGGAATAAGCTCGATGCTCAGGCCTACTCACCTCCTGTCGCGCGGATGTACGAGGAGGCTGGTCGCAAGTGCGAAATTGTGAGCTTTACAGTTCTATAAATGGTCAATTTACCAGATGTTATCAGCAGACACATCCATCGTAAGTTAGCCTATGTAGTTGTCCTAAGGAGTCGTGCTGCTGGTGGATGGTCAGTAGGTGGCTGGGCTTACAGCAGATCATGAAATAAACCCTCTTCTAGCATGGCATTTTACGCCAATCCGGCCTCGTCGACTAGCAGAACAAATGCCATCTCTCCGTCTTTGGTGATGACACACTCCCAAATGTGAAAGCCCACACAGAGAAGTAGTGTTGTTTTGCTCCATAGAATGCACCACCGGACAAGAGTTACCGGCCGAAATCTAGCGATTTGGTCCCTGAGAGATGGCGCTCTGCAGCCAATCTGACGGCTTATAGCCAGCACATGCAACGGCTGACCCCTGGCTTCGGTGCCGAAAGAATGCTAGAGGGATGCAGGGCATCTACCCGCCAGGTACACACCATGGATCTCGGTGAGCCTATAGCAGCGAAGCAATTGACGAGGTAGCATCATGGTGTTGTCGAGCTTCCATAGTTGTTGATGGGGCGTGTACGTGTATTGTCTTGTAGCTGAGTTGCGGACCGCATAGAGTAGATGAAGCAGATGTATATATAAACACCATGTACGCCGTGCTCCTGGCCTTTCCTTCCGACGATAGTTTCCTTAGCATCCCCTACCAGACAGCCAAGATGAAGAAGGGAACAGTCCTGGCAGCCCTCCTGCCTCTGGCGGCCGCAGACGATGCCGCCAACTCCCAGATCCGCATCGCCTACCACGGCGACGACGGCATGATGGTCAGCTGGAACACGTTCGACCACGTCCCCCGCCCCAGCGTCTTCTGGGGCAGATCAAAGGAGCACCTCGCCAACGTCGCCTCCTCGGCAGTGTCCGTCACGTATCCCACGTCGACGACGTACAACAACCACGTCCTGCTCAAGGGCCTCAGGCCGGACACGACGTACTACTACCTCCCGGCGCAGCTCAACGAGGACGTCTGCTACGAGCCGTTCAACTTCACCACCAGCCGCAGGGCCGGCGACAAGACGCCCTTTTCTGTTGCCGTCGTCGCTGACTTGGGTACCATGGGCGCACGCGGCCTGACGACTTCCGCAGGCACCGGCGTCTCGGGGAACAACGTGCTCAAACCGGGCGAGAAGAACACTGTCGACTCGCTCATCAGCAACATGGGCGACTATGAGTTTCTGTGGCATGTCGGGGATATCGCGTACGCGGACTACTGGCTCAAGGAGGAGATTCAGGGATTCCTGCCCAACACGACGGTCGAGGAGGGATACAAGGTGTACGAATCCATCCTCAACGACTTCTACAACGAGATGATGCCCGTCACGGCGTCAAGGCCGTACATGGTCGGGCCGGGGAACCACGAGGCCAACTGCGACAACGGCGGAACCGCCGACAAGGCGCACAACATGACGTACGACCTCGGCATCTGCATGCCCGGGCAGACCAACTTCACCGGGTACAAGAACCACTTCCGGATGCCGAGCGACGTCTCCGGCGGCACGGGCAACTTCTGGTACAGCTGGGACAGCGGCATGGCGCACTTTATCCAGCTCGACACGGAGACGGACCTCGGGCACGGCTTCGTCGGTCCGGATGAGATTGGCGGCACGGAGGGTGAAGGCGCGAGCCCCGTGAACAGCAAGATGGACGCCCAGACCAAGTGGCTCGAGGCCGATCTGAGGTCCGTCGACCGCAGCCTCACGCCGTGGATCGTCGTTGGGGGCCACCGGCCGTGGTATCTTAGCAACGAGAACGACACGGGGACCATCTGCTGGAGCTGCAAGGACGTCTTCGAGCCGCTATTCATCAAGTACGGCGTCGATCTCGTCTTGTCTGGACACGCCCACGTGTACGAGCGCCAGGCGCCGATAGCAGACCAGAAGATTGACCCGAGGGAGTTGGATAACCCGACTTCGCCGTGGTACATTACGAACGGAGCGGCGGGCCATTACGACGGACTGGATGCGCTGCAGAGCCCGAGACAGGCGTACAGTCGGTTTGGGCTCGATACGGCGAACGCGACGTATGGATGGAGCAAGTTGACGTTTCACAACTGCACGCATTTGACGCATGAGTTTGTTGCGAGCAGTGATGATGCGGTGCTCGATTCGGCGACGTTGTACAAGGAGCGGAGGTGTGCGGACGGAGGGCATGGACAGCATGACTGGCGGTGATGGCTGGGGTTGATAAGGGAATAATGAGTATATATAGATGATAAAAGAAATGCCAGGAAGATGATGATGCGAGACCTGATGGGGGACGGCTGGAGCTGTTGCTTTGTGAGGCAACGGATGACGAGTCCACCCGGATATCATACCAACTTAATATTCGAATGCATGTGCCGGTCCACCCGTTAATGTACGTACATGATACAGGGGGAATCAGTTGTGAAATGCAGAGTATATAGACAAGCTGACCGAGTCCTTGGGCGGGTGGTGCAAGGATCTCACTACGACAAGCCACTCATCATCAGCCCGCCTACATTCTGAAGCACATGGTATATCCCGGGCATCTGTACATGTACTTTGTTTCCCGGCGCAATCTCAACTCCATCCCTCGGACTCGGATCCGGATCTCGCACTCGGTCCAATCCCTGCCCGCCCGCCGTTGGCTGTACAGATACTCCGCAAGGGCCCCCCTATTCTCCGCATGTAATATTCCGTAGACGCTACATCCTGCTTCGTCTTTCTCACTCTGCCCGTCTTGCCGTCTTGGTTCGCGTCAGGCGAGCTAATGCATAGCTTCTGTTCTTGGCTGGTCGTTCGTTACGCCAGCAGTTCTAGTTTAATGATTCAATTCTGCGGAGAGGCTGTAGAATATAATAGATGTGCCGTCTGGCTCAAGCTCCCGAGACAAAGGCCGCACTCGCACTCGGTTCGCAAAACGACCCTGCAAACGGGCTGCTGCATGCATGTGTATCCTTGCACCAGCTGGCAACAAGCTTTTTTGCTTGATTCCCTGTCAGACGTTTATTACAGAAATGGTCAGTTGTGGCGGGATTCACAGACTGCTCGTTTGCTCTGCACATATAAGTCGCGGCACGTCCCCCTTTGACTGCTTTTGTTTGTCCTTCTTGAAAGGACACACTGCAGTCAACCATACGCCATCACGGATAAATTCGAGCAAAAACGGAAAAGAGACAAAGGGAAAATGGACTTCCAGCATTTTGCGCCGCAGATCGACAAGATCCCGAAGCTGAAGCCGAAAGAAGTCGCTTCCATTGCTTTTTGGAATGTCCGTCCTCTCCCTCACTTGACGACCCTCTGAATATCACCTCAAGATACCCCCAACGACACCTTGATAACCCCAACCGCTGACCCGGATATCTCTAGACCGTCCGCGACAGCTTTGCCATTTCAACATGGATCGCCATGGGCGCCGTCCTCCAGGGCCTCCTGCTTCTCTTCGCGCGGCCAGCCTTTGCCGTCGCTCCGGCAGCTCTTTTCCTGCTCTTCCGGTTCTCGCGCACGATGCTCATGCATTGGGGCGTCATTACCAACACGCAGATGCGGGATGTTCTCATGGGCAAATACACCGTGCAAGTGCCCAACGAGGACGGCAGCCCGCCGAGTGAGGTGGCCGACAAGGGGATTGCGGTCATCATGCTGGGCGTGAGGAACAATCAGTGCGTCTGATCCCATCCGCTTCATGCCTTTGCCTGGTTTCATGCTGACATGGCAATTTCAAGTGCATTGGGCTTGTTTGGGTCGGGTGCCAGGGAGATATCCCTGGTCTTCAGAGCGATGATGCAGAAACTGCACGACGACAAGGAGAGCGGCTGTATGTCCTTCAAGCCATCTTCAGCCCCTTTGATGTTTATTCGTCCACAAGCTGACGATGATAGACAGTCCTCGGTGCGTCTTACTACAGAAGTGCCAATGAGCGATTGACAGTAGGCGATCCCAGGCTCCCGCGGTATCAGAATCACTCCGCTTACCTGTGAATCAGTCCAATGGCTTCATGACGTGCTGTTACTTCCGATCCGTCGAGGACATTCATCGATTTGCTCACTCTCCCGTGCACCGCGACGGCTGGAACTGGTGGAACAAGATCACCGCTACGCATCCTCATCTGAGCATCATGCACGAGATATATGACGCGCCGAAGAAGCAGTGGGAGAATATCTTTATCAACTACCATCTCACAGGCATTGGTACATCATCGACATGTTCGTGTGGACAAAGGATGAAAACGAGCTAACGATATGAACAGGGAAAATGGCGAGGCCGGTCATCATCAACGGACAAGAGTATACGCCTATTGCGAACGCCGCTAGAGGACCACTGAGCACACACAGGGGACGATTGGGCAAGCCAGAACAAAGCGGCCCTGAGAAAGAATCCCTGGCCCATGCCTATTAAGCTGCGTTCAGAGTTTGGGATAGGCGGACCAGGTGAGCATGTCTGCGTCTCGAGGCCTCACGACCCTCTGGCCTGGAGACGCCTTTTGGACAGGAGATTGTACCTGCTGTCAGAGAAATCTGGAAATCAATCCCACGACAGGTTTCAAGAATCGTCTACCAAAGAACAGCCTGGGGTTCACAAATTGTAACCGTCCATCAACTATCAGGGTGGGCTTACACGACTGGAATGTGCACAACCAGAGCTGGCAGCAACCAAGACGCCTCAATGCAAAGAAAAGCGTCCGCGTGCAATGATGGCATGATGATGCAACATACATAGCAGAGGAAATATACCAACCAACCAACCAACCAAGTAGCTCATCCTTTGTTCGTTATATAGCCTGAATATACCCCAGATCTACTTTCTCCAGCTAGATCTACCCAACGCCACAGAGTAATGATGCTCTCGTAACCCTCATGTAAACCATGCTCCAAGTACGGCCATCGACGAATGGATTCATCTGGTGCTTACGTGATGCCTTCTGCGACAACAACGACAACCCCGACTCGTTCAGCGCCGCGCTCGTGACAAACAGCTCGCTTGCAGGCATGGCGTTCAACGTCTTTTATCCGTTCGTTTACATCATATACATGTCCGTCCAATTTGCGAGGGTCTTGGTGGCACGCACGCTGCGGCTGCTGATGCTGACTGGGGGAGAAACGAAGCCTCCTGATGTTGCCTCGAATCCCTGCTCGTTCTGCAGGCTCAAGAACCGGCGGTGCGACAGGAAGCTTCCCCAGTGTCTCGAATGTACAAGGTCAGACGCCGAATTCATGGGTATTGATAGGTATCTGTATAAGTCCGATGGCAGAGGCTGATGCAAATGTGCAGAAAAAAGCGGCACTGTGACTACAGCATCAAGAGAATCGCCCCCCACATCTCCGAGCCATCGTCAGACTCCTTCCAGCAGGACTATCTCGCAGTCCATGCACCACCCTCAACTCCCAACCCATACACCCTCCCAGTCTCCAACTTTCCAGCCCTGTACTTTGTCGATCCGCCCGTCTTTCACAACCATCACGTCGAGATCCCCAGGCCGTTAGAACACCTGCCGAGCTACGTCGTCGGCGAGCTCGGCAGCCCGCTCCAGCATGAGTTCATCGGCCGCCTCTTCTTTCACACCATCCACACGTGGTTCCCCATGATCTCACGGAAGCGCTTCTACGACGACCTGCACGAGGCTTCTAAAGGTCCTGGCGTTGCTGCCGACTTTGGCTTCTTGCTGTTGGCCATGAAGCTGATGACATGGCGCCCTCCTTCGTTAGACGGCGATGCTCCCGCCGCGGGACCAAATGCTCGCACGGCGACATACCGCGCGGCGAAACAGTTTTGCTTTGAACTCGAGGCAGCTGGAATGGTCTCTCTTCGAGTCCTTCAGGGAATGCTCCTTGTCGCGCTGTACGAAGTCGGACATGCAATCTACCCAGCGGCATTCATGTCCGTGGCAGCGTGTGTGCGATATGCGCACGCCTTGGGGATCCAGCCGGGAGGAGTGCAGAGGCTCAAGCTGCCGTTGACGTGGGTGGAGGAAGAGGAACGCAAAAGGATCTGGTGGTCAGCCTTTCTCCTCGATCGGTTCGTCAGCCTCAACTGCCCAGGCTGTCCGGCGGCGGTCGACGAGCCCAGTCCAGGGGAAGTTCTCCCGGCAGACGATGCGCTGTGGGATGAGGGCGTGAGTATTTCGCAGCCGAGGACCGTGGACGTGGCTAACGCTCGTCTTCAGGCTGCAGCAGTGCCTTCGTCCCCTCTGCTCAACAGTCCCGTCAGCATGGAGTTCGGGAGGTTTGCATTGCTGACGCAAGCGTCTGTCCTGCTGTCCAAGGTGCTTAAGCTCAAGTCCACTTCACAAGAGACTTCTGCAAAGGCCTTGAAAGACGAGGCGCAGAAGCTGGAGCGCACTATCAAGGCGCTGCTCTACTTTGGGCAGATGGAGGTCAAGTCGCGAAACGGAATGCCGAGCTTTGAGCTTCACTCGGTCTGTACAATGTGAGCACTTACATCCTCAAAGCATTCAATAACAGGACAGTCGAAGCTGATCAGCGCTCTTCTCATGTCGAGATCATTGATAACACTGTACACTTCTACGAACATCCCCATCGACATGCCGATGAGATTCATCGAATCCCTTGCCGACTTGTTGAATAGCTCCAACTATAAGCATCTCGTGACGGCAGCGCGCCGTGGAAGAGACGAGATTTCGCCATTCCTGATACAGCTTATATACCAGACTTCTGTACTCTTATTAAAGACGAAACAACCCAAGAATGGCGACTGGAGCGACACACGGGTAGAGAAGCTCATGAGTGCCTTGTTGTGGTTGGATAAGAGGTGGCAGCTTGCAGGTAGGCCATCACTTCCCAAAGAAGATTATCCAACAAGAATGGTAAAGACTGATGTGTGTCTTAGGTGTTTTCCGTCAGTCGCTGGAAGCTCAGCAAATTGCGTTGGCGAGGGATAGCAGCAAGGCATCTGACAGTGGTGCCGCGGATGGATAGCCGTTGCCTGATGACTATTCGTTGCTCAAAGGAGGTCGTCCTGTTATTGTACAAAATATCGTATATAGCTGTACATACATTCAGTGTGTATATACCAAGAGACGTATATTTGATACAATGAAGCCGCCATATGATATGCTTTCCAGTTCCGTGTCGCCAGTATTCATTCCTCTTCAACAAAACAGCCGTCAACTTACACTGGTTTCTGCTTGGAAAGCCAAACGCAAGGTTCTTGTAAACTTGGGCGTACATCATCTTTTGCGTGCTATGCTCGTCAAGGTGCACTCGTTCAAGCAAATTGTGGTGGCGGTGCGAGTTCAAATGATGGTTGTTACGAGCTCAGCAGGAATAGTTGAAGCCGATCGCTATCCGAGATCAGGTGCTTCATTTGTCATCTTGCTCCCTCACTTTAACCATCATCTCATTGAAATCTCACCACAGCTCTTCGCTTCAAACATCAATCGCCTTCAGGCCTCACAGTACTCGTCTCAATAGCATCACCTTCACAACCACACACCATCATCCGCCCATGAAGCACGCATAACACAGACAGCCATGTCCAAGGCAGGCGAAAGCGTCATCCTCCCCAGCAACGCCGTCTTCCTCGTCCACAAAGTCGGCACCTCCAAAGCCGGCCACGAGACACAATGGGAGACTCGCGCAAAGGCCATGCGCGCCGCTCCAGATGCCAATCCTACAGCATCTTCAGCAAATAACAAGAATGACGCCGTCAAAACAAGAAGCGACGCTGCCGGAGGAGCATCGTGGGAGTTTGTCTCCTACACGCCCCGCAAAGACCAACAGCTCCCACGGAGGCCCAAGGAAAAGAAGCGGAAGCGACGCGTTCAAAACAATAATGCTGATTCCCACAGAAATGAGAACGCTTCCCTTGTATCACTTGAGCAAGATTCGAAGCTACTACGCAATCCCAACATGCCACAGCATCTCCCCGTAGCCCTGGTTGGACATGCGCTTCTCTACATCAACTTTTGCAAGTTCCTCTCCATTCCATGCTCCTTGTTACCCCAACTAACGAATGAACAGACTTCCACTCCATAGCCACAGACGCATACACACTCCCATGCCTGCTCTTCAACCCTGCCAAGAGGGACTGGTTCCCCAGGATGATGCAGGATGAAGCCTGGCGGTGCATCATCTTGTCTCTCTCCGCCAGCACACTTGCCACCCTGACGGGTTCCTCTTCCAACTATGTCGACGCTCACACTCTCCTCGACGAGGCGCTACGACAGCTCAAGAGCCGGGTCGCATCTGGCGCACTTCCGTCTGATCAGACTCTAGGGGCGATCTCTTGCCTCTCCATGTGGAGTGTAAGTCACTCAAATCCCATAGTCTTACACTAAATTACAGGTAAGCCAGCGTCTGCTGACATGCTCAAGAACGAACAAGGAAACTTGGACAAAGCATGGGTGCACGCCAAAGGCCTCGCAGAACTCGTCAAGCTGCGAGGAGGCTTCTCCAAGATCAGCGACGGCATGAGATCCAAAATCTACCGGTGAGCAGCCTCACCGACAACACGCATCGGCTCTAGCTTACCATCAGCCCTCCAGGGGCGTCTTTGACATTGCCGTCAACAGTGATAAGCCTCCTCTTCTGGATGACGGTCTCCGAGGCTTTCCGAACAGCGAAGTAGTCTCCGAAGACGGCTTGGATCCCTCCGAGTGCCGGATCTCGCCGCGTCTATCCAGCATGTTTGAAGACGTCGTACAGTTTAGTTCAACGATTGACGATGCCATGACTCAGAACGTCAAGCTGGATACGAATTACCTCTACGAGCTCGTCTTTGGGCTATACAACCGCCTCCTGAGCTGCCAGTCCGACAGCATGAGCGGCTGCGACAACAGCCTTCGTATCTGCCTCATCCTATACATCAAATCCATCGTCTCCCACGACAGCCTCGACACGACATCGACGCACTTGGTCAAGAAGCTTCAGGCTTCTATCCAGGACTGTCTGGACAGTCATCCTTCATCGCCACTGGCCAGATGGAAGCTATTCATCGGCGGCATGGCTGCTACGGGTGGAACGTCTGAAAAGCAGTGGTTTCTCCAACACTTGGCCGAGGCCTTGGCAGAGAATGAGACGGAAGGCGAAGACGGCTGGGAATCGCTCCAGGCGGAGCTGGGCAGCATCGTGTGGTCACGGCCAATCAATGAGGCGGCCGGACATAAACTTTGGCTTCAGATTGCGGAAAACTCAGTCTCAATGATCAAAGGGTCTCGATTCACGATTGAAGCTCCGAAGTCTCCCGTTGGGGATAGCTTCATGCGTTGATGATGCCGAATAAAAGTTTACAGAGTGTCGTTCCTCTTTTTGGACATCAAGTTGATCCCAAGGTACTCGGCCTCTTGCACGATGAAAAGTCAGCATGTCTCCGGTGGCGTTGGCTGTGGCAACGAAAGTTTGTTTACTTTCTCTCTCCTCATGAAGCTTCTGGGCTTGGATCACCAGGCTCCCAATACAAGCCACAGAATAAGAGTTTGCTTGATAAGGATCCATGTGCTTCTTCTATCACAGGTATAATGCCATCTACCGTGCTGCCACGAGGTTATCAATGTTTGGTATATGCTTGTGTTTCGAGGCAGAGCACGATGAGGGACTCCTGAAGAAGAGTCTGTGTCAACCCGCTCTGAACAGAGAAGACTCCCAAGACTTGACTCAGTCAAGGCAGAACTTCTCTCAACAGGTTCTAGATCATATCTTTTCCATACAAGACTTCTCCCGTACTCAAACTCAAAGAATGCCAAACTCTCCCAGAGACATACGTCCTCCCTCTAACAAAGACCAACACCATACCCAGATTAACAACCGCTACGAGAATCGCTCAGCTCATCACCAGAACTCTCCGAAACACGGCCCTATCCAATATCCCCAACAAACCTACTCCCAGCCTCAAACTCAATCTTTTCACTCCCATGTCCCAGTACACTCAGAAAGCCTCCGAGTAGCTCATGCCCGCAAGTATATAAAGGGGTCCTTTTCCCCCCCGTTCTCTCTCTCCCTTCCTCCCAATTTCATCAATCCACCAACTTCTCTCTCTCGCGCCAAGCTGGCTCTCGCTTCGTCTTCGCGCCTCTTTTTGTTTCTTTTCTTTTCTTTTTTTTTTTAAAAAAAAAAGAAACAACAAACCACCACTCTCGCCTCCGCGCTTTTTCTTCGTCCTTGAAGAAAACAAAATCTTCGGTAAGCCCCCTATACTCACACCAACAAAGCCAAGTCAACTAACCAACATCATCTACAAAATAGACCCTCTTCCTTTTTTTTTTTTTTTCCTTCTCAGAAAAGAGGGGGGGAAAAAAAATACAAAATGTCAAACCAGCCCGCCGAGGACGTTCCTCAAGGCTGGTCCATGGTATTCGCCAACGAGGATACCATGGAGGTGGATGTGCAGCCGCTTCTTGCCTCCGCGGGGGAGGCGCTGGCCGATCTCTTGGAGATGGCCTGGAAGCTGGAGATGAGGGCTGCGCTGCGGAAGGCGGAGCTGTGGAAGAGGAGGAGCACGGCCGAGGTTGGCCGTCGGCTGGCGACGGACTTGGCGGGCTTGAAGAAGTGAGAGGCCCGGGAGAGGAGTGAGGAGGGGGGATAGGGGGGAGATGGAAGCAGCTCGGATTGAACAGTCAAAATACAATCTTGCAGTGCTTCACTTAATACGGTTTCGTCTAAAATACAGTCTTGTCTTGAACACGATATCTTGGAAAAGTTCATCGTTGCCGTGATTGTCCCCTGTAGTAGTTGAATACAGCCATGTCTTGCTGTAAGCCGGTAAACGTGTCCAGTCTGATCAAGTGCCATATATATACATCCACAGGTCTATGGTAGCAAAGAATTACACAGCATAATACCCCACAAAACTCCTCTTGCTCCCCTTTTCCTCTATTGATCCCTACTATATCGCTCTTCGTCTCTTCATAACTCGTCATGACCTTGCCCTGGGTCGGGCCGCCCGAGATCCTTTTGCAGGTCCACGCCAGCCTTTGACCGCCATTTCTCCCACAGGTCCCAGAACTCGCTCTCCATCTTCTTGTCCATCTGGTCTGGCAAGATGACTTCGTATGTAACGTAGAGGTTTCCAAACTCGTGTGTGTGGTAGACGCTCTCTCCCTCTTCGTGCCATATGGGCATGCCTTCGCCAGGAATGGTTTCCACCAATCCACTCTGAACAACTTGGCCTCGCTCCCGTCCAAGACGCACGACATGCTTGTCGAGGTGCGTGAGGTTCCGAGTCCAGCCACCCATCCAGGCCTCACGCAGCGACAGAACCTCCGTCCAGTACAAGTCGTGGCCCTTGCGGCGGAAAAAGGTGCCGTCGACGCGATCGGGATTATCCTCGTATGACGGAGCCTTCTCGCTCAAGTGGACAATGAGATCGCCAGGAACCCAGTCAGGGCTCTGGTCGGCTTCGTTCTCAAACACCACCTTGGCGTCCCGGGCAATGCCCCTCTCGACGGTCAGGCTGATGGTCGTCAACTTGCGCTCGACTCGGCTCCCGTGGCAGACGGGACACTTGTTCTTGATGGTCTTGCCCGAGCCGCCGCAGTGGTCGCAGCGGATCTGCATCTGCTGGAACATGCCGGGCACAAGCTGCTGCTTGACAATCCGCACCCCGTGTCCACCGCAGACGTTGCACGTCTCGACCTTTCCGTCCGCGCTGCCCGTGCCCTCGCACTTTTCGCAAATGTGCTGCTTCTCCCACTGGAACTCGGTCGTTGCGCCGTTGTAGAAGTCGCGGAGGGAGATCTCGACGCGGACCTCGATGTTGCTGCCCCGGGGCTCGCGGCTGGATCTGCCAAAGTGGCCGTGGCCGCCAAAGAACCTGCTGAACAGGTCGAAGGGATCGCCTCCTCCACCGCCGCCGCCGCCTTGACGATGGGACTTGACGCCCTCGTGGCCGTAGCGGTCGTAGACTTTGCGAAGCTCGGCATCGCTTAGGACTTCGTAGGCCTCGGAGACCTGGACGAATTTCTCGTGTGCCGTCTCATCGCCTCTGGACACAACAAGGCGATTAGTACATGGGGGAAGATGTGGCAATCCGCGAAGCTGGAAGAGGCGTACGGGTTCTTGTCTGGATGGTATTTCTTGGAGAGCTGGCGGTATGCCTGCTTGAGCTGCTTGTCTGACGCCGCTTTGTCGACTCCTAGAATCTATCATGTGTCCGTCAGCATGCTCCGTGCTTGATTCGAGGCATTGTGTCTGTCGTACTTTGTAAAAGTCTTCGGCGCAAAACGCCAGCGATACCAGCGCCAGCAAGACGAAGATTGCCGCGCGCAGTATCATGATGCTTGGTGAGGCCGCAGAGAAGAACTGAAATACGATATCGATAAAGAAAGAAGAGAAGCAAGTATTCTAGAGCCTCATGAGATCAAATCTCCCTCTGATCTGCTCCGGTGGCAGACCTCGAGCGGTGCAAAGAGAAGACGGGAGATGCTGCAGAATCGCAGCTCTTGTCACTCAATAGTTTACAGCGTGTTAACATTGGATTTCCAGCGTCACTCAAGGGCCCCGAATTAGCGGGTTAGCGGCTGCATCATCGCTGATAACGCCCGGCTCAGCCCTATCGCGGGCTGCCGATTGGCTGGCGGATTAACTGCGGACTAACAGCGTCCCCAGAATCCCGGAGCTCCACTAAAATTCGGCAGCTGTCTCTCGACTGTCTGTTACTTCTTCTGGTTTGGCTTAGGCAAGCATTCGCGTCTCATCCTCCATCTCATCAAAGTCCAGCAGGTGCCTGGAATCGAGGAGCACAGAAGCAGCAGCAGAGATAGGCTCTCTCTCTCTCTCTCTGGCCTCATCGCATCTTACTGACTGCTTCTCGTCACCATCGCCAAGATGAGCTCCAAGAAATACGCCTTCGTCCCGATGGACGACGGCGACTCCTCGGATCGCCACAAGGAGAGCCGCATGAGGTCGCGCCAGGAATATCTCAAGAAGCGCGAGGCTGAGCGGCTTGCCCTGCTGAGGCGGCAGGTCGCCGAGGAGACGGAAGAACTCAGGAGCGGCGTGCGCCTGTCGGAGAGGGAAAAGGCAGAGTTTGCCAAGAACAGAGAGCTGCTGCGCCTGGCCGAGGAGCGGCTGAGGATCGACGACCACCAGGATGGCTACGTGATGCCCGAGGACTACATCACCGAGAAGGGCAAGCTGGACCAGAAGAAGAAGGAGGAGGCGCTGTACAAGCGCCACGTCGAGCGGGACGAGTACGGCCAGGAGAAGTTTGTCACGGAGCACGACGAGTGGGAGCGGGAGCAGACCACCAAGGCCAAGGCCCAGATTCAGGGCCGGGAGCGGGAAAACGAGGATTACGACTACGTGCTGGACGACGCCCAATACATCCAGTGGAGCCTGGACTCGCGATTGCCGGGCGAGCGCAAGACGCTGACCAAGGAGCAGCAGTTTTTGGAGGCGCAGATCGAGGCGGCCGAGAAGAAGGCACTGTCCATCCAAGAGACGCGGAAGAGCCTGCCCATCTACCAGTACCGGGAGCAGTTCTTGCAGGCTCTGGAGCAGTACCAGATCCTCGTCATTGTGGGTGAGACGGGCAGTGGCAAGACCACCCAGCTGCCTCAGTATCTCCACGAGGCCGGATACACCAAGAACGGCATGAAGGTCGGGTGCACGCAGCCACGAAGAGTAGCCGCCATGAGTGTGGCCGCGCGTGTTGCGGACGAAGTTGGCGTCAAGCTTGGCCACGAGGTCGGCTACTCTATCCGGTTCGAAGACTGTTCCAGCGACAAGACGATACTCAAGTACATGACGGATGGCATGTTGCTGCGAGAGTTCATGACAGAGCCCGACCTGGCAGGCTACTCGGCCATCATGATCGACGAGGCCCACGAGCGGACGGTGCATACAGACATTCTGCTGGCCCTGGTCAAAGACTTGGCACGAGAGCGGAAAGACTTGAAGCTGCTCATCTCCTCTGCCACGATGAACGCCGAGAAGTTTGCGCAGTATTTTGACGACGCTCCCATCTTCAACATCCCCGGTCGACGGTATCCTGTCGACATTTACTACACGCCTGCGCCAGAGGCCAACTACCTAGCCGCCGCCATCACAACCGTGTTTCAGATTCACACCACGCAGGGCAAGGGAGACATTCTCATCTTCTTGACGGGACAAGACGAGATCGAAGCCGCCGAGATGGAGATTGCAGAGACTGCGAAAAAGCTAGGGAATCGGATCAAAGAACTAGTCATCTGCCCCATCTACGCCAACCTGCCGTCAGAACTCCAGGCCAAGATTTTCGAGCCCACGCCCGAGGGCGCCCGCAAAGTGGTGCTAGCCACCAACATTGCCGAGACCAGTCTGACGATTGACGGCATCGTCTATGTCATCGACCCCGGCTACGTCAAGGAGAACGTGTACAACCCAGCGACGGGCATGTCGAACCTGGTCGTCGTCCCCTGCTCTCGAGCATCCGCCAATCAGCGAAGCGGTCGTGCCGGACGTGTAGGGCCGGGCAAATGCTTCCGACTCTACACCAAGTTTGCCTACATGAACGAGATGGAGGAGTCGCCGCTGCCGGAAATCCAGCGGACAAACCTCAACGGCGTCGTGCTGCAGCTCAAGTCGCTGGGCATCAACGAGCTGTTGGATTTCGAGTTCATGGACCCGCCCCCGACAGAGACTCTCATCGGCGCCCTGAACCAGCTCTTTGCCCTCCAGGCTCTCAACCACAAGGGCGAGCTGACCAAGATTGGCCGCCAGATGGCCGAGTTCCCCACCGACCCCATGCTGGCAAAGGCCGTGCTGGCAGCCGACAAGGAGGGCTGCGTGGAGGAGGTTCTGTCCATCGTCTCCATGCTGGGCGAGGCCTCTGCGCTCTTCTTCCGGCCCAAGGACAAGAAGATCCACGCCGACAGCGCCCGCAACCGCTTCACCGTCAAGGAGGGCGGCGACCACATTACGCTGCTCAACATCTGGAACCAGTGGGTCGACAGCGGCTTCTCGCCCATCTGGGCCAAGGAGAACTTTTTGCAGCAGCGGTCACTGACCCGCGCCCGAGACGTGCGCGACCAGCTGGCCAAGCTCTGCGAGCGTGTCGAGGTCGCCCCCTCGACGTGCGGCGCCAACAACCTGCGGCCCATCAAGCGCGCCATCACGGCCGGATTCTTTCCCAACGCTGCCCGGCTGCAGAAGAGCGGCGACAGCTACCGCACGTTCAAGAACAACACGACGGTGTGGATCCACCCGAGCAGCGTGCTGATGTCGGTCGACCCGCCAGAGAAGACGGTCATCTACTACGAACTGGTGCAGACGACCAAGGAGTACATGCGCAGCGTGATGCCCATCGAGGCCGCATGGCTGGCAGAGCTGGCGCCTCACTTTCACAAGAAGAAGGATATCGAAGCTTTGGAGGACCGCAAGATGCCCAAGAAGGGGCGATGAGCTTGAGTCATCCGTCCTTCATTCTGCGTTGTTCAAGCTACTACATACATGTGGTGGCGATCAGGGGCGCTTCCACTCCGGTCTCAGCTTAGGCCTCGTCTTCCCAACGGTACATGATCTCCGTCCTCATGGTATACTTGGTACCTTGAAGCACTTCCGCTCCCTCGTGCATCAGCAAGGGATGTTGGAAGATGAGGACGCTGCCCGCCTTGGGATTGACGTCCAGGCGCCTCGACCTGTCACGCGATAGAAAGGACGTCGCGCCACCGACCAGGCCCTGGTCGCTGAGGTAGAGATGCACGGTATAATACGTCTCCAGGATGGGTCCGTCGGTGTTGTCAGGTCGATATGAGGCATCGCAGTGTGCTAAGCAGATTAGCTACGCACAAGCAGGGCCTTGAGAGCTACTTACGCCGGAAGAACATGCCTGGGGTATACTTGAGGAAGCGCATCCGCTCATTCAGACGCTCAAGCTTCCACGTTCCCTTTCTGTCGCGGTTGTAGTCAGGCCTTGAGCAGGGTGCCGTGGCGACGAGCTCCTGCAGCCCTACTGCCTGAGCACAGCGGCCCCACAGACGGTCCACGAGAAGCTGGTTATCCCAGATGATGCGGTCGCTGTTGCGGTAGCCCGGGGCCCGAGTCTCCACGCCGGGCGCGACGCTGATGAGAGCCGGTCTCCATGGGGAATCGTCGGGCTTTTCGAGCCGCGCCGAGGCCTCGGCATAGGCAATCAGCTGGCTGCACTCTTCAGGAGAGAGGACGTTGTCGAGGATCCAGGCCTTGCACTGGGCGTACTCGGGCAAGGGGGAGTCCTTCCAGGGGACGGGCCTGAATGTGACGGGCTCGGAGAGGGGAGTGGTGAGGAAGGTGTCGGGGATGTCGACGGGGTTGGAGGAGTAGTCTGCGCTGACGAAGCCGGACATTTTGGCGGATGTTTTGGGCGTCTAGGGTGTTGATGAGCTGGACTTGAAGAGTTTGGAGAGCACGTTGATGCTCGGTACGAGATTGTTTGCTCAGCGTGCTTTATTTATGGTGCAGGTAGTCAATGAATGAAATGATGGCTGGGAGGCTGGGCTTCACCGTAAATCTGACTGCTGTTTGCCTGCCAGGCACCTGTATTCCCTGATCCTTGATGGCACGATACCTACCAACTTAACACGTCACTTACACGAGACAAGGCAAGGCAAGAAGAAAAGATGAATCGTGTACGATGGACAAGTGGCCATTAGAATGACTGTTTGAGTCTCAATAGCAATAAAGACACCTTTTGAACGATAATCACTGAAAAAAAAAAAAATATATCCATCTGTCCTCTGTGAGAGCCCAGCCCAAAGAGGGCAGTGCAATGCAGTGCAGTCATCCTGCTGCCTTGGCTAATCTGGGACCGAATCGGAGAATATTCAGCTCTTTTTTATCCACTCTGCGTTACTTGGTTGGAGGGATGCCTAAAGGGCCGTGAGGCTGAGCTAGCGAACTGCCTCAATCGATATGGAAAAGGAGCATCTAGACTATATATGCGGATCCGTTGTAGAGTATGGCTTGAGGGAAGCGAGGAGGAGGAGGAGGATTTTTTGTCTTTTATGGAGGTTGATGGGGTGAGCATCTTGGAATGATTGGGGGATGGAGGTTTGGGTGGTGCGGTGTTTAGGCGGTGGATATTGCATCCGGCTTTCTTTCTTTTACCATCTAATAGATGGTTATACTGTGATATTAAAATTTGAGAAATATCTTTTCCTCTAAAAGAATAACTAATGAATAAATCGAAATACCAATTTTGAAAGCTCTTGTGCCTTCTAATGGAGTAATGAAAGCTAAAATTTTCTTTGCAGTGATGTTGGAACGCATCTTTGGCCAAAGTTGTAGGTTAGGTAGCCTAGAATACACAGAAGCTTTATTCAAAGCATTGATCGGATTCACCCTCGTTTCTACACAAACTCGCAATTACTTCAAAATATTATATAAAGAAAAAGAAAGCGCAAGAAATACTGTGGTTTTTTTACAGAGTATATTCACGATAGGTAATAATGTGCGTGCTCTCAGTCAGTAGAATGTGTCAAGTGAGGTTGATTATCAGCTAGAGATAGAGCAAGGACGTCGTCTCATCATCTCATCATTACGCACTTCGAATCCCAAGCCACATCCCATCACCTCGTTCACTCATCTCAGTAAATCGAACCTCGCATTTTCGTAAACATCATTCAACATTAAGCACTCGCTCTTATCTATACCAAAAACTCATCAACGTAACAAAAGCAAAGCACACAAAATCTTCCATCATCTTCTTGTCCCGTATATCAACAAATAAGCGAACCAAATCATCAGTCATAACATCGAAATCATGAAAAACAGAACAGCAAGAAAAGAGTCGTCAACAAAACACAAAACAAACATGTCGTCATCATCATCGTAATCCATCACATGACCCCCTCACCACAAATCACCTCCTCCTCCTCCTCCTCAACCCATCATCATCATCATCGTCGTCCCTCCTCCTCCCATCAACAGCCTGCATCACCCCCGCCAAAGGCCCGGCCAACGGCCCGGCCAGCTGCGGCAGCACATCGCCGCCAAGCACCTCCCCAATCACGCTCACCCAGCTCTTGCGCCCCTCCAGCACCCCCGTCACCGTTCTCACCAGCCTCTCAATCTGCTCCGGGTCCGTCCCCCCCAGCTGCCACCCGCCGTGCACCTCCATGTCCCCCGGCCGCTGCGCCGGCTTGTGAAACTCCCCGCTCCTCGTCACAAAGCGGCTCCTCCTGCTCCCGCCCGCGTCCAACGGCCTCCCGTGCGAATCGAACCTGTCTGGCAAAACCTCCACGTCGTCATCCGAGTCATGGTGCCTGCGCCTGCGCCGCCTGCCCTCCCCATCGCGATTCGGCGAGCGATCATGCGTCGTATCGGAAGACTGCCGACGATGCCCGCTCGACCGCCTGAACTGGTTGTCGCGATATCGGTCGCTCCACTCGTCCTCGGACCCGGAAGCTTCCGACTCCGATTGCTTGACGTCGTGCTCCTTCTTGTGCCGAATCATCGTCTTCTCGCTCGTTGGAGAAAGCGGCCCAAACGACACAGACTTTCTCCTACTGCGGACGGGGAACCCCGGAGGCGGAATCTCGATCCTCGGCGGCGGCAGCTGCTTGGGCTGATTTACGGCCTCTAGGTTCTATGTTAGCTTGGAGATGATCTTACTCGCGACCCTGGCTTAGATCGCCCTGAGGGGGGAAATGTGTACGATCCAACGCACCCTCAGGTTGCCCACCATTGTCATCATCAGGCAGACGTTCGCTTCTGGAGAGGTCACTCACTTGATCATGCGGGAAGCTGCCGCCCGCTGCTGGCCCGGGAGGCGGTGGAGGCCCCGGCGGAGGAACCAGACCCGAAGGCAGAGGACCGGCCGGCGGAGGTGCGTAGCCGGGCCCTCCAGAGGAGTTGACGGGCGGCGGTCCCGGCGGCGGCGGAGGACCAGCAGGGGGCGGCGGAGGCACATACCCGTGATAATCTTGAGGTACGTAGGGGTGATATTCACGAGGCGGCGGCACGCTAGGGTCAGTATACGGCGTGTAGGTGTGCTCCCGCGGCGGAGCGCCAACGGGAGGAGGGATACTGGTCGGGGGTGCACCGGCTGGGGGAGGTCCGCCTGCGGGCGTCGTCGAGCCCGGAGTCATGGGGTAAGGGGGATAGTAGGCACCGCCGGAAGCGGTAGGGGGCGAGTGTGGTCTGCCTTGGTCAAAGAAGCCACCGTTGGGGGGAACCTCGCCATAGCCTGCTAGCAAAGCTCAAGAGTAAGTCATCGTCTGGAGACGGCCAGTTGCCTGAGCAACTATGAAGGGGACTGGGGCTGGGGCTGGGGTGGCACGGGGGACTGCTCACGTTGTCCTTGGTCATCGCGCTCCCTCGAGCGCCTCTTCTCCTCCGACCGTCGCTCTCTTCTATCGTCCTTCCTCTCTTCTCTCTTCTCTTCCCTCCGTTCGTCCCGTCTCTCGTCCCGTCTCCCCTCCTCCCTCCTCTCCCTGTCCTTGCGGTCCTTGTACTCCTTGATCCCCGCCGCGGCAGCGCCCGCGGCAGCCAAGTCTCGCAACCTGCTCCTGCTCCGCTTCCTGTCGTCGTCGTCGGACTCCGAGGATGATGATGGGTCTCTCCGTCTTCTCTGTCGGTTTCGCCGCCTCTCCTCGGCCTCGGACTCGTAGCCCTGGCCGGTGGGAGAGCGCGGATCGGGTGGGAGGGGGTCATGCCCGTACTCAATCAAGCCTAGCCCAGGATCAGCCGCGGCCTCGGAATAAAGGGATCGGGCTCTCGACCTGCTCCTACTCCTGCTCCTGCTGACGGAGCTACGCCTGTCATAGTCGCGATCATCGTCGCTGTATCCCCGAGACGTCGACGCCTCTCTCTCCTTCTTCTTGTCGTGGTGGTCCTTCCACACCTTGCCGGCTATGCCAGCGGCGGCGGCGCCCGCAGCGATCTCGGCGCCGCGGCGAAGCACCGACTTGCTGCGAGACCGGCTCCTGTGCCGTGACTTGGACCGCGACTTGGACTTGTCGCGGAAGTGCTTGACAAGGCCGGCGGCAGCAGCCGTCCCGACGGCCGCCTTGGCCAAGGTCGAGAGGCTGCGCTTGCGGCTGGGTCGGCGCGAGCGCGAGGACGAGTAGTCGTCGTCAGAGGAGTAGTACTCTCGGCCCCGGCTCCGGCCACGACGCCTCTCCTCCTTCTCGGCCTTGCTGGCCTGGTGGTACTTGACGGCACCGGCGGCGGCGAGGGCGACGGCGGCGATCCCCAGGCCCTTCTTGAGGGCGGAGTGGCGGTCGGGGGACTCCTCGCCGTCGCCCCAGCGGTCCTCGTAGGCGCTGTGGGCTCGCCGGATGGCCTCGGTGCCGATGGCTCCCAGGGCGGCGCCGGCGAGGACCTTTTTGCCGCGGCCCTCGGGAATCTCCCCGTATTCGTTGGGGCGGCTCGAGAGCAGCGCGGTGATGCCGGCGCCGGCAAGGGCGCCCTCGGCGATGTGGCGCTTGTGGTGATCCGAGCTCTGGCTGCGCTCGCGGCGGACGGTGCGACGAGAGTAGTAGTAGTCGTCGTCGTCGCTGTGGTACTCGTCGCGGCGGCGGCCCACGCGGCGGTCGCCCTTGTGGGCGCCGACCTCGCGCCGCTCATGGCGGTAGTAGTACTCCTCGTCGTAGGGGACACGGGCGACGTCCCGATCGCCCTCGCGCTCCCTCAGGACGATGATGTTGGGCTCCTGGCGGGGGATGACAATTTGCTGGGGCGGCGCCTCCTGGACGATGATCTTCTGGTCCGGAGCGCGCTGGCGCACAACGACGGGGGCGGAGCCGTGCTCGGGCTCGCGGTAGTACTCGGTCTCCTTGCGGTAGCGCTCGACCTCGTGGCCGTGGGCGTCGTCGAAGCGCTCCTCGACCCTCTTCTCGACGCGGAGGTCGTCCTCGTGGTGGCGAGGGCGCCGCTCCCAGTCGCGGTCGCGCTCGACATCGCGCTCGTAGAAGACGGTGCGGCTGCGGTCGGCCTCGACGTCGAGGGCCGAGCGAGGCCGGTCCGGGACGTAGGCGCGGTCCCGGCGCTCATACTCGACAAAGTCGTTGGCAGGGCCCGAGTAGCGCGAGCGTCGTTCGTCGTCCATCTCGATAAACTTCTCGGTGCGGTCGTATCGCTCCACGCGCGGCTGGTTGACCTTGTAGCGGGTGACGGTGGTGGCCTTGAATCGCTCGTCGTCAGACTCACTGTTGCGGCGCTCTCGATAGACCCGGGTGGTTCTATAGTCGGCCATTGCTCGAGCCCAACACAGCCTGACTCGCTCTCTCGCTCTCGCTCTCTCTCTCTCTCTGTCGTTCTGTCACCTTCTACTCTCTCTCACAGTGTCTATTCAAGTCTTTCCGCTTCTGCCGTAGACGTCACTCAGATGAGATCTGATGGGGTATGTAAGTATGTATGTACCAAATCGATGAGACTGGGAGACTGACGGAAAGGCAGCCAGGCAGCCAGACACGGCACAGTAAATACAGTATAGGATGCTCCCGGGAGGCTGAAGAAGCACAAACAAGGAGGGGTAAAAACGGCGAGCCGCGAAGTCGAGTGGTGGGAAGGGCAGGAAGGGAATATGACGCAGAAGAGTCGCAGAAGGTCGAGGAACCCCTGCCTGTAATAGGGCCCTTCCTTTGGGTGTCGAGTCCAAGGCGGCACCAACGGGGAGAACGATGCAGGATAACGTCAGGACAGTACCAATAGCGGGCCTTTTTTCGTTCTGTCTCTCTCGGCCTCTGCGAAGAAAGTGGGCAGCTGATGACGATGTTTCATTGGGGGAGGAGAAGGGCCAGACAAGAGCAGCGAGGCCGCGAGGAGGGGGGACGGCTGACTGGAAGAGGCCTTGTGAGCCAGCTAACGGGGAGGCTAGACAGGGCCCTGGCAGGGCTAAGGCGCGGCGAAGCTGCGAGAAGATGCCTGGGCGGCTCTGTGCCCGGGTCATGTCGGCGTGGTTCCCTGTCGCTGTCGGCACCGGCAACTCTCGCGGTTGATGTTGATGTCGTCGTCGTTGTTGTTGTCGACGGGCAGTTGTTGAAGCTGTTTTGTCGCCGTCTGTCGGGTCATTTGTCGATAGCCTCACTTTTCCCCATCAGCATTCTGAAACCGTCGATGATCACCATCACCACCAGCATCTTCCTCCCTCGCTCCACAGTGCCCTCCAACACGGTACGCCTGTTAGACCACCTCTCCTACCCCCCTCCTCCAAGCCCAGCCCAGCCCAGCCCATCAACCGGCTGGTCACCTGCATGAACCTGCAAAGCCCATGTATCATAAACGAGCACCGCCTTGTGACCAGGCAGAAGCGGCAGCGTGTGGCGCGGGGCCTTTTCCCCCCAAAGCCCGCAGGCTCGCGCTCATTCTGCTGCATTCTTGATTCTCACGAGGGTTGGTTGGGTTAGGATCCCCTGGCGCTGGGCCTTGTCGGGCTTCAGCATGAAGGGTCAAAGTGAAATCGGGTGGTTGCAGAGCTTTCTCGCAGATTCTGCTGCTGCGACAGGAGACGAACTGCCCCCCTCCCCTCCCTCTTCTCTCACAGCACAGCAGAGGCGAATGGATGCAGTGACACCGCCTCAGCCTCACTGCACTTCCCACCCCGTCTCTCCATCCATCTACCAAACCGTCTTTTCTTCTTCTTTTTTCCCGTCCACTCCTTGTTCCGCCCCTCTAGCATGCAGTGCTTCTCTGCACCCAACCTCACGAACCAGGCCCAGCACAGCAAAGAACCCCCAAGCGCTCATCCCTGGTGTCGGACAGCATCCAGCTGCGATCAAGTGCCCCAACCCCGTCCTCCCACCCATACATACCCGTCGCCATGGTCAAGCCATTCCCGCACTTAGATTAGGACAGAACCGCCCATCTCAGCGCTTCTTCCACATTCTAGTCTACTAAACAAACGCCCGCCCACTCACGACCCGGTGCCTGAAGCCTCAGTGACAACCCGACACTAAAAAAAGGCGAAAAAGCGGGATAGAGAGGGACGAAAATGTTGGAAGAGGGGAAACATGCGAAGCCGGAAATGTCGTCATAGCTCCGTCTTGCCCGTACTCAGCCCACCCAAGCTACCTTAGGCCTGAAATGGTCGAACCATGATTCTGCATTCATGTCATGTTCATGCAGGGAAGAGCTGCATGTCCAGTTTTCAGGGCATCGGACAAAGAGAAAAAAAAAAAAAAAAAAAAAAAAAATTCACCGAGATACAAGAAACTGCCGAGAGCAGACAACGGCTGTGTTGATGGCGCCTCTTTCGGCCAATCCCGATCTGCCCGCCAATCAGCCCTTCTCCCTCCCAATTTGAGCACAACTACCGAAGACTGCCATGTCAATCATCACCGTGTCAATCAGCCTTCCGGAAAGCCGGCGCTTGTGCCATATGTAATACGTCGCCTGCCCCTTGCAGCTTACAGATGACAGCCCAACGGAGCTTTCCAGATGCCGGACGTGAGCCCAGCGAACACTGTCAACACTGTTTACAAAGACGGGCCGGCCGGGGTATATCAACGAGTCCAGCACTGAGCATCTAAAGCAACAGAGTCCCAATTTCTATCCCATGTATATACATGCTGCGGCTTTGAGTATCGTCCAAAGAGGAAATGCAAAAACAGAAACCATGAACCAGCTACGCCTGTAACCCAAGTTGAGCTTTGAAACCATATACACTGCTTCCGACTCACATGTGCTTTATGCAGTGCTTCCAACTCACACATGATTCAAGACAGCAATCCCTACTCATCATACTCGTGCTTGTTGCCCAAAACGCCAATGCCGCCGTTGCTCCGCCGCCTCTTGCCAATGACCTCGCGCACCCAGTCGCTCAGCGTAAAGCCCCAATGGCCCGCCACCATGACGCCGCTGAAGACGTTGACGAGCTTGAGCAAAAAGGCGAAGAAGCCGTCGCGCGTCTCCTCCACGCTCAGCATGATGGGCTCAATGTCGTACTTGAAGAAGATGCCCGGCACCTGGTGGTCCGAGATGGTCTTGCTCTGCTCCGTGACGGCGTACTGGTTGGTGTTGACGATGCGGTTGTTGGTCATGTAGACGGTGGGGACGACGGAGAGGTAGTACTGGAACTTGTGGAAGTGGACAATGGCCGTGTTGACGGTGCGGTCGAGGGGGTTGACCAGCGACGGGTAAAAGGGGCCGTACGACATTTCCGAGATGATGTGAGAAAAGTTGAATTCTGGCAACATGAGTTAGAGATGGTTCTCAAGACAAACAGGTCAATGGCAACACATACTGTCATGGTCCAGGTGGCCGCCAATCCCGCTGTAGCCGTGGCCTCGGGCCGTGATGTGGAAATCGCCCTGCACCTTGTTCAGGTCCAGGCTGCCGTACATGCGGCAGCTGTCCGGCCTGCCCCTCGGCTTCGGCGTCTTGGCCCACTTGGCCCTCTTGCGGCTGAGGGCGACAATGTCGTGAACGTGCTCCTCGCCGAATCCCTCGTCGTGCGCGCCGTGCCAGCCGGCGCCCGTGTCCAGCTTGCCGTTGTCGCTCTTGCCGAGGCGGTGCACGCCCTTTGCGTCCACCCACTGCTCCCAGCTGGTGGCGTCGCGGGTCAGCTTGTCGGCGGCGAGGATCCTGTCGCCAGACGCGTCCTGGACGTTGACGTGCAGGTCGGCGCAGCTCATCTTGACGACGATGTCGAGGTTGACCTGCATGTCGTGGCCGATGCCCTTTTCGACGGCAAACGTGTGGTGCTCGGAGCCGCGCCACCAGCGGCCAATCTCGGACCATAGGAAGATGCTGGAGACGAGGAGCATGGCGACGGTCCATTTGCCGCCGCCCGCCGTCCTCGTCACATACTGAGGCTTTGCCTTGGCTGCATAGCGGGCGATGTGTTAGCGCACGACCGATTCCTCAAAGTTCACTGGGCAGCATGGGCATGAAGGTAGCTGTATACGCCAGGAGGTCAAGTCGTACGGAATGCATCAAAGGCGCTGACGATGCTGCCCTTTGCGCCAAAGTCGTCCTCGTTCAGCCCCTGCTTCTCGAAGCTGTCCATTGTGGGAGTGGCCGAGCTACAGCTTCTTGGTGACTACTAGTCGCAACCGTCATTCCAGAGCGGCCGCACCGTGCCGACAAGCAGCTCAATCGGATGCAATGCAGGCGCGCGCAGATTCGGAACCGAGAGTCGGCCTCAACCAAGACCTTCTGACGACGTGGCGGGCAGCGGCGCAATGCAGAACATGCGAGGCACCGATTTTGATAAGAGAGCAGTGGTGATGCTTCGAGCTGGACACGTCTCCAATTCGAGGGTCCCTGCCGTTGAGGGTCCACGGTGATTGGCGCAGGTGGGCTGCGACCGGAATATCGGCGGCCCGGGAGACTCTGGAACGGCCACCGGCATGCGAAACCGCGAGGATTTTTCAGGGCGAAAAAAATGGGGAGACGAGTGTGAGAGAGGGCGAGAAATGCTGCCATTTCAGACTTGAGAGCAGACTGTTGGTCTGTGAATGTCATTCGTTTGCATTGTGATGCTGTCGCGCCGATACTTGGATTGCAAGTTTGTTCATTGGTTTCATCTGGTCTTCTGCCTCTGATTGGTGCTTATCGAAGGATAGTACCTATAGGTACATGACATGCGTCTTCTTCTCGGCTCTGGACAAAGTAATACCCCCTCACGTCCACCACTCTCGACTCGCATCGCACCAGCAACCGGCTCCAACAAAGCCACAGGGCTGGGCCATTTGTGCCGGATTGTCGAGCACAGACCAGAAAATTCCATGTCGTGACGGCTAGAGGCGCAGGAACCCTTGAAGCAGGGCGGGTCGAGGGGGCCTGGAAGCGCCAAGCAGGCGGGAGGGCAAATCAGGTGGTTTGATCGCGCTGGCGGGATCGCGTGGCAGCGGCTGGATCAGCGGGCCAAGAGATGCGATCAAGCTGGGGTTGTGCTTTAGTCGATGGACGTCAGTAGATGGGATCAGTCACTCGTACAGCTGATGGAGTTCATCCCACGTATCCAGCGCTGCTGACAGAGGCCGTTTGATGCCGTGATTGTGACGAATACAGCATGTTCTGCTTACTCTTGACTTCCAGTTGGTCTCTTGTCTCTTCTGCATACGAGCATCCACGGCCGTATCCAAAAATAGGCGGCCAATCCATGCGCCCCGGAATGATGGATGAACCGACGATGAACCTGCAGCTGCCTGTATACTAGTAGACTTGAGTGAAGGGCACCTTTTACGATGCAAAACTGGTATAGTACGCAGTGACTTGTTCAATTACTGGCATCGTCTCACCTGCTCATCAAGCACTGCCCGCCGTTGGTCGTATCCCGCTGGGTCCCCTCATTCCGGACTGCGTCGTCTCGGCTGCCAGATGCGGACCGCAGAGAAATGGACGGCTTGCATCTTCCGCGCTTCCATCGCCAAAGTGCTCGACTCCACGGACATGGCCATCAATCTGTGGGTTAATACACGTATCTTGAATAGATTGTATATATCCTCTACGAGGAAAGTGTCCCGATTGTTTGCATGATCGAGGTCCCTAGAACTAGGTGTGACTCTCTGATGCATCGAATCGAGGCAATCAACATGAAGCATCGGCCTCGCATACCAGCCAGCACAAGCGTCGAACACGCATTTACCCGGCCAACACCCCAACCTTCCAAGGCACGGCATGGCATGCTCACGAGTCTCAAGAGTATCCCTTGCGCGCGTCTGCAAGCGCAGAGTAACTTGTAGCAGCATGCCAGAGGGCCCTTCTAAACAAGAGAAAAAACTGTCAACTCGTGTCCCCATCACAGTTACTCTGACTTGTATAGTATTTCCTAGCGCCAGCCCCATCACCAATTTTTGCGCCACCGCTCCAGTTTATTCTCACCCAAGAAACCTGGAACCAAAGAGCAGCCGGAATCCAACCAAATCGGCCCTGCATCAACTCACTCACTCACACAAGAACAAGCACCACTCACTGACTTGCGGAGCCCCCTTGTTTCTTGACGTACTATCCTGCGCTCTTTTCACGACACTGTACTCCCGTCTCTCTTTACCCGTCTTCCTGGTTCTGCCGCGTCACTCGCATCGTCTCTTTCAATCATTCTCATTATCCATTCTTTCATCCCTCTTCCGCTCGCGAAAACAAGCACTCGCCTCGCCGTCGCGACATCACCAATCACAACAGTAGCGGAGGACCTCCCGCCTCGCGATCGACTCTCGCTTCTTCCTCTATCGCTCGCTATCGCTTCCTTCTCTCGATTCCCGCCCCGGCATCTTACGCAACCGCTTATCCACCCGTTCACGGAATCGAATCCCATCGCATCGCATCGCATCGCCCTCGATCACCTATCGTTATCGTCGCATCGTTTACCTTGTCGAGTTCGCGCTCACGTGGGGGCATTTGTTATTGCGTTGGGCGCTTTGACGGCTCTCACTCAAAACTCTGTTCTCTTCATCTTCTCTTGTCCCAGACCTGGCGTCAGCAGTATGAGATCCTTCGTTCGGCCGGGCGCCCTGGCTGCCCTTGTAGCAGCGGCAGATGTCGCCGTCGCACAGCAGAGCCCGTTTTCCATCGCATCAACCAGTGAGCATCTCCCCTCCCTTTCTGACCCTGATGATGACTCTGGCTAATCTCGTTCTGCCTCGCCTCTCTCCTCCCCTACCAGGTGACATCAAAAAGACAGCAGCCACCGTCGCCTGGGACATGCTCCAGTACTACCACGGCAACGAGTCCGGCCAGACGCCCGGCATCTTGCCCGGCCCTCCCCCTGCTGGCGATTACTACTGGTGGGAGGGCGGCGCAATGTGGGGGACGCTCATCGACTACTGGTACCTCACCGGCGACACCACGTACAACGACCTCACCATGCAGGGCATCCAGTGGCAGACGGGGCCCGACGACGACTTCCAGCCACCCAACGTCACGCTCTCGCTGGGCAACGACGACCAGGGCTTCTGGGGCATGACGGCCATGCTGGCCGCCGAGGAGAAGTTCCCCGACCCTCCGGCCGACAAGCCGCAGTGGCTGGCCCTCGCCCAGGGCGTCTTCAACACGCAGGCGAGCCCCGAGCGCCACGACGACACGTGCGGCGGTGGTCTTCGCTGGCAGATTCCTCCCACCAACCCGGGATACAGCTACAAGAACAGTAAGCACGAGAAGTTTTGAGTCTGGCTAGGCGGTATATACGGTTATGGCGGCTAACGCAACATCGTCTCTCAGGCATTGCCAATGGCTGCTTCTTCAACTTGGGCGCACGCCTGGCTCGATACACGGGCAACACGACGTACTCGGACTGGGCCGAGAAGACCTGGGACTGGATGCTCAGCGTCGGGTTCCTTAACAACGACACCTATGCCATCTACGATGGCGCCGACGTATCCAACAACTGCACGCAGATCAACAAGGCCGAGTTTTCGTACAACAACGCGGTGTGGACTCTCGGGGCAGCGTACATGTACAACCACGTACGTATTCTCATGATGCTCATCATCTTGATACTCCTCAGCCTTGCAAAGCATCGAAAGCTAACTGTTGAGCAGACCAGCAGCGATACGTGGAAGGCTCGACTCGAGAAGCTGGTGGACCACGGCCTCGAGACCTTCTTCCCCGACGGCATCGCGTACGAGCCGTCGTGCGAGGGCGTCGGCACCTGCACCACGGACATGGTGTCGTTCAAGGGCTACATCCACCGGTGGTACTCGACCATGACGCAGCTGGCGCCCTTCATGGCGCCCAAGGTGCTGCCGGTGCTCAAGACGTCGGCCGAGGCGGCCATCAAGCAGTGCACCGGCGGGGCGCTGGGGCGGCAGTGCGGCTTCAAGTGGAACACGGGCAAGTACGACGGTAGGACCGGCGCCGGCCAGGAGATGAACGTCGTGGGCGCCGTGTCTTCGCTGCTCATTGGCGACGCCGCCGTGCCCGTCACGGGCGACTCGGGCGGCACGTCCAAGGGCAACCCCAACGCGGGCAGCAAGCCCAACAGCTTCCAGAGGCCGGAGTCGCCGGTGACGGCGGGCGACAAGGCGGGCGCGGGCATCGTCACCATCATCATCATCGGGTCGCTGTGTACGGCGCTCACCTGGATGAGCATCGGTGCCTGAGGTGCCAATTTTCCGATTTTCCTTTCTTTATCATGATAAAAACTTATGACGGGTCGCAGCCAATGTGTGGTTCGACATTCATCCGTCTGGTGTTCCGGTTGGCTATCAGGGGGGTGGGCGGACTGGAATCACTTTACCATTCGGTATCTGGCGTTGGCGGATGTGTTATTAGGGATCATCTAGCATTGTCTTTTTTTTTGTTTCTTTTCGGTTCGCTTTGATCGTCTGCTAGAAGGCCGGATAAACATCGATTTCGTGGCCAAGGCCTCCTCGTTGCGAAGGAAAGATGGGAGTACTAAGGAAACGTCTAGGATAAAAAGACAAATATACTTGTACAACAGGACAGTGTACAACAAGACAAGTCTTTTTTTTTTAATCTTTTTTTTATTTTATTTTTCTTTCTTCAGTTTTGACTCGATACGGCGCCTCAATAAAGACGCACACGTCCGTGTCTGTTCAACAAGAACCAAAAGCTTGTCAATGTAGAAAACGCGGACAAGCCGGCAGGTTCATGATGTGATCGTCGTCGTCGTCGTCGGCGGCGGAAGAGCAGGAGCCGTTGAACCAACCCCCCTGTCCATCCCTCATCAGCCGCGGGCCACGGGTAACGTCATCGCTACATGAATGCGCCAAATTTCGCAATTCGGAACCGTCGAATGAATGAAGAGAGATGCCCATGTCGGTCACCGTCGTGATGCAAAGTGCGCAGAATCACACAATGGCTCAAGGAAATTGGGACGAGGGAAATAGGAGGATTTGCATGCGAATATGCGTCACGGTCAAGCCGATGCAGATGCGATGATGCACAAGCTGCCTTGCAATTCGGCATCTCGGGTTCGGTCAGTCAGTCAGTCAGTCAATCAGTCAATCAGTGCTGCCAGTCAGCTCAGCAACAAGATGCGCAGAAACCGGCAACAAGACAACAATACAGCACCAAACGACAAAAGCAGGCACCCCCATTCGACGAAGGAATACGGGCAGCCAGAAAGACCTCATGGAAAGGCATCAGGTCAGCCACTAAATCTCCCCCCGGGGCTGAAAGATGCAACCAACCAACCCGCATGTCAGAAAGCGGTAGGAGCGAAATAGGTACACACATAATGGCCCCCTGACATGGACAGCTTTGTGCTCAGGTGGCCATGCCAAATGACGCAAATCACCAGCCGTAAGGGGGAAACAGAGAAAAGCTGACGAAGAAGCGCTGGAGAAGCGAAGAAGACCCAATTGCACCTTGTGATGATGCCACTGGCGTTGGTTCGTCGGGCCACCTGCTGTGCAATTTTTTTTCTTCCTTTCCCTTTTCCTTAGGCTTACATAAGGTATGGTCTGTGTCATAGCCAGGGAAGATGATGGAATATGGAATGACTGATGAGTCGTTGGATGGGCTCATGGCCAACTATTATTTACGGAGTAACCAAGCTGGTATTGACGGTGTCGAGCTTTCAGGAGGCTGCAGCAACTCGGTTCGCAAAAGACAGGTGTTATTTTGCGTACTCGTATGTACATACAACGGCCTCGTGCGTGGTTCGACTGCGGATCCTCTCTGAATGTCATTGAATCCATGCGTCAACCCCCTAAGGTGTGCAGCAAGAACCGCAAATGAAGCCAATTGAATCCAATGCCCCAATGTCATCTCGCATCTCAATTCCACAACAGAAAAGAAGAGCAGAACCCAATGAAACGCCCCACGAGCGACTCCAGCTCGCCCCGATCCAATTCCCATTACCTACAACAAACTCTGCCAGGGCCCGCGTGACGCACGCCATCGGGTCACCAGAGGGCACCCGAGCAAATGGAGTGGAACTCTCCATCATTAGCGGAACTCCCCCCTGAGAAAAAGCCGCTGCAAGGCGCTCCAGGCGACGGTCGCTGAGCTCCGGCCGGATCTGGCCAGCTGGAGGCGCAGCTGTCTACCTCAACGGCACCTGACAATTACCTGCGAATGATATGAGTGCAGTAGGTAGTCATCAGGTGTCTGCAAGGAAAAAAAAAAAATAAGTAAACGGGAGGGGCGCCCCCTCTTTCTGGAACCGCGCACCTGAGAAATGAAGCCCCAAACTCAACGCGAGTGGCTGGAACAAAGCGCCAACCTTGAAATTCAGTGGAACCGAGGAGCTCCATCTCCCTAGTCCCTCTCCAGCATAGCGTTTTGCGGGGGAAAAAAAATTACAGCAGAGAAAAGAGCAAAGCGCGAGGCCGAAGAGAAGCGAAGAAGCAAAAATACATCCTGGTCTGCTGGCCACGGGGTCGAAAGTGGATTCTTCTCTTTATGGGAATTGGATCAGCGGAAAATCAGGGCGGGAAGGCGGAGCCCAGGGGCAAAGAGGTGGAAGGAGCTTAGCTGAAGCAGAAGACGAAAGAAGAAAAGAAGGAGAAAAAAATTAGATTTTTTTTCTTCTGTCGGCGTTGGTTTGACGTTGTATTAGGTATTAGTGTGCCTGGTTACGCTTCTGCTAGTCCCGGTCTGGCCTCGTTTTGGGTCTGGTGACTGAACTTTGTGCAAAGGTTTGAGGCTGCCCTTGTTTCCACTGCCTGTGTGTGTGTGTCACCTTGATGGGCAGTCGTATAAGAGGCGCGAGGGCCCTTCGTGGGGATTGCACTTCACCTCGACACTTGCTGAAGAATCGAATCATCCATCATCTTGCTACCAGATCATCTGAGCTCCAAGCTATCAACGTCAAGAACGCCCGATATTAATGAACGCTCTTATAATCCAATCAACCCATCACAACTCTTCTACGAGCTAAACCACACACGCAACTCATACGAGCCACCTACAACCCTCTACTGCATCACTTCCTACCTCCATCAGAATCACAGAGATTCCTACAAACAAACCCATCAACAACACCTACCTCTTCTTTCCACAACACAGTCGCCACAATGCCAGTCAAATACATCTTCACCGAATCCGCCCCCTCCCAAACAAACTACTTCCGCTCCGGCCGCGGCGGCGCAGGCAACACCTTTCGCACCTCTGCCGTTCCCTCCACAGCAACCTCTTCCGTCTCAACAACAACAACAACAAGCGCCTCAGCCTCATCCTCAGCAGCACAGCCCCGACACCTGCCCAACCAGCGCTTCTTCTCCGGCATCGGCGGCGCGGGCAACGTCCACCCGGCCGACGAGCTGCAGTCCGCCCTCCTCAGCTCCCTCGAGACCATGAGCCCGCTCAGCAACCCGGAGCGCGGCCACGTCGGGCGCGGCGGCGCGGGCAACGTCTATTGCGGTGGCCGCCGCAAGACGAGCGATGCCGGGAGCAGCGTCTCGAGCGCCGGTAGTGTCGCCAGCTCGGTGAGCGAAAAGGCAAAGGCGTGGGCGTCGCGGGTGGGCGGTGCATTTGCACGCAAGTAGGCGGGCATCCTTTTTGCTTGGTTTTGAGAGGGAGATGAAGAAAACGGTGGATGTTATGGATTACGACGATTACGATTATACCCCCCGTGCCTTGCTTATGGGCTTGATTTTGGGATTTTAATGGGAGTTTTGGTATTGATTTAGATGGACGGGACAAGGCGAGCTGTCGGATTGGGATTCGATACAATGGTGTGCTTTTGATCGGGGTGAAAAGTAACTGGGGAACAGATATACTAGGTTTTGCAAGGCTCAATAATAAGAGACACTTCCCTTACTATTTAATCAGTTTTCATACGTGACTCAACAATGTTTCCGTTTGTAGAGGCGAACATCAAGATATCCATCCATCCGCCTAGTGAATGCATGATCAAGGACTCGACAGCACTTGTCGCTCAAATCTCCCCCCCTTGGCATCTCCGAATAACGTAGACGACTGCAATTCTAAACCGAACCAAAAGAAAAAAAAAGGAAAGGAATCTTGAACCGAGCAAAAAAGGAGAAGGGCCCAAAGAAAAAAGAATGATCTCGCCCGGGCTCGAACCGGGGACCTTTTCGGTGGTGTTAACGAGAACTGTTAACGAAATGTCATGACCAACTAGACCACGAAACCATGCTGTGCCTGATCATCTCAGGACCACGATGTTGTTTCCCTCCTCGCTCAAGTCGTCTACAAACCTTTCGCTCACTGGACCAAAACCCAAAAAACATAGGTCCATGGTGTCGACATGATGAGAAAAGAGACGGTAGATAAGTAAGAGACGAACCTCAGTCAAGTGGTTTATTGCACACATCAGTTGCACCCCCCAATCGTCCGTCCGTCCGTCATCTGCAAAATCGGGGTATCATTAGGCTTTCTCTTCATCTATCAGACAAAGTTCCCTACAAACTCCCTCGTCTAATGCCCGCTCGCTTGCTCCTAGCAAAGAAACGAAACAAAATCAACACCCCATCCTCCAGTATTCTTTGTATCATAATCCAAGTTGTGTCTTTTTCGTGACAATAACAGGTGAAAGGAGAAGATTAGTGTACACCAACACCTCCGTAAGCATCATCATAGAGCCGACCTCTGAAACCCCTCATAACCCCCCCCTCTGTTTTCACTTTTTTTCTCCCCTTTTTCTATTTTTCATTGCTTTCGGTTCTTCTATTTCTCAGCCTTCTGTCCCTTGGAGAGCTGCAGACCTGCCGTGTGAGCTTCATAAGAAATGTTCATAGTACGTAACCAAAGCAGCAGACATGCAAAGACTTCTCGCTCGCCTCTATGCCGATACGCCCGCTTCAATTCGTAAATCATGTAAACTTCGTGTGGATAATGTCCGGGTTTTCGTGCCAGTCGTCAATGCTCACCAGCATCTGTCTCGCCGTTAGCAGACGCTCGTACAAACCTACCGCAGCTTCAAGAGAAAGGGGGAACAAGAAAGGGGACTCACCTTGCGGAAGGTGCTCAAACCAGCGAGAATACTTCCTCCAATCCATGTCGAGTACTTGCGCTCTGGCGGCGCAAAAATCTTTATCCTCATGTCCTTAACCGCCAGCTTCTGCAGCTCCGTCAGGAGTCGGTCACCGAAGCCCTTTGTCAGCGTGCTGCCTCCGGACAGGACAATGTTGCTGTACAGCGACTTTCGAAGATCCAGATCGGTGCGGCTGATGGCGTCCACCACGATCTGGTGCACGCCGGGATACTCCTGGCCGATAATCTCGGGGTCAAACAGAATCTCCGGAGCCCTGAACCGCTCAGCGCCAATCTACTCGACAGTCAGTGCCCGAAGAGCGACCCACTCTCATCGCCAACCTCACCTTGAGCTTGTGCCCATCGGGCAGCACGTATTCGGCAAACTTGCTCTCGTTGGGCTTCACCCCGATCCAGTCCCGCTCCTCCTTCTTCGGGTCATGCGCCACATAGGACACGCTCTCCTTGATCAGCCGAACCACCTCCTTCTCCGCGCTCGTGTGGAAGATGTAGCCGCTCTTGCGCAGCAGCGTCTGCAGATACTCCGTCACGTCTCGGCCCGCGACGTCGATGCGCTGTATGCTGCTGGGCATGGCAAAGCCCTCGTACACGGGCACCGCATGCGACACGCCGTCGCCCGAGTCGAGCACGATGCCCGTCGTCCGCCCACTGGCGTATAGCGACAGCACCGCCTGAATCGACGTGTGTAGCGCGGGCACGTTGAACGTCTCAAACAGGATCTGCGCCGCCGTGTCGCGGTTGCTCCGAGGATTCAAGGGAGGCTCTGTCAACAGAACTGGGTGCTGCGGGGGTGACTTGTCAGCGCCGTCTCTCGTCGCCAAAACCGAACTGCTCGCGCGCAGCCATTCACACAAGACAAACCTCCTCGCTCAGCGTCTTGAGCCCCTCGCCATACACGTACTCCCAGATCCGCTCCATGTCGTCCCAGTCGGTCACGACGCCGTGCTCCAGCGGGTAGTGGATCTTGAGCAGGCCTCTCAGCTCGGTGGAGGCCTTGTTCCCTATAAAGAGGTCGCCCTCCAGCGCGCCCGCCAGGACGCGCAGGTGCTTCGGCCGGCCGACCCACGAGGGGAAGAAGCACTTGGGCAGGTCCTCGCCCGCGAAGCCCGCGCGGATGGTGCCCGAGCCGTTGTCCAGCACAATCGGGGCATTGTGCAGTATTTCCGTCATTTTCGCGTCCCTGAGCCTGGTCGCGGCCGCGTCGTTGCCGTCGTCCTCCGCGGTGCCTCGCCCGTTTCGCCTCAGCGGTCGATCTGCCCCCCTTTGTGTGTAGTGGTGTCTCGTTGGTTGCTGCTACGGGGTTTCGTGTCCGATGCAGAATTGCCTCTTGCCTCTGCTTGCCGAGCCTCAGATCACAGCATCCGCAGCATTGGGCAGGGTCACTGAGAGCCTTTCGGTAGCCGTATGCTCAGCCCTGGGTATACAGACGCAGCCTTGGGTAGCCTCGTCGGATCTCACGAAATCGTCGGCGTCTGGAGTTGTGGTCGAGGGTGATTGGCCATTGCATGTCTCGCACCGTCCACATGGGAGCTGAGCTACCAGCCACACCTAAAATCTCCCCCAATTCCCTCCAGGGCACCAGCCACACCCGCATCACGTGGGGCCACCTTGTCTGGACGCACCCTGATAAGCAAGCAAGGTGTGCCAGATAAGCAGCTGTGGCGCCTCAGGCAGGAAGCGCAAAAGGCTGTGGCCACAGCACAGGTTAAAGTGGTTTCGCGTTCATCGCGTCTCCTCACCCTCGAACCGCGTCGCAGACGTGCCGAATTTGCTTCCAGCTCCCGCAAAAGCCCAGCTGCCGCCTCATGCCTTGATGCTTATGGCGACGCCCCAAACGCTCTGCATGCCCCCGACCAGCGACCGCCGTCCCGCGCCATAGCAGCTGAACCCGCCGTTGCTCCTTGCTCGAGTTTCCCCCTTGGTTCTGTTGACGTCTTCAGCCTCGACGCTCTTGTGCCGGAATTCGTCCCATCGCCGAGATGGTCAAGGGCAATGCAAGCGGCGGCATCTACAGTGCCACGTACAGTGGAGTAAGAGATCCCTTGTGAACTTTGGATGCGGCAATCGCTCTGGGAGGTGGGAAGTTTGTGTGACAGGGTTGGAAGCCTCGAGTTGGAGAGATAGGAGAAGATGGAAAAGACACAAAAGAAGCCATCAAGAGTATGAATGTTTGTTCATCGCAATGGGAACAGGAATCGATTGTGGTGGTTATGAGGGCCTTTTTTTTGTTATTGTCTTCTCCTGGCTCTTGATTCTCTGCTTTCATCATGGGCACATGAACACACGAAGCATAAAAGTCCATATCATTCATCACCACCACATAAACTAATACGTCTCTTACCAGATCCCCGTCTACGAATTCCAGTTCGGCGGCGACCTCAAGGAACATGTCATGCGAAGGAGGCACGATGACTGGATCAACGCAACCCACATCCTAAAAGCCGCCGGCTTCGACAAACCGGCCCGAACGAGAATCCTCGAGAGAGACGTACAAAAGGACGTCCACGAAAAGATCCAGGGCGGCTACGGAAAATATCAGGGGACATGGATTCCCCTCGAGGCCGGCGAGGCCCTGGCGCAGCGGCACAGCGTCTACGAGCGAATACGGCCCATCTTCCAGTTCGTCCCGGGTGACGAGAGCCCGCCCCCAGCTCCCAGGCACGCCAGCAAGCCCAAAGCACCAAAATCCCGTCCTCCACTTCCCAAATGGAACTCGGGTAGGTCCAAGGCCGCCGCCGGCATGGCACCCAGCGTCACTAACCCGGCAGCAGCCGCCATGCCCGTCGTCGAGGAGTACGAGAACAGCGAGGTTGTCATGGGCGGCGTCGAAGAGGACACGCCGGACAACCTCACCGTGGCGTCGGCCTCGTACGTCGCCGAAGACGACCGCTATGACATGGGCCACATGTCGACGGGCCACCGGAAGCGCAAGAGGGAGGAGCAGTTGCAGGATCTCACGGAGCAGCAGCACGCCGTGTACGGGGATGAGCTTCTCGACTACTTCCTCCTTTCTAGAAATGAGCAGCCGGCAGTGAAGCCAGACCCGCCGCCCAACTTCCAGCCCAACTGGCTCATTGATGCAGAGAACCACACGGCCCTGCACTGGGCCTCCGCTATGGGCGACGTGGACGTGATCAAGCAGCTCAAGAGGTTCAACGCGGACGTGGCCGTGCGCAACATTCGCGGCGAGACGCCCTTTATGCGGTCCGTCAACTTTACGAATTGCTATGACAAGCAGACGTTCCCCGCCGTCATGAAGGAGCTCTTCGAGACGGTCGATGTCAGAGACAGCCAGGGGTGCACCGTCATCCACCACGCCGCCATCATGAAGAACGGGCGCGTCTACAGCCCGTCATGCTCGCGGTACTACCTAGACAACATCCTCAATAAGCTGCAGGAGGCGCTGGAGCCGAGCGCCTTCCAGCGACTCATCGACGTGCAGGACAACGACGGCAACACGGCGCTGCACCTGGCGGCGATGCGCAACGCCAGGAAGTGCATCCGCGCGCTGCTGGGCCGCAACGCCTCGACCGACATTGCCAACCTCGAGGGCCTCCGCGCAGAGGACCTCATCATGGAGCTCAACGCGGCCAAGAAGGACCGCGCGCCGCAGCGGTCGTCGTCGCCCTTTGCGCCGGACTCGCAGCGCCGCGCCACCTTCCGGGACGCCTTCTCCTCCTCGGGCGCGGGCGACAAGGCACGCAAGCCCGCGCCGTCCTTCCAATCAGCGGCGGCCACGACGGTGCACTCGCGCATCTCCCCGCTCATCATGGAGAAGTTTCAGCAGCTGGCCAAGAGCTACGACGAGGAGTGGCACGAAAAGGACGTGGCCGAGGCCGAGGCGCGGCGCATCCTGACGAATACCCAGGCCGAGCTGAACCTCGTCCGGCAGCAAATCACGGAGCTCGAGGCCCAGCTCGAGCCCGACGACGTGGCCGCCAAGGTCATGAGCGAGGCTAACCTGGTTCGGCACAACGTCCTGTCGCTCATCACCCACCAGAACAGGCTGCACATCCAGCAGGCGGTGGAGAACGAAATGAGCAAGCTGAACGGCAACGCCAGCGGCGGTGAAGGCGGTGGCGGCGGCAACAACAGCAATAACCCCAACGGTAGCGGCACCAGCACCACCAACAGCATGCAGGACGACTCATACGAGGAGCGGCTCGCCCTCGCGCGCCAGCTGAGCCAGATGCTCACGGAGCAGCGCCAGGCCGAGACGGAGTACGTCGACGCCCTGAGCATGGTGGGCGTGGGCGACAAGATTGAAAAGTACCGGCGCCTGCTGAAGCGCTGCCTCGACACCAAGGATGGTGAGGTCCTCGATGCCAACCTCGACAGTCTCATTGACATGATGGAGGAGGAGCGCGAGGTGCATGACATGGACGGGTCGACGACGGCGGGGGGTGAACCCATGGATTTTGCGGTGATGTGATTTTCTTATCTCATCTTTTTTATCCCATCTATTCATCTGTTCGACTTTTTCACCTCGATTTCTCTTATTTTACTATTTTCACACACGCGCACACATGCACCACCGAGAGCGGTATTCAGGGGTGAATTGGGTGGGATGGCAAGACGACGATGACGAGGCTCCAAAAAAGACAACGCATGAGACGTGGTGACACGAGCGCAAAGAGGGGAACGAAAGGTGCCCCTCACTTCGAATGCAAGAGACACCCTTTCGTCCTCGTTTCCTCTTCTTACCTTTTTTGTTCTGGAGGAGATTCCTGGAAACAAAGGGTATCACACCCTCTCTTCAAAAGTCATCAAGCTTTCCGGCTTACACTTATCTCTCCTTTCCTTGTTTCGAGTAGCCGAGGGAATCGGATATTTGCGCGTTTACGCGGCCGTTTGCGGGCACCTGTTTTACTGCCCAACTGTTACATCAGTGAGAGCACTGACGAGAAACATATTCTTTTGTTTTAGAGCGGTCTGCGTGGCTAGTTTTGTCTTCTTGGAAGAGCTGTATATAGCAGTTGACGAGCGGAGCGCATATAGCTTTAAGGGAACGACTCTTTGGGGGGGTGGCGGGTCCGGCGCTGGGGGTGAACAATCTTACAAATTCTTTGGCTCCTTTCCCCAGTATGGCGCTTTTTTTTCCTTTTTTTTTTTTTTTCTCACCTTTTCTCCAAACATTGTGGAAGCGGTATCAGTATGCCATGCTGAAGCAATGGACTGCTGTTGAACGAGCCAAGTCGTACGCCAACCAATGTTCTCCAACGGCGCTGTGACATACAACGTACAGTCGACGAAAACAAATATGCAGGCCTCGGACCGGCAGATTCGGACATGGCACTTGAGTGGACCCCGATTGCTCCGGCGGCAGAGTCATGGCCCCTGATGCGACAACACGGATGCTATTGATCGCCGTGGCGAGCACTCTTGCCGCCGTATCCTCGTATGCACGACGACTTGGACGGTGTGCTCGACACCAGGAGAAAAGGGATACGAATGTTTCCCCTAGATTTGTGCGTGGTCTAGACTCGACCTGGAAAGCTGGTGACCACCTCGGACCCGACTGGTCCAGCTTGCCAGCCTCTTCCGGGGACCGTGGCCCGACAGCTCGGGCCGCGTCCAACCAGATGGCCAGGCGGCCAGATGCCAAGCATTTCTCCGCGCGTGAGATTCCGAGGCGACACGAGCGATGACATTCCACAACCACAATGGTGTAAGCTTCAGCAACGGAAAATCGATACTCGCCGCCACCATCGTCCGGTCCTCATCAGAGGAATGGAGACCAACAAAGGATCAAAATAGCAGGCGCCGAGTCAACATCGAGGCCGACAGATTGGCCCCGGCCATAGGTCTGCCGGAGTGGGGTAGGATTGGTTACTACCGCTTCAGGGAGTTGAGGATCCAGCCGGCGACCGGCTCGGGCGGCTTGCATGGCATGGGCGTCAGGTGAGCAGCTGAGTCAGGGCGCCTGTGTAAATACACCGTAAGCTGGCGGCCATGAGTGGTTGGGCGTTCGACGCCGTCGTGTCTGTCCGTGTAAGTCGCCTGGCATCGAGGCCAATTGCTTCTCGTCCTGCGTCTTCTGGCCGCCGTCATACCAACGACCTGGCGAGTCATGTCAGGTACGGCGGATCAACGTCTGAGTTGAGCAATACCTCATGTAGCTGTGCCGCGCCGTGCTGGTGCGCAACGTGATCCTCCCGCTTCCTGAGGTTTCGTACTGGCGAATCGGTGCAATTACAGTTGCCAGCTCCTATCGCGGCGCTTATGCTCAAGACCGGCTCCGCGTCATGACTGTCGCCTGGGAATCTCTGGCAGGATCCCCAGGAGCCCATTCGCGGAGAGTGAAGGATTGCAGAAGTCCAATGACCGTGCCATTATGCAGTCTAATGCGGTGAAACGCCAGTCACGAGGCCTTGTCTAGGACTCGCCATCCCGGCACTCGCCAGAGGACCAACGGATCGAATGTGTAATGAGCCGGCCTGATGCCATATAGACGAGAGATTTCGACTACGAGGTAGTCAGGCGGAAATCCAAAGCTGTTGTAGCTGGGGCATAATAGATGTCCGACAGACATCCGATAGCTCGCAGGAGGCTCCGCCAACATTTCGGACAGAAACAGCAGCCGGGCCAATATCAGCAGCAGCGGATTCGAGACACCCCACAAGAGGGCGTGCGTGACATGGCATAGCGCCTGCACCCATCGAGGCGACAAGGCTCACCGTCAAAGTGGCAAAGAGGAGAGATGCGTCGAATGAGTGCTCGAGGTGACACTGTGTTGATCGCCAAGAGGCGGATGCTTGTCGGCCTGAGATCTCGCCTGCCCCACGCCAACAACGAGGCATGCCGACGTGGCACCTAGTAACGGAGACTTCGATATCACTAGTCATCCAACTGGCGGTTGCACAGACATCGAGACACGTCATGTGGGAAAGCCTCGAGGGCGTAAGGGGGCGCATACTACGGCGTGCTTGATGCTGGGGCACTGAGGCATGGAGTACTATCAGCACTCTTTGGTCAGTACGAGTTCAGGCGTGCACCGGCGGAGCTCAGGCGGCAAGTCGCGAAGGTTGCATTGCGAGGTCCGCCGTTCTGTTCGAGTACACACATACCAAGGTCGACTGCGCGCTGTGGCCTGGCCTGAACGACGGAGGTGCTGCACCTCTGCACGTCGTGATTTGCCCATGCTAGCGTTGGCTCCATGGGACGGCGCCTGTAAATCGACAATTTTCATCCATAAACGCCCAGATCCAGCACCTTTTAGTGCTCATTTGTGCCAATTTGCATTGAGAAAGTGGGAGTTTAGTAAGTAATAGGATGCTGACTGGCGGGGGAGGGGTGCCTCCATCGTGGTAAGGCTGACGGAAACCCCCTCGACAACGGAATTGGTGTCCTGGATGAAGTTTTCCCGGGAAGACGCAGTTCTGTCTGGAGGCGGTAGAACTGGGCACACCCGCGCTCGCTGTCGATAGCACCGCGGCCCAAGCTGACTTTGCTGACGCAGGGGACTGGCATCAGTGAGAAGCAGGGCATCGGAGTCTCTGTCTCATCCGGTGAGTTTTCCCACGGATGCACGGTCACGATCACGGTCAGACGTGCGGTGGAGAGCAACAAGAGACAACCTGGGGCTAGGGCCAGATTGTACCAAGTGAGAGTCGAATCCGAGCTGAGTCGTGTCACACACTGCCCAAATGCAGATAGCTTGCCTGGTGCCCGATTCATGCGCGCATGGCTAGACTGCAGGTGGCAGCAGCGTGGAGGGAGAACAGCAAGACGATGCGTCTTGGATGCAGTCTAGACAAGACGCGGGTGTCTCAAGCAGCAAGGAGTGGTGCAACATGGCATGCCGGTATGCATACCTCGCACTCGATGGCCACTATTCGTGCTGGCAAGGAACCCCCAAATGGCTTTCATGGTGGCGGAGCAGGGAGTACCGAAAGGTAATGCGGTAAGGTAAGTATGCATACAGGTACCCCGCAAGCTGGTACCAGCAGGTACGTCTGTGAGTGCATGAGAACGGGTCGAGGAGGTCTGGCTGCAGAGCCGCAGCGGTCGAGCTAGCCAGGCTTCGGTCCAACGGCCAGCTGGAAAAAATGACCAAACGACGCTGGAAGCGGCAAAGGACCGGCTGCTGCGTTCGCGTCTGCGTCTGTGTTTGGCCTGGTGCGAGGTCTCTGGACTGGGTTGAAGAAGTCTGCCGCCCCATGAATGACGACTGCCTGGGCCAACCGAAGCGCTGGAGGTTTAGCAGAGCGTAGCGTAGCGTCGATGTCCTCAATAGTCGGGATCATCAGTTGCGATCGATCGGGGCAACGATGCGCTTGCGCAAGACGTTCCGCCCACAGGGCGCGGAGTGAGGCTGAGCTTGACTTGGTCACTTGAGACAGAAATCGTACCTTACCTACCTGTGGGTGAATGAGTGAGGGGGGGAAAGGTTGAAGGACTTTTCATCTTGGTTACCTTAGGTAAGCTGCCACTGGGCAAGGGAAGCTCTCAACACGGCAAGCACGAAGTACGAGGTGACTGTCTCCTAATAAAAGAAGCGGAAGGCAGGAAGGACGCGAGGAGCTGGCATCAGCTGTCCGTGCAGCAAAGGTGGATAAAGAAAGGCGGAAAGTGGGCATTGGGAAACGGAAGGCGTCAACCCTCGTATGAATGCGGCAGGGACCGAGGCGACGCGTTTGTTTGTAGGTACCTCTACGAAGTAAGGTACGAGCACATCCTGTTGAGATGTCCGAGGTGCCATCTCGAAGCGAACATTGATGCTGCCAAGTCATACATACAGTGGTATTGCAGCAAGCTGCATGTATTGCGGTCCTATCACAAGACTGCAAGTACCTCGACTTACATGGGAAGCTCGGCGCTGTGGAGACCGGCAGGTGGGTGAGCGTGTTCTAGAAGCTCTCGTTTGGCGGGCAAGTCAGCTGGGCAGGTATCGAACTGCGCTCTCGTACCCTATCGGTGCAGGTACCTGTCAGGTACTACCTACTACTCCTACACTGACTTCTCGTGGCAAATGAAGCGCGGGTCAAGACTCGCTCAGCATGATTCGCTACCGACTTTCTGGATTTCCATGGTGAGCCAGCCACGTCCTGAGATGGCTTGGAATGGCTTCGATACTACTGCCAGAAGAGCCGTGCTGGGGACCGTTAGTTTGCCTGCCTTTTTCATCGACAATGTGCGCCTCCCCTGCTGAGAGATGGACGGGATCGTGCCCTCAGACTCTCGGAAATGGCAAGGTATGGTACCTGAGTAATAGAGGACATACGAGGTCCCCAGCATTCGCCCAGTCATACGCGTCGAGGTAGCATCACGAGCGAGAATGCGCCGGCTGGGAGAATTGATTAATTAATCCAACAGACGCGGGAGTGGTCGCATGCGCGCAGACTGTCGGTCCATGACCCTTTCAAGGCGGCCATGTTCCGAGGCCCAGGGCTTGCTGGCTTTCTGGCTTGCTCAGGTTGGGCACGTCGCCGACGGGAGACATGCACGAAGCATGTACGGGTACCGGGTCTTGCCAAGAGAGTCAAGGTGTGTTGTCTGTCTGCAGTAGATGCTGCTGGATGGCTGGTTGCTGGGATGCTTGTCGATGCATTCGTGCCGCTGTACTAGGCTCTCCTGCGTTAACTCCCATTCCGTCACCACCACCCACTATCATCATCATCTCATCCTGCTTCTGCTCCTCCACCTCATAATCACGGTGCCCTCCCTTGCTCGCATCTCGCAGTAATATCGGGCTTGCTGCACGTCACGGTCCCTGTGACTCGATGCTGCTTGTCTGGCCGGCAGAGCATTGGCTAACGCAAATTAACCACCACGCCATGTCCCGCGCGATATCCCGCATCCACCAGGTTTTCAGCTGCCTTGGGCCATGCAAGTTGACGCAGCTTTAACTCTATTTGCCATTCGGGTCAATGCGCAAACCACACCGGTTCCTGGGACCGTTTGGCACCGGGTCTCTGGACATACCTTTCTCTTGTGGCGTGTCGAGTCTTGATTGGAGTCTTGTCCAGATTGTTTGCTGCTGCTATGCTGCTTCTCCGGCGAGCGAGGGCGGCGCAATCGTGCTGCTCCTGCTTCGTACATACGTACATACATCAGGTACATACAGCACCCCTGAAGACAATTTCGCTCCCGATCGCCAAGTTTAGGGCTGCGCCTTTTCAGCTGAGCAGGCAAACAGGTCGTCTCCCGTCCCTCGCAAGCGTCAGTATCAGGCAAGGTACTGACCACGTACACTCCCGAGGTCCCGTAGAGCCACCGGGCCTGCGCAAGCGAGCCACTGCCAGCCAGCCTCCCACCGTCGAGTGACTTGCCGCTACAGGCGCTGCATGCCGGACCTCAGCAAACATGAAGCCAATGGCCAACCTACCTACCTGTACGAGCAATGGACCGAGGGCCACGGGGCAAATCCTGACTGCCATGGCAACGTATTATCTTGTCCCTTTTTTCCATCTTGATGCTTGTCCTCCCTTCAGGCCCCGATGACGGGAGCCCAGGACGCCACCAGATGCGCCGTGGCCAATGCACACACGCTTTAAGCAGGGCCTAGCTTGGCCAGGTCAGCCACCGAAGCAGATTGATGAGTTGCGAGAACTGAGTCTGTCAGCAACGGACACGAAAGAGGGCAAGTATACGAGGTATCACAGCCGCCTGAGTCGTGCAAGTATCTCGTGCATGCAACATGATTGTACCAGTAATCGGTTCCGGCCGCCATGATCTCCGTGTCGAGTCCGTATCTGCTAGACGCTGCAAGGTACAGGTACCAAGCCCTGCTGGATGTCGGGTCTGTCGGGCTCTCTACCGAACGTTGAGGATTGGTACCAGTACCTCCGTCTCGACTGCTGCTCAACTGCAAGTGCTACCTACTCCGTACAGCACCTTCCAGATTATGCCGGCAGCGTGACTGAGGGGTCGCTTCCCCTCTTTTCGCTTTTGTGCTGCGTCTCTCTCTGATCTTGTGCCCGTTTCTGGCCAGCTTGGATCTGACGGACGGACTGACTCTGCACCAAACCACCATGTGCTGACTTGAGACGAGATCGAAACCCGCACGAGGGCCTCAGTCACGGCATGTCGCTGCAAAGTACCTATTACGGACCTCCCAGCCTGCCCGAATAGGCATCGCTGCAGTGCCGGCATGCGCTGTGCTGCGTTCGACCGCACCTTGTCTCCTCTCTCACTCCAAGTCTCTCTGCTGCGGCTCACTCTCGGGATACACAAGCAGCAAGCCAGCGAATATGTTCCTTTCCCTGCCCGGATCGTCCACATGGCGAGTCTCTGGCCAATCGTCTCTGTCAGCAATCCCTGTGTCTCCAGAACGGCGAAGGGAGAGGAAGCAGAAGAGAAGGAGAGCCACGGGCTCGCACCAAGGGTGTCTCGATAGGGCTCACCTCAGCTGAACATCAGTCGCCGGTTGCGGGCACCGCTAACAGCAGAGCCAACCGCCTCTGGACTCCGTGGGCCTTGCTGCTGCTTGCTACGGAGCCGGAGCCCGATCAGCACAACACAATGCAGCGCAGTACAGCACACACAGCAATCCACGGCAGGCGGGGGACGCTGCCGAGCACTGAAACAAGCCCCAAATAAGTTCCATGGCTGCGCGTGCTCAGGCAGGTCCTTGGGGCGAGTCAGGGACGCCGTCACTTGGGCGGGCTGCCTTGTTGTCTGCTGAAAACAGGGATCTCCGTTTCGAGCCGCCCTCTTCTCCGGTCCTTGCTGCTTTGGCGTCTGCTGTACGAAGTACCGTACCATGACTTATGCTAGACATGTACGGGGTACAGTAGGACTAGCCCGCGCAACGGGGGAGCGTTCTGGAGAGTGGCTTCTGCTTTCTACGAACCTGTGCCCTTTGTGTGGACGGCAAGCCGTGTGTAAGTTGTCAGCATTCCTAATGCTGTTCTTACACTTCCCCTACCTGGTCCGCCGCACCCTGCCGCTCCATGTTGCAGAACACGCCCCGTCGCCCACCAGGAGGATCAACCGCTTTGGCGCGACCCAAATTCCGCATTTCCTTCTCCCTCGACCCGCCGTGGACTCTGCCGGCTCCGATACCCCATGCCAGCGGTAGGGTGCTTCTTCCCGTGAGCTGGATGGTGGAGGGGCCCGAGTGGAAATGGACGTGCTACGACAGGCATTCCTTCTAGCAGCATATGCCATGCCATGCGAGGCAAATCAATGCACCCAGACCAGCAAGCACAGCACAAGCCCTGCCAGCATGTTCCCGCACCCCCCTGCTCAAACTCCAGCTGCCATCAGCATCATCAGTCTTCCTTGACAGTACATGCTCCGCACAAAGTACAGACGTGCCCATTCCTTACATGGCTTTGCCTCTCGTACGCCTCCTGTTTCGTACTTGACATGAGTCTGTTCTGCCCTAGCGGTGCTACGGGCCATGCTCTCACCCCCCTCCCCCCTTTCCCTCGGATGTTTCTCTATTGCTACTACTAGATTGCTTGGGATGGCTGAGAGGCTACATCTCTGGGCCTGGCCTTGCTGCTATCCAGAAGACCAGTATGGCGCTTCCCCGGTGGGATCTAGCGCGCTTGGAAGTTTTTCTCCTCCCTTGCCCCTCTGTTCGCGGAGGAGAAGACAGAGGGAGAAAAGCCACGCGCACGAGAGACACACGGTACCCTATCCCATCCCATTCTGAATTATATTAAGGCTCATCTCACCCCGACAAAACATCTTTGTTCCCTTTCCCCTGTGGTTGTGTCTCACTCGTCTACTCTTCAGTCAGCTGTTTCTCGGTTTTCACGAGCAAAGGAAAAGAAGAACCCTTGATCGACCGAGTAGCGCAGCACTCACCCTTGTCACAGGCAACGACTTATCGATGTCGTACAAGCTTCTTACTACCTACTTCGACACGAGACACCTCAAGACACTCGCTGGAACAGCGCCTGGCAGTTAGATACCCAGTCCGCACGACTCGCCATCTTTGCGCAGCAGCCCCCGTGTCACTTCGGCTTGCGCCGCGTCCAGCCTCCTGCCCTGGGGCTCTTGAAGGAAAGGGCATCGTCGTTGACAAAGCAAGGCACGGCAGAGCACAGCAGAGCAATATCCGAGGGTGCCGACCTCGAAACAAGCCCGGAGGTTGCCAATTAGAGGCCTGCTCGTCCGCTGCGAAACGGCAACCGCCTCAACCGTATCTTGGGTCTTCCGCATAACGCCCTACCAAACGCCGTAGGGCAGAAGAGTGCCGTCTGACCGCAGAAATAGTGCGACTTGGCAGGGACCCCGGCTGACGGCGCCAGGCCGAATTCCATAAGCAGTCACCTCCCAGTCCACCATGCCCGTAACCAACCGTGGAGGCCTACCCGGCGCCGACTACAATTACTTGAAAGCCCAACCGCCCTCATGGGAGTCAGTTCGAACCGGACTGTCTATTTTTGCCTTGGTCATCATTGCACGCTACTGTGTGCAGGCCATCTACCGATGGCTTAGACCAGCCCAGAGGCGCGATTCTGCTTCCCTTCTGCCCACCAATAGCCCGCCGCTCCAGAGAGAGCACAAGCCACATCTTGGGCCAATGGACGAAGAAAAGAGCGTTCAAGGGGTCAGTGACCAGCACGAAGACCTGATGGCGGCGGCGGCAGCAGCAGCAGCAGCAGCAGCATCGACGACGACAGACCCAGCGAGCACAACGGCGGATCGGCACTCGCACTGGAGAGGCGCTGGCAGTGCCCTGCCTGGACCCTTCGTCTCCCGGCTGCCTCCCGCGCCACCTTTGACTCCGCCGGAGCTGAGCACAGCCGTCTTCACCTTGGACAACGAGCCGTCTCCCAGCAGCCAGAGCTTCATCCACCAGCCCAACCCCGACTACATGTCCTCAACGTCCACCACTGCCTTCCAGACGGGCAGCCCAGACGCTGCCTCTATTCCTCGCCGCCGATCCTACACCCGGACTCTCCCCATTAGCGCCCCCGGGGCTCACTCTCCCCAAGCGCAGTCGCCCAAGGCTGAATCCGTGGATCCCGTCTTTTCGCCCAGCTCCTACCCACCGTCGGCTGGGCTGCTGCCGCCTGCGCCTCCTTCCGGCCTGGACTCGAAGCTTGATGATCATGGGCATCGTAACGTTGACATCCATGGCGAGATTATCTCAGTCCTCGATCGCGATGGAGCTGGCTGGACTCGCCATACACGCGTCTACGGAGGCGGTGCCTGTCTAGCGTGCGCTGCCAACGGAGGAGGTTTCTACGGAGCTACTGTGACTCCAGAGGAGATGCGGTGATTATCGGAAAATGGAATTGCTGAGCGGGCAGGAGACAGACGTGAAGGGAGAAAGCCCAGCCATCCCAAAAAGGGGGGAGGGGCGTGCGCGCGCGCAACGAATGTGTTGCGCCAGCGGACGTACTCGGCCTTGGCTGATCTGCTTCCGATGCCCTCGGCTGCTTTTCCCATGTTTCTCCTTCTGCGCCTACCCTTCTTTTTCTCTTCTGTTTGTCTTTTCTTATTTTACTCTTAGAGGAAATAGCGCTTGCAGGGGGAGGCACGGATTTGCTGCATTATCCTAGGTATGCATGAAACCACGTCGGGGGGCGCAGGACGTGGACTTCTCGTACCTTTGCGTTTTCTCTCTTAATTCGTTCTCGCCGGTCTACACATAGGTGGCGCCCTGTTACATCTCCTTGTTTCACCCTTGTTTTCCCCCAGCTCCCTTTCCTTTCCTCTTTTGCCCTTTCAGCTTTACCATTCCAGCTTATTTCCCCTGTTTGGTAGATGGCCGCTCACGTCAATATCCTACTTGCATGTTCCCCCTCCTCTTTTGTTACCTATTTGATTCTCACCTAAAAGCACTTCTTGAGCTACACTACAATACGGAGTTGATGCTGTTCTGTTGGAATGGTATACAAGAGGTTGTGATTGGGCCTTTTTGACGATTTCCCCCGCGTCCTTGCCCTTCTCCTTGATCTACAGCTTATCAGGTTATGAATATTACGACGCTACGACCTTTCCTCACTTTCACTTCTTTCTTGCTGATTATATGAGTGAACTCTTGATTGTCAGAAACATGTATCCTGATCCTGGACGAGTCTTGTGACGGACGACTGCGGGGATGTTGTTCGATCCGCCAGCCATCTGCATTAGCCCGAGCGCCTCTTCTTTTTACTTTCTATTGACCCTTGAACATGCAGGATTAACGAGAGAACAAGGATCCTGGTCTCACTCTCTCGGTCGAGTGTCTACAAGCAGCAAACGCCACCTTGAACAAGAGAGGCCTCGGCCCCTATCCTCGTTCCTAGCCCGTAACCTTATTCGTGCTGTTTTTCTCGTGGCAGGAGGTGCCTAACGCATTGTCTTCTTTTCTCCCGCTCTCTCTCTAGAATCCGTGGAAGCTACGGAGAAGGATCCCGCTTTGTGACAAATAGGGGGTGTGCGAGTGTGTGAGTGTGTGTCAAGGATAACAAGTATGGCGAACTACATCTCATCGGGAAGGGTAAGCGGGCACCTCTGACTGATTCGAGCACGGGGCAGCCCGTCCGTTTGACGTCCCCGATCACTTTTCGTTTATTCTTGAAGACTTCCCAGGCTTGGTTGCCCTTGGACAGATTTGGTTCGTCGTCCTTTGGCTCGGTGTTGGTCATGGTGCGTCGTGTGAGTCTGTCCCTTTGGGCCTGTTTTGGCGGACTTGCGAGAATGAGGTTCGCGGAGATGGGGGGGTGTTGGAAGAGAGCGGAGTGAGGATCAGAATGTCACTCAGTCGTCGGTAGTGTTTCGGAGATGGTGATGTGAGGACTTACTCGTGGCATGACGGAATATGACTCGACATGACTGGGTTGGCGATTAATACGCCGAAAAGATGGAGGAAAAGGGGGGGAAATTTGGCGAAAAGAGAAAGACCGAGGGCTTGGATCCGTCAACATTGCGAGGAGGCGAGAGGGCGAGGGCACGGAGGGGTGCTCGGGATTGAACTAGGTCACTGCGTCTCTTTTCTGCGTTTACTGGGTGATGATTGATGACATGGCGACGCAGTTGAGATGCGGCTTGCGGGTTGATTATGGGCTAAAGTCCTAGGGCTGGTGTTGCTTACTTGCTGGGTTGGCACATGCATCCTGGCCTTGCCGTACTTACACGTCTTACGGATTCAGGCCCTGGACGACGGTACACGGGGAGTCGGTGAGAAGAGCTTTTTATGATTGACGTGTAGTACGGGGATGAAGTATCTCCCTTTGAACATCGTATCGAGATGATGTAGCCCAAGGTGAGGCATGTTCGCTGACCGAGGTACGAGTAATGCCGTTGCCTTGATGACGGGGGACATAACTTGGGCGTACAGGCATCCATCATCATACGCCGATAACCGTGGCCCTAGTAGCTTATTAGTCTTGAGTCCGGCTTTACGTGATCGAGAGTTGTAGCAGCAGGGCCCCTTGTTGATCCATTACTCCCAGTAAGAGATGCTCAAGGGAAGGGAGACAGTTGGTACATGGTACACCAAGATAATTGACTTTCCCTATCCGTTAGGGATGTACATGGAGTCGCGGAAATAGGGTCGTACATGTATGTATGTATGTATGGATGCGCCTTGTATGTACAAGGCTGAAGGGGAGCTGGGGGGGGGGGAGGAGGAGGAGGAGGAGGAGGATGCAGGTATCGGAGATAAAGGGGACAGCTGGGCTGTTCTCGGGGGATCAGCTTGCAGCTCGTGATTACTGTTATGGCATTCATGTGAAGGAGGTCAAAGCTATTTCCACGTCATTCTTCCCTGATCATCGTTGACGGGATGACGGCGAGGAAGTATGATGGAGAGCGGGCTCGGTAGAAGCATTTGATGTCTTTTTCTAGAACAGCCGCGCGGGAAGATGCCCAATGGGAAGGGGAAGGGGGAAGCATGCGCGACACTACTGACAATGAAGATTTGGAGAAGAAGAAGAAATAGAGAGACGATGGGCGCGGATATGGGCGTAGGTACTTGGGGGAGTGCGCGGTGTTTTATGGTTCTGACGTGAGCCTTTGTCGGAACCTGGTCAGCGGCCACTTTGGCTAGTTTTACGAGGTCTTTTTTGCTGTCGGTCCCGAGCGGAGTTTTTGATGAGTGTAGAAAGAGATGGAGGAAGGAAGTTGAGTGTCTGTGTGTTTTTGTTTGGGAGGAGGAATATTACATGATTTGTAAGGGCAGAGAGAGAGAGTGAGTGTGTGTGTGTGTGTGTGTGTGGGAGTGACTGGCGTAGGATCATGGAGCTGCTTAGGGTGGTGCTGACGAGATCCGTGTGAGGAGGGAATCGAATTGAGGGCAATGATGGACGGATTCACGCCAGGGCATCGAAGTCATGCTTCATATCTCAACTACCACGAAAGAGCAATGACTTATCGTCTCCCCCCAAGAACGCTACCATCACCGCATAAAAGTTGCCCAGTCATCCCTTGAAGCTGTCCTTTCGCAAGTGGACCTCGTTCTTCCCAACCATTGGTTGTGACCGCTGCGCATGTGTCTTCTCAAAAGCAGGGTCGTGAGTACTTTGGCTGCTGGAAAAGCATTCACAGTGACGATGCCTGCAGTTTTGGTGTTTTCCGTTGCTTCCCTGTACATCAGCAGAGTCAGCATAGCATCGAGATCGTCCCAAAAAGAAGTGCTCCAGAACGCCCTTGCAAGTCGGCGATTATAGCTTGCCAGATTGGGTCGGGGAATCCCGTGTTCCTGCGCGTGTGTTGTCCTCGGTCCATGTCCATGTATGCACATGTAAGCAAGTGACGAGATGAGGTCTCCCAATTGAGTGTCCTGTGAGTTTCCATCGACAACGATGATGCGTAGTTGCGGGAGTTTGATGCAGCCGGGGCAACTCGGAGCCGGGCGTGTTGTGCTTGTGTCGTATCCTTTCGTCTTTCCCCTTTGGAATGCGGCCGCTGGTGGGTTCATTCTCGCGACTACTTGGTTCGCTGTTGGTTGGGAGGTTTACGGGGGGGTGGAAGCATTGGAAGTCATGTAAGACGCCGGAAGGGAGTCGAGCAGGGAGAAAGGGCCCGGTGGAGTACTTTGTGGGCAATTCTCTTTCGCAATACTAGGGGATCTTGTAGAAGGCAAACTTGCAATGGGGACAACATCAGCTTTAAGAATACAACGGTGACGACATGACTTTGGTCAAATCAAGATGTTGCCAGACCAACTCCGTCCGGGGTCAGAGTCAGAGAAGGATATCCACCAGAGCATACGCCCCGTGGAAGCCGGAGATGGAGCAGCCATCAACCGGGGTAGATGGCGGACTCGTTGCCCGTTTGCCCAGTTCTCTCATGTGGATAGGCAATGAGGCTTGGTACCAATGGGCCGAACGTCGTTGAAATACCGGCGTCCAAGTTTCGCTTTGAGCACAACTTACAACCCAGGTCTCCGCATTCAATATGACAGGTTTCAGACTGTACGGGGAGGCCAAATACAGGAACAGACAGACTGCCGTTTCAAGAAAGAGGCTTCTCCTGACTTTTGCTCGCCATTATTGCACAATGATTAGAGTTGGCACGACTAACGGTTGTATATAGCCCTTGGTCAGTCCAACTACAATCTGGAACCAGAACGGTTGATGTCTCCTTGAGGCCCATGTCTCCTTGCCCCACCACTCTTGGGGGTTTGTGGAAGGACTCTCTAGGGCTCTGATTTACATAGGTGTGCGTTAGGAGTGGGCGAGTTATCCTTGTATGTGGAAGTTCAAGGCTAGCTTGTTTCTTCTTGGAAGAACAATTCTCTGCAAAGGTCAGAACTATTACCGATCACCTATTTTCGTATCTTATATCAACGGCTTGGGAATATCTGCAAGATGTCCGCAGAAGGCCAGCTTGGAAACAAAAGGCTGGACGTGAAGAACAGCCACTCCACTGGTGCGTTTAGGTCTGGACGCGAAGTTCGATGGCAGAAGGCTTCTGAATGTGGCCAATGAGAGTCGTTGATATATGTGCATGTTACTTTATCTAACAGGAATTAAATTTAATTCTACGACTATAAATGTAGCCATCCGCGATAGTCTCCAAGTTAAGTTCCTCCTCAAAGCTCAAAGCGTTATCTGAACACACCGAATCATGGCTTGACCGAGATGGCTCAATCTCACTTGATTGGGATGCGTTGAATGGGATCGATAACAAAGGCGACCGAGTTACCATGATCGATACCGTTGAATATCCAACTGTCCATCTACAGTACATACAGCCAGCTGCTAAAGGACTTCGTTATTTATCAGCTTTCGCGAGAAGCCCTATTTGGGGATGAACTGCTGCCTTTACCGGTTGAGGAGGCCCAGATGTCTGAACTACATACCCCAAGGCTGACTGAAGACCTCATTAAACGGCGGTTGTTTATCAAGAATTTATAGCCCCAACAGGCCATCATCCAAGTGGGATATTCAGGCCGATTTGAATCTCGCCAGTTTCTGAAGATCATGTTTCATTCCAGGGCTCATTCTCAGGCAAGGGCTTTAAATTCAGCTGCCAATGTTTGTTGCCACGAGGCACCACACGACCTGCGGAATTGTTGTGCCTAACCTAGGATAAGGGCTTGTACACATGCTCCCCAATTGAGAAGACCTCGAGACCAATTGTTCGTAGAGGGAATATGAAGAGAAGGTTGTTTTCCGACAAGCTTTAGCGGACATTCGTAACACGAGTATCCTGGTTCCTAACCAAACAGCATTATACCCAAACAAATGGCCTTGCGCATATAGAGCGTAGGTCAAGATGGGCGTAGGCATTGCTATCTACTGTACGAGGCCCTCACCGCAACAAAGACACCCAACAGGTTAACCAATACCCTAGCATATGATGCTACCCCGGGATAGAATGCTACCTACCCCAGAGCACATCAAAACGCCGCTTTGACGCCGTCGCAGTTCACCGGCGCGGTAATGGTGGTGCAGCACGCAGCCTGATTGGCGCCGGCCGTGGCTCGGGGCTCTGCGGTTAAGCGCCAGACCAACGAGTCACGCACTGGATCATGCATGAGACAAGCGCAAGCAAATAAGTTGACTTGTCGTGATGGATTCGGGGTTGGTGCGTTGGCTTGGCAATGCTACCTTGGATGAGGCTGGCGAATACAGGTAGGGGCCGTTAGAAAGGAGGTAATAGCTTTGATAGATCCAAGCAGAGGTAGAAGATGTAGCTATGGCGTAGATCGATCTATCTGGAGACGTCATGTTGGGACGTCATCTTGCGCAGCCCAAACGTCTTCAGCTCGTCGTGGTATGGGAAGATGCGCAGGGGATTGCTCTTGGCTGCAATCGGGGCTGATCGGCAGTCTCCCAAAGATACTCTCTTGCCCCATGCATGTCTGTAGACGTCCCCGCTGCGTGTGTCCTTGAGGAGGACAGATGAAAGACATCGTCTCTTGCCCTCGGTGATTCCAGCCGTCCGCGGGGTTTCGTAGGGCAGCTTCTGTGGCCCAGTGCGAAGTGATGATGTGGTTGCGTAGCTCTGCTAGCTGGCTGGCTTCTGGCGTGAGGCAAGAGAGGATGAACGTCGGGTAAGGGCGCGTGAGAGAGTTCAGCGGCGGTCATGGAAGTGAGATGAGGAAGGGAGTTGTTGAGATGGCCATTGAGTGTGACACTGTCCCCAAGATGGAGTTTGTTGTCCTCAATGGCAACGGAAATGATGCGCACATTCGGGGACAAGGCTGCGGATGGTCGCGCTGGTCGGCACCTTGAGGGACCTTTTCCAGTCGTCGATATCGTCAAGGATATCAGCATGTGGCTACATCATCCGATTGGTTAGAGAGATCTACCAGAATCTACTGCTGCTATAACACCTACCTGCTGCAAGTTGGTGTAGCCATATCGATGGCCATCTCCTGGTTGGAAGTTAGTCTTCCCAGACCGTGCCAGAGTGCGCTAAGGGCTGTATATTCTGGCGACCCCTTGGCCAGCCCTGCAAAGGGCGCATAGACCTTTCGGAGGAGGGCATCGCGGCCTCGGTCCAGCCTCGACGAGCCAAGGCTGGCGATGCGCTGCTGCAGCTGTAGGTTCAGGTGTAGGTGGGAATGAAAGTGGGATAGGAAGAGGCCGGGCCTGGAGATGCGGCTGAGGCGGCTAGACAGGGACATGGTCGTGATGCAGTCGGAGTTGGCAGGGGTCTTGTCTGGGGTCGTGTTTTGGATAGAGTGGTGCCGTGAGACCGAAGAAGAGCTGGACAGGGACACGATGTTTGAAGGGGAGGCGGGCTTGAAGTTTATCTGGACATACTTTCTGCTACTGTTCCAGGCACAGCTTAGGCGACTTGGGAGTTGTAGCCATTCTGGATGAATTGAGTTTATTCCTACCTAGGTACCTAGGTAGACTTTACTCCTCTATAAATAGCAGGAATAATAAGGTAACTAGTAGCTCTACTAGGCAAACAACATCTGCTGGATTCATCGAAATTTATATGAGATAAAAGGCATCTAGAGAGTAGGAGCAGGTACCTTATGTCTGTTAGATCCGATCTCTAGAGTAGGTACATCTATACATATATGTCCAAGCCGTTCTACCGTATTAGGTACCTTACAAGGACAGAGGTTGATCTGCTGTGGTACTGTATGTTGTTGGATTAGGTACTTGTAGTAGTAGATGGAAGTGTACATGTCTGGTCAAACGCGCTCATATGCTCCTTCCACGCAATCTGGCCATTCTGAAACACGGCACGCTGCGTGTGGAGTCGACGATCGGGAAGGAGTCTGACAGGGGTAGAGAAAGGTACGGACGCTTGATAGGAAGCACAAGGCACGAGGACTGGTACAGGTACCTTGTAAATGGGACGGAAAGAGAGGTGAAGTCGTCATGGAGTCGATAGAGGTGGTCCATGCTCTCGAGTCTCGTATCGTCGGGACCAAAGAGTGGATTCACATATTCTTGTGCCTGTGCTTGTTCTTGTACTTGTACCTACTGACTAGGTACATGGGGCAAGGGGTTCGACGACAGAGACCGACCAGGAAGACAAGCACAGCTCCCGGAGAGGAAGGGAAACAGAAAAAAGAAAAGAACCAAAAAAAGAACAGGCTGGGCATCCACCGCATTTGCAGGTTAGGCACAAAGGGGCGCACAAGCAAACGCGATGACGATTTAGCTCGAACCCCGCCATTTGTGCTTATTCTGGTGGTGCGTGTGTGTGTGCGCGTCCAGTCCAAGTTGTTACAAGCGTCACTCACTGCTGCTGACAAGTCGTCTCTGTACCTACTTCTACTTGCCCAGTACCCTCTTATTCCCCTCTGAGTGGCGATTCCAGAGCTTTCCGGTTTTCTTCTTGCCGGGTTCCTGTACATCCTTCGTCCGTGCGATATCTTCAGTTCTCTCCTCTCTTCCCCCCTCTCTGCCATTTCCCGCAAGCATCTCCCCTCCTCCCCTTCATCCTCACGTGTCCGCGCTTCTCCCTGAGGGTGTCGTCACGCCCCGTCCTGCAAAGGCTGTGTGCGTCCCTGCTCGTGACAGCGGCCGCTGATTGGCCGGCGCTGGGCGACAATGGCCTGTCCCTCCCCTGCGTCTAAAAAGGCACAACACACCTCCATGACGCTCCCCCTGAAGGTACCGGAACGGGTACGAACAAGGGGGGGGAACGTCGTCTTCCTCTCTTGTTGTTTTGTGCCTTTTGCCGCCCTGACACGAGGCAGGGGTTGGGCTGCTGTTGGGCGCTTTCAGCCAGTCAGAAGGTCGCGTCCGAGCCAGTGTAGAGCATTTTGGTGTTCTGTGCCCGTGCGTTTTGGGTGCTAACCAGAGGCCCCTCCTGTTGTTATTGCTTCCAGTTCCTATTTTGGGCGCTTGTCACGCGGCACAACAATGAACTTCAGTGGTAGCCATCTGGGTGAAGAGGGAAGCGACCGTGCAGAAGGCTCGTGTCGTCTACATTTAGCCGTCCGCGCAAGAACTCCTGAGGCCAACCAGCCAGGTCAACAACTTAGCACGCAGCATCCGAGCAATGGGTACGGGTACATGTACAACGTACTTCGTACCGACAGACGCGCGCCCCTGATTGGCCCGAAGCCGCCCGCCAGACGCAGCCACTGAGCGCCTCCATGGTTCGCTCCAGAAGCAGACTAGAGGCTGTGCGCGCCCTGATTGGCCGACATGCCGCACCCGACCCCGCCAGACTCGAGGTGACGGGATCCGGCTGCTCCAGTGGCTCCAGTGGCTCCAGTGGCTCCAGGGCCCTTCGCACGCGGTTCCAGCGCCTCCCAGCTGTCAAGCCAGCGCTGTCGGGCCCTGTCACGGCGCCCCGGCCCTGCTGCGCGCCAGCACACCTCCAGCGCACCTCCAGGGGTCCAGCCCCCCGTTTCTGCGCCCAGCGCCACTTGCACCCATTCACGTTGTGACCCGCTGGCCGTCCGCCTCCCTCCAAGCCCACCTGAAATTTCCCAGCTTCCGCGACGCCACTTCGGCTCGTCTCTTTTTCCTGTTCCCTTTTTTGCCCTTCTTTTTTTTTTTTTTTTTTTTCTCTTTTCCTGCCTTCTTCCCTTCTCCCATCTTCCCTCTCTCCACCCTTCCTCCACCTCCGTCCGTCTTTGTCCCATCGCCATTTACACCGCCCTTCGCATCTATTCTCTTCTCCCTTTCTTGCCGCGCCTATTTTTCTATTTTCTCTTCGCTTTTCGACTCTCGTCCTGCCGATTCGCCTTCGCTCGCCGTTGCGCTCCATCGCCTCCAATCATCGACTACGACATCGCACTCGTCGGGACTTTCGGACCCTGGAAAAAAAAAGAGTTAAAAAAAAGGATTCACAAAAAAGAACAAAAGACGAAAAAAAGGCCAAAAATAAAACACGCAACCACTCGACCGACCTTTTCAGGGACAAAAAAAGATAGGACAAGGACAGGGTTCAACAAGACTCGAGCTGGAGTTTAACGGACCGCGCATTCACTCGCCACGTCACATCGACCAAGACTCATCGCCGTTAATCGATTGTATTCTACTTCTCCGACCGCTCCTTGCCCTCGACGCGCGCGCCGCATCGTTCCAGCATCTCTAATCCGACCGAGAATTGACACGAGCATCTCATCATTTGGACGACCCTCAAGAGGCTCGTTTGTGTGGCGTTTTTTTTCCAGAACAGTCGCGTTTCTTCCACCGCTCAAGAGAAGCCACGCGCCTTTTGCATCCTGTTTTAAGCTTTTCAACGACGCGAACTCTCTGGTCTGTTGATTCAAGGCTCCATCGACTTTATCGCGATTTGCCCCGGCAACCACCATCACTCGTCGGCTCTCACATAAAGTTGCCCTTTGGCGCGTCTCCTGCTCGTCGTTTCACGTCGCCCCTTCCATTCAGCCGCATCTTTGCGATCCTTCCTCTTCGTTCGAACCATCCTCAGCTTCTGTGTGTTTTCTCCTCGACCAACTCTTTTCCCCCGTCAAATCACTCGATTTAATTTTCCACTCTCCGCGCCTTGTTTTTTAATGCTTGGAGATTTTTCCTTCTTGTGAGAATACTACGATTTCTTGGAATTTCGGCTCCGTCTCTCCTTGGTTGTCTTTTGCAACCTCGACATCCTTCACTGTCCGAGACCGCCTCGAAACATCTTCGCCCGACGAACTACTTCTTCGGCTGCTCTCGATTCAAAGCATCACTCCGCAATTCTTTACACAACAACCTGCATCAACTTCATCTTAGACTTCTAATTCTTTTCCGTTCTCGAAGCGCTTCACAGCCGGCTGAATCTGTTACTTCTCGCCCGCAGCGTCTTTTTTCCTCTGCTACGTCAACTCGACTCGCAGACACATTCCTCTTCGTTCCCCATCTGAGTCATGGACGCAGGCAGTCTCGCTCAGATGACCTCCAACTTCGCTTCTCCCGGAGGCCTGGCCTCGCGCCGCGGAAGCCAGAACATCAAGCCGCTGTCCTTCGATGCCATTAAGCAGGGCAATAAGAATCCCGACGGCGGCATCCCCACTCCTCGCACGAGCCGCTCTCACCTGCTTGCGGGCCTGAGAACGGCTCCCAAGTCAGCTACGGTGGCTTCCTTTGGCCCCATGTCGCCCACGGCCGCAGACGGCCCTGTGCAGCAGTATGCTAGGAACAGCATGGTCGCCAACGCCTATGGCTATGGCCAGGGCAACGTCTACAACGCCCCCAAGACGGCCTTCCCCCAGTACGGTCAGCAGCAGCAGCAGCAGCAGCAGGCCTACCAGCAGGCAATGATGGGACAGCAGTACACTGTTGACCAGGTGCTTGCTCCCCCTCAGCTGTCCATGGACGAGCAGCTGCAGGAGCAGATGGACCCCAACCTCTACGCCCAGCTCGTCGCCACCAACCTCTACCTCGCCCAGCAGCAGCAGAGGCTTCAGCAGCAGCTCCGCAGCGTCCAAGCTGCTGCCCATCAGTTCCAGCAGCTCAACATCAACAGCAGCCAGCTTGCCCAGCAGCAGGCTGCCGCCCTTTACGAGCAGCAGCAACACCTTGCTGCCCAGGCTGCCGCTGCCCAGGGCCAGCAGGTCTACTACGATCCCTCCAGTGGCCAGTACTACGTCGACACCTCGTCGGCTGCTCGGACCGTCAATGTCGAGCAGCCCATGACGCCAGGCTTCAACAGCTTCCAGCAGCAGTTGCAGCAACATCAGCAGCAGCAACAGCAGCGCTACCAGCAACAGCAGCAGGGAGCCCCGCGCGTCCAGGTTTCGCCGCCTCCCGAGAGCCAGCAGGCCTCGTTCCGCGGCTCCTCGCCCCCGCGCCGCTTCGATTCGCCGCAAGAGGTCGCTCCTCTGCCTCCGCCATCTGCTAACGCCTTCCGACGCGGACATAAGAAGTCCTCTTCGCTGGCCGTCAACAGCGCGCTGGCTGCCGCCTCTGCTGTGAATGAGGCCGGCAAGACGCCCGCGCCCAAGACCGCCGTCTTCCCCGCGACCCCTGGCATCGGTGGATATGGCCCTGGCCAGGCACGTGCCGGCGAGCACCCTGTTCGACAGCCCCGCGGCCCGCCTTCCATGGACGAGCTCAAGGCGAAGCCCACGGCCAAGCACGAGGGCAGCAAGAACTTTGCCACGCGTACCCGGCGCTCGGCCGTGCACAACCTCGTCCGTGCCGGCCTGGAGCGCCGCAAGGGATCCGGCAGCTCGAGCGGCAGCATGAGCCCCGTCTCGGAGACGGCCGAAGAGTCGACCACGCCCATCACCGACAACGACTCCGACTCTGGCCGCAGCGGCTCGGGCAGCCTGGCCGGCGAGATTGAGAGCGGCGCTACGCGAGCCTCCACTGCTGGCGGTTGGGGCGCCATCGGCTCAGACCGACCCGGCTCGCGGCAAAAGGTCCGCGGCAGCGTCGATAGCAACAGCAACTCTGGCTGCGAGAGCGACAGCAACTCGTTCGCCGACGTCTTCAAGAACGGTGCTCTGCGAGCATCCAAGGCACAGGAGGCTGCAGATGGTCAGCGCAAGGCATCCAGGCTGGTTCTGACCAGCGTCGAGAAGCGCAAGATGGCTTCGGCGGCGTGAGCGCTCAAGTCGTGTGTTTTTATACCGATTACTCCTCTTCTGGCCGCTATTCTAATTCTGATGACTTGACGCTCCCCGAACTTTCGACTTTATTTTCACTTGGTCTTTTTGTGATACGACACTTTTTTTTTTTTTTTCCCAGCCGCGGATTGCATTTTATCGACACGATCTCGACAGCTTTTCGCTTCTCCCTCTTCTATGGCGAGCCAGTCCCGCATGGTGGATGCCTACCTCATGCGCCGAGGTCAGGCCGTGGCCATACTCTTACCACTGATTATTTATAATTCACTTCTCGACTGTCATTCAAACGAATTTCTTTAATCTCTGGACTGGAACAATTGGGGGCGGATGCCCAGGGACTGTTTCGCTTCACGGTAGAGGACGCTGGAGAACACCCACCACTGGTGAGAGACGACATGATGAAAAGGACGAGGCGCACAGTCTGCTGCCTTTCTCGGGAGTGGAATCAACCGTGGCTCTAGACGGGGCCCGAGGTTGCGGGACTCGCCGAGGGGGGCCTGGCGTGCAGACATGATCAACTTTGCCCTCTTGACATTCTTTTTCGTGTATCTCGAGCGCGTTTGGTTTTGGACTCTTAGGGGGTTTGAGTGCCGGTGGAGGGCTCTAGGGGCGTGAGAATACGTAGGTAGATAGTTTTCAGAGAGTGGTGCTCAATACAATGATGGCCACGGACGTTTTCTCTCTCTTTGTGAAGTGGTATGATGTTGATGACTTGACAGTGAAGATGTGACCTGACATGAACAGAGGCTTGTTTATTCTTTGGCCGAGCATACTTTGTCTCTACATACATGTACTCATTAACCAAACAGCCCAGGATAGTAAACAATAGTAAACCCAAAGAATCTGACAAGCCATCCTTCCATCCATCCATTCGTACCTAAGTCAGCAGTGCATGCTCAATCTATCCCGCCCCCTCCTTTGTGCTTCCCCC
>NW_027395663.1:3474782-3518935 GCF_004382785.1 Trichoderma ghanense | reverse complement strand
TTCTATATATATATAGAGAGAGAGGCAAGAGACGGGATTTAGGGTTGGTAGTTGCATTTGTTTTATTTGACGGCATGTCTTTTTTTTCGTCATCAGGTTCATCATCATCGCTCATCGCCTACTTCTTCTTCGTTCTTCTTTGATCTCGCGCGTGAAATTTGATGGGTAGGTGTAAGGAGGGGGGTATGAGTGAGATGTGAGGGAGAGAAGGGGGGGGGGGTTAGCGTTATATATATGTAGATATCGCGTCATAAAGCAGCAACGTCACCGACTCGACTGCCTCATAACATCAATCGACGACGAAGACGTCTTGTGCCTCGCCTTGGGCGTGCTCACGCCGACGCCCACGCCCGCCATCCCCGCGCTATTGCTGCTGCTCGGCCGCGAGGACCCGTTCTCCCTACCGCCGCCGCCGCCGATGCCCAGATTGCTCTCGCTGCGGACGACCATTGGCGCGACAAACTCCGACCGGAGCATCCCCGCGCTGCTGCGGTTCTGGATGCCGGCCGTCATGGGCGTGCGCGGCAGCCGGGCCTTGATGCCTCCGGATCCCGAGGAGCCGCTGCTGGGCATCGGGTTGAAGTCGTTGCTGATGCGCCGCGGGATGCTCGTGGACCCGTCCCGGCTCTGGGGGCGGTACATGACGTTGTCGCGGTCCAGGGCGCCCGAGCGGCGCGGACTGGCGGCGACCTCGATGTAGGCGCTGCCAGCCATGCTGCCTCTGCTCCGGTGCGTCGGGGTTTGTGGCATGGACAAGGGGGACCCCAGGCCCTGCGGCGTGTAGTTTGTGTTGTGCCGCGACCCACGCCTGGACGAGGAGGTGAGATTGACCTGGGTGGACGATATCATGCCTTCGTGCCTCATCATGACCGGCGACGCTGGATGCGACGTGTGAGCCTTGATCAGCTCCGACGCAAGATTGCGAACAAGCACGGCGGAATCCTTCTCCGCGAGGAGCTGGATCGAGTCCATGAGCGAGCGCATCTGGGAGCTGTTGAGCGTCCGAGCACCGTCGCCGCCCCCGAGGACGCCCGGCTCGCAGACGTCCATGATGGCACGCACAAGCCTGAGCAGGTTGAGCCGTACGACCGCCTTCTTGTGCCCCAGCCGCTGGGTGATGCCGGCAAACATCTCGGGCTTCGCGAGCGACACTGTCAAGCCTGGGCTCAACCGAAGAAGCTTGAGCAGGGGCTCCAAGAGGTTGAAGTCAAACGCGTTGAGCCTGTTTGTGCCAAAGCACGAGACAATGGCGCGCGAGAAGCCGTTGTCCATGAGGTGATTCTCCACGTTGGCCGTTTCCTCCTGGAGCCAGACCAGGATGGCGTCCAGCGCAGTGACTTGCCAGTACTGATCCGACAGCAGGGACACGTAGAAGTCGAGGCCCTTGTTCTGCCAGAGGTATCTCCGCCCCTTGGAACCGGAATGGGCCATGTCGCAGAGAATGGGTAAGGCGAATTCCTTCGGCGGCCGGTCCGTCTTCATGATCCGTAGCAGCAGCGGGATGATGCCCCCAACGGCAGCATCTTCCTGCCTTTCCTTGCTGAGCCGGCAGAGGTTGAACATCGTGTTGAGAACCTGATTAGAGATCTCCCGAAGGTGTTTGTGGTTCTTCTTCATGCTGTAGCTGAGCAGGTCGATGAGGAAATCGATGGCGTCGGCCGAGTGCAGTGACTCGATGGTTGTCGAGAGCATGGACAGGTTCTTGATGAACCTCAGCATGGTGATTTGATGCACCGGCGTCATCCGCCGGAGATCCTTGAGGACGCTCTTTAGCACCTGGCGATCCGCCACCACTTCTTTGACGTAGTTTTCTGCTTGACTGAAGAGGTAGAAGATGTTGACGATGCGTCCCTCGATAAGTTCACTCAGCTCGTCCTCGCCCTCCTCATCGAGCACTCGATGTAGAACGAGAGCGAGTGGATAGAGGATCTTACTCCGCGAGAAAATTCTGCAAAAGTCGTTCTTGGGCGTCGGGCCCTGCAGTTCAAAGACGTTCCATATGCCGTTGACACCGATCAGCACCAGGTCTCGGGAGCTGTCATAGTCTTCGTCCAGGAACTCGACCAGCACGTTTAGACCACCCGCTGAAACAAACATCTGCAACGTCAAAGTCGACGTCTGGTACATTTGGCGAACGAACGCGGCCGCTTCGAGGCGAATCTCGTTGGGATATTGGCGGGCGGCAAACTTGGTAATGATGGGAATGCCTCCGACAAAACACAGGTTCTCCTGAATCTCAACGTCATCGAGAATGATCTGTATGGCCAGTCAGATAGATGTCCAAATATGTCGGCTCGTATGAAGCTTGGAAGCACTGACCGCATTGACAACTTTAAGCAGCTGTAAGATCATATGGTGCCTGCTCTTCACCGTACAGGGCTCCAGAATCTCCAATAGGGGTAGCAATCCGTGAGCACTGATGATCAAGTTTTTCGCTTCTGGATTTTCCCAGAGCAACACAAGCTAATGATGGCAAGTTTAGCATGAAAACGCGCATGGGCGGTCTGACGTCTTGTCGGGCACACACACTCACCAAGTCTTCAGACAGCTCAGCCAAGCTATCATCACCTTCCGTCATCTTCAAAGAGCCTACCAGCTCCTCCACCTTCTCGGCAAGACGCGCATGCCTGTCTCGCGCAATCTTTGCGTCCATGTCCATCTCGTCCCACCCCGGATCCATGGACGCAAACGGGTCGTCTTCGTCATCATCATCGCCCAGCCAAGAGTTACCTGACATGCGGGACATGAGCATGAGACCGGCATCTTCGGAGCCTCGCTCGCTTTCTTCCTTTTCCGCTATGGATTCTTCGGGCCCGAACACGTCGGAAAAGTCCTCGTCATCATCTTCGGCGAACTTCTGGATCTCGATAGAGGAGCGAGTGCGTCTCATGGGACGGTCGGGGAGGACGGAGGGCCTCGAGAGGGGCTTCTTTCTTACGACGCTGCCATCTGGCGCCTGCATCGAGCGAGGCAAGCTTGTAAGGTCAGACGGATGGAAGAGCTGTGGTGCTTCAGGTTGACGCAGGCCGCCCTGTAACTCCCTGTTAGCCCAGCCGGTCACCTTCACACGAGAAGGGCACGGAGGTGCAGGAACTTACCTTTCGGACAGCTTGATAGACCTTCTGGTCAAACACACTATCGTCATCGGAGAAGAGGTCAGAGTAGTCTTCAGAGCTTTGTTCTCGGTAAATAGCGCCAGGGCGAGGGGGCAGCTCAAACTTGTTGCCAAAGTGAGATTTTGGGGGCGATTTCGCTCGAGACAGGTTGGGCGAGGTAACTGCCGCTTCAGGCGCCGACCTGGACGCTTGGTGCAGTACTTTTGGTGGTGAAGATGAAGCAGGCTTCGAAGCCGTCGTCCTCCTCGACACGGGCCGTATCGTCTGTTCTTGTGATTCCTGGTAGAGCTGATGGTTTTGTTGATCTTGTTGGTTTGGTCCCTTGACGGTCATCATATCCCCTTCGAAATCCCCATCGTAATTGTTCACGTCGGCTCTGAGATCATTCACCGACGCAAAAGCCTTGAGCTTGTCAGCAGAGAGAAGCCCTCCGAAGTTGTCTTGCGGCCTCAGATGCGGCAGCTGCAAAGCACTGGGCGAAATTGCCGTGGCGAAATCGTCGTCCCAGTTATCATCATCTGGAACAAGGCTTAGTTTTCATGAAGAGTCAATCAGGTTAACAATGGTTGCATACCTAACTCGGCCAGCTTGAAGGCTCCCACTCCCGGCGCACCAGCGCTGAGTCTTGGTTTCGCGAGGCTTAATCTGCTCTTGGAGGGTGTACCGGTAGGGTATCGAGAGATGCCTTCAGCGCCGATTGATGTGCGAAGAGAAGTCCCGGAGGAGTTGAGGGCCTTGTTCCATTGCTTGACCTCTTCGACGGCTTCATTGAAGTTGGCCGGTGGCCTTGAGACTGGGGCATCTGTACGGCGACATCCCACAATCCAGGCATGCCTGAGGAGTTTGCGAGCCGAGACTCTGAGATTGGGGTCCTTCTGGAAGCACTGCATCAAGAAATCTCGGGCAGCCTATGCTTGCATGTTAGTTCACAACCCCTTTATTTGGTCCTTCGCTTCAGGGGTCACGAGGGTGGAAGGAGAGAAACGCACGGCGGAGATGCCCTCGGGCAATGGAGGGTGGTCGTCATTGACAATGGCGAACAAGGCCGGCATGGCAGCGAGGTTGTGATATGGCGGCCGACCCTGGAGAAGCTCGATGACAGTGCACCCCACGCTCCAGATATCCGAGGCGGAGCTGGCGCCGGACAGCTGGATGATCTCGGGGGCCATCCAGTATGGAGTGCCGACGACTTGCGCCTCCTTGTCCTGGCCACCGGCGAGCGTGCTGGTCGAGACGCCAAAGTCGGCAAGCTTGACAGTGCCGTCCTTGGTGGTGAGGATGTTGGCGCCCTTGATGTCGCGGTGGATGACACCCTGGTCGTGGAGGTACTGGAGGCCCTGAAGGACTTGGGTCATGTAGACGCCGACCAGGTTTTCAGGGAACTTGCCATATTCTCTGCATATCGAATGAAGAGAGCCGTTTTCGCAGTATCTGATGACGCCTGGTTAGCTTTCGCGAACTGATACTGGACTACAGACTGGATCAAAGCGCCTACTCCAAGATGATGTTGAGACATTCTGTTGTCTTGACGGCGCCGATATACTTGACAATGTTGTCATGCTGCTCACAGTTAGCCATGCTGTCATGTCCAAGTCCAATCAACCCATCCGGTGGTTTGTACTCACAAAAAGATTCTTGAGGAGGTCAATCTCGCTCTGTGGTCACATAGTAATCGACCTAGGTCAGTATTCATCCAATCCTGCTCAGAACCAAGGGCTTAGGGCACAATGGGATGGAAATGCCGTGTGATGGCTGTCCCAAACTCACCTCAATCATGCGCAGCTCGCTCTTGGGCAGATCCGTCAGCTTAATCTGCTTGATGGCGACAGCCTCTCCGGTGCCCCAGTTGAAGGCCTTGTACACCGATCCAAAGGCTCCCTTGCCGAGGCATTCGCCCAATCGCTATCATCCAATCAGCGCAACCGTTCTACATCTCGCAACAAGAGCACCATTCTCATCGTTTCCCCCCTCTAGCAGCCCATTGCCGCTCCGGATCGAATTGCACTCCCTTCCCTCTTCCCCCGTGGATCAAAAAGGGGTGTCAAAACACGTACGTAGTCCTTGAGCCCCGGGTCTTGCATGGCCGCACTCTCCCTTTGGCGCTCCTTGCGAGACGGCGTGGCCTGGCCGGCAGGCGGTCTCTCGCGCGGAGTGCCTGCGGCGAATCGCCCATTGCTAGCGGGATAAATGTTCTCGGCCGGCATCTCTGCGTGTCGATTGGCTTGTCTGTCGTTCCCGTCCGCCTCTCTCTCTCTCTCTCTCTCTCTCTCTCTCTCCTCTCTCTCTCTCTCTCTTCTCCTATCTGGCGACGTTTGCAGGTTGGGTGTGTGTGCGTGTGTTCGTTTGGCCCCTCCCTCTGTTTGGTCTGCGCAGCTCCCCGGTAGGGAAGCTGGACTCTTCTCTCGTCTATGCGTCTACCTCGACGGCGGGCAAGACAGCGGCGACTGGCGAGGCGGAAGGGCGATGGTTCGTCGACGAGGAGGAGGAGGAGGAGTCGATGGCATGCCCGCTGATGGGTCTGTGGCTTCGTGTGCCGCTCGCATTCGCCCGCTGGTTTCAACGGCGAGCAGCGTTCATCGAAATGGCGGCGGCGGGGGAGGATCGCTGCAGCAGGCGGGAGGGTCACGCATGGAGGTCGACAGAGAGTGAGAAGAAGAAGAGGATGATGATGAAGGAGAAAGAGACGAAGAATGAGGAAGAAGAAGAAGAAGAAGAAGAAGAAGAAAAAAGACAAGAGATGAGAAGAAAGGAAGAAGGGAAAGTCCAGAGCTGGCAATGGTGGATTGGACTCCAGGTTTCGGCGCGTGTGTTGGAATATTGTCAAGCTACTGCAGTTAGTGGTGCAGCTCTCAATTCCGGTGCTGCGGTTGAATTGAGCTGGAAGCCGGCTGTGGAGTTCCAGAGTCGTTGCAGGTTGGCTGGTTCCAGGTTGGGTACCCACGACTCACGGACGAGAGCTTCTGAAGATGCCGCCCAAAGGGAGAGCAGAAGCCGAGCAGAGCAGAGCAGAGCAGAGCAGAGCAGAGCGAAGCCAGGGAGGACAGGGCGTCAGGGAGCAGCACTGCACTATTTACCTCTGCCTACTACAACTGTTATCCATACTTGCACCGCTCAGCCGTCTCCTCACATCCATGCAAGCTTTCTCATCGCCGCAAACCTTGCCTGACCCTCGTGCTCCCCATCGGTATTAGCGATGACGCCTGCTGGAAGCCATCCATTCGCTGTATTACCAGAAACCCCCGAATAACTATGGATGTAGAAAGAAACCCGGATCCCAGATGCCATGGCCTCAAAAGCCCCCACCCATCGCCTTTTGACCCCTGCCAGCGGAAAAGCTTCAGCCAACACCTCCATCCCCGTTTGAGCATCCAGCACACATAGAGTTTGCACTTAAGAGACCGGCTATGGCCCTCCTTGGTGGCTGTGAGAAACGTGATATTCTGATATATTACGGCCTCGCCACCTAATGTATACATCCGTTCAGCATTGTGCTCACGGTGACAACCTGTCGAGGCATCCCCTGTCCCGTCTTGTATCAAACCTTCAAGGGATCGTCAGTGCGCAGAAGGAAAAATCGATAGCCGAGCATGCTAGGCTCAGCCTATCTAGCATTGCAGACTGACCGTTGAGCACAGCATCACAAGACTAATAATCCTTGACATTCATGATTTGCAATCGAATTCCGTTGCCCAAGAAACTATGTTACAGAGAATAACAGATCATGGGGTATTCTTCCCTTCAACAAAGGTACCGAATCAAGTATAATATTGCTGGCTCAAGCCATGCATGCGCGATGCCATTATCCGCAGTTCCAAAAAACAATTGCCCATCATCACATAATTATAGTACATGCCCGTTTTCTCGTCATCGACATCCAATCTGGTGTACTAGTAGGTAGTCAGCATCCCTTTCCCGCCAGAGAGGGCGCAAAACCCAAACAGATATATTCCTTTCAAGTCAATCAACCAGCAAGAAACAAAACATGCCAATATGCCCAGCAGCGACCATCTCCACTTTCCAGGAAACAGAACTGCTTTTCTGTACAAGCTGACGCTCTCAGCCATCTCCAAGAACCCCTCACCATTGAGATCCGTCTTGGGGAAGTGTTCGATTGAGGCCAGCCTCAGCCCACCATTCGTCCGGGATATCTTCTCGGGCTGCAAGACTGCGCACGATTCGCTGCATGCCCGACCACTCTTCGTCCCCCATATGAGCACCACGTCCGCTACCGGCTGATCCTTCCCGGTTCGGCTGCAGGCGGCCGGGTCGGCTCTCGTCCTCTGAGCCTGAGCCTGAGGTTCGACCGCGTGCTAGCGACAGCGGGTGGTCCCGGGGCGCGAGGCTTCGAACACGTCTCAGTGATTCGGGCCGAGGAAGTGGTACGCCAGGTGCTGGGACGCCGTTGAGGCTGTAGAGGCGCACAACCCCCACGTCTCTAGTGAGTGAAGCAGCCCGAGACTCCCAGTTGGCGTAATTATTGTTGTTGTTGTCGTCGTCGTCGTCAGACATTTCATGTCCTGATTCACAGGCACCGTCAGCAGCTTCGTCGGGCACGCCTGGGGCCGCCGGAGGGGCATTGGAAGGGCCTGGGTTCTGGGACGCGGCTGCAGACGCAAACGAAGACGTTGCGCTCGGTGGTTGAGGATCAGGCGTGAGCGTCGAGAGTAAGGTGTCCCAACCCTCTGGGCTCAGGCTTCTGTCACGGTCTCCTAGGCCATCATACGAATTGGAATCGGGACGGGTGTTGGCGTAGGAGTGCCGCATGAGAGCTCGGAACTCCCGTGCTTGTGCTTGGTTGCGGCGCCAACGCCTGTAGACCTGAAAGGCGTTCGGCTGAGACACGTCGTCGTTTGACGGGGATTCGGTGCGCGACCTCTCCAGCCCGTCCCGCGTCGGGCGAAGCGGTGGTGTGCCCGATTGATGAGAACGGTGCTCGTGGGGGTTGCGATTGCGTCTGAGTTCGTCTGGCGCGACCTTGAGAAGGAAATGTGTGAGCTACCTGTCAAGCAGTCAAGTGCTGCCGCCGAGGGAGGGGGGGATGGGGGGCAAACTTACAACGCGCGCGCGCCGTGGTCGAGGTTCGGCATTCCACCAAAAGTCTCTTTCTGCTCGAGCTTCATCATCCCGCTGAGGAGAGGGGGGACTAAAGCTATGCCAAGTGCCACCAAAGATGGAGCTTATCTGATGTTCCAGATAGCGATCTCTCCGTCGCTCCGATCTGGTGGTGACATCTCTCAATGCCTCGCGCGCATGGCCAGAAGACGGCTCCGGCTCATCGGCAAGACCCAACTCGGTCTCCCAGCTGGTAGATCCGACCCTCCGCTGGGAGGGCTGCGGGTCAGAGGGTGGTGGAATGTCGACGATGCGGACGGCAGCGCGTCTGATGGCGTTCCGCCTATCGCGGAAGCCTGCCTGGGCTGAGCGCCTGATGGCTGAGCGACCAGGGGAGAGGACGTCACGCTTGGTCGCCTCTTTGTGAGGGAGATCGGTTTCGACAGGGGCAACGAAGAGTCTGCCGGGGGTGGACTGTTAGTGAGGATGTCGTGCGACGCAGCAGCAGAAGACGAAAAAGACGACAAGGCGAGAGGCGTTGAGGTGGAAAGCAAAAGAGGAAGACGAGACATGGGCAACGCCAAGTGCCGTGACGCCGTCGCGACGATCAGTCAGACGCCAAGAGAGCAAATAGGTGCGCCTCCATAGTGAGTGACAGTGCGCATTACGCGCGCGAGAAAACAACGGCTGTTGCAGAGAATCCAACAAAGGCGGATGCAGAAGCGGAGGAAACCAGGGCAGGGGGTCGCCAATGGTCCAAGCAGCGGGTTGAACGAAAGAAGCCAAGGGGAAGATGAGACTCACGGGCGACCCATGGCGCATGTGGTTGATGAGCAGATTATTTGCAAAGGAGCGACACTCGAGCGACGGATGATGAGGAAGCGCCGCGATGGGATTCGGATAGAGGGCGCGATGCTGCTGGCAGCGCCTGGCGGGCGATCTCTGGCGATGACGGCAGTACCTTTATCGCGGCAGAGGACTGCGGGAGGTTGTACGTGGGATGCCCTGATGAGGGAGAGGAAGCCGGTCGGCTTTCGGCGGCTCAGCGAGATGGAATTGGGGGAGGGAAAACGAGCGAATGGCGGCGGTGATGATGGAGGAGAGGCGGCAGAGGGTAAAATGGCGAGGCGGCTGAAGAGGAAGATGCTTTGCATCTGTTTGTGGCGCGGATCGAGTTGCACGCGAGAAGGACGGGGAGTGTCCCAGCCAGCATCTGTGGCGGTGCGGCAAATTCTGATGCTTCAAGAGCTTGTTCGTGCAACAAAGTGCTTCTCAAGCCACAGGCAGCTGGACGTAACAAGTGGCTGGTGCGCGTGTTCAACTGCACTAAGATCGGATGGTGAGATTGCGGCATGACTAAGCCAGCTTATCAGGTATCATGAGAAATCGACTCGGCTTCATCAACCGACGACGACATCGCCGTGAGGACAGTAGAAGCAGACGCACACCTCTTTCTGTATCAATCAGACTACCAACCTCTACCGTCTCCTCTGAGAGGCTCAGCTCCCTCCTCTATGGCTCCCTCCGCCTGAAATCTCCCGCTTCAGCCGCTCCCGTGGACCTGCCACCTGCTCCCATGCCGTCGGCCAAAGAGGTCAACCGGGCTCTGGCCCGCATCAGAGCCGTCATGCCGGCCGAGAAAAAGGTGGCATCAGCAAGCCGCAACATCCGCCTGGGCCTGGAGCGCATCGGCCACGTCGTGCCGCAGCAGCAGAGCTGGCTGGGCGTCCATGTTGGCGGCACCAACGGCAAGGGATCCGTCTGCAACCTGCTCTCGGGGCTCTTCAGGCTGTCGGGCATCAGCCATGGCATGTACACGTCGCCGGCCATGCCCGAGAGGCACAACGGGGTGACCATCAACGGCCTGTACGTCAACAAGCGCATGTACGAGATGGAGGTCAAGCACATTGAGGACAAGTTCAACCGGGTTGCGTCTGGCTTTCGGTTCGCCGCCGGCGAGGACCCGGGCAGCCTCACGCCGTTTGAGCTCGAGACGGCGGCCGCCTTCCGCATCTTTGAGAAGATGCATGTCAACTACGGCATTGTCGAGGTCGGCATGGGCGGCGCCACCGACGCGACCAACATCATGAGGCAAAAGTCCGTCACCGTCATCACCAAGATCGATCTCGACCACCAGGAGTACCTCGGCAACACCGTTGAGGAGATTGCAAAGGTCAAGGCCGGCATCATGCGGCCTGGCGTGCCTTGTATTGTCGACCACTCCAACTCTAGCTCAGTCCTCAAGGTCCTCCGGCGGCATGCCAACAACATCGGCACCCAGATCAGCCCGTCGTGGAAGGGAGAGTCTCTGCTGGCCGGTCTTGATACTGAGCGGTTCAAGCTGGAGGACTATGAGAGACAAAACCTTCTATGTGCGACACTCGCCTTCCGACACCTGTTCCCTGACCTCGAGATTGACGTCAACAAGCTGTTGGCAATGGAGCCTTTCCCGTCTGGGCGAAAAGAGCAAGTCAAGGTGCTTGGTCTCACCGGTGGCGCCCGTCAAAAGCCGATCCTCGTAGATGGCGCTCACAACCTGCTTGGGGCCGAAGCGCTGGCTTCGTATGTGCAGCACCAGGTCCGCCAGGGAGACGAGCCGGTCTCGTGGGTCATGGGACTGTCGGATAGCAAGTCCAAGCCGTTTGCAAAGGTCATCTCTACGCTGCTGCAGCCCCAAGACAACTTTGCCTTTGTCGAATATGCTCCCGCTCCCAACGAACCACCCCCTGCGCCTGCTGAGCTCGGCCGTGAGATTGCAAGGTCCATTGTTCGCCACGAATCCCAGCTGTACAACGGGGATCCTCGGGTCGGCGCTGGCGTGCAGTGGGCTTGCGAAAAGGCCGGAGACGGGCCAGTCATTCTGACGGGCAGCCTCTATTTAATCAGGAACTTTTACAAACTGGACGGCGTTGAGCCAAAGAGGAAGACCAAAACCAGGAGACCGGGTGCCGCGCAGCTGTGGTGGTACATACAGCAATCGCAGCAGCGAACGTTGACTCCTGAAGAGGTCAGGGAGTTTAAGCGAGCGCGGAGACACTGGTATCTGTCGCCCGCGCGAAACTCTACCTTCAGAGCATTGAAGTACGGCGGCCAACCCAGGTCTGCCCGCGTTCCCGAGCGGATCCGTGCCTTGCAGCGACAGGCCGAGTTCCACAGAAGGCAAGCAGACGGTTACCGTAGCGCCATAGAGAGCATGGAGAAGGACCTCGCGGCTGGACCAGCCGATGCGGCCGCTGCCACCGACTCGTCCGACTTGCAAGCCAGCATGGAAACGCTCAAGCGGCACCGCGAGGACCATCTCCGCGCGTACAACAGCGCCATGTTCAAGCTCCGGGGGCATGTCCCCCTGCCCGAGAAGAAGTTTATGAGCTACGAGCAGGTGTTTGGACGGCCGCCGAAGCCCAAGGTGCCCAAGTTTCCCTTTCCCGAGGATGACGGTACGGCCCCGACAGCAGCAGATGAAGATGTCCCCGTTTCCAGGGATGCCGGCATCGCTTCTCAGTCTGGTCAGGCTGCCCCTGGAGAAGAGAACAGGGCAGAGTCACAGAAGTCGCGATTTGGGAAAAGGGCCGGTCGCCGGGGTGAAGCCAGCAAGGAGGCGACTGCGGCGGAGGCGCGCGATCTCGTTGAGAAGTTGACGAGGGGGCGTGTTGTCTCCGAGGCCGAGTCGAGCAAGCCCTGATGATCAAGAGTGTTTTGAGTGTATTATACGAAGGACATCATGTGTGAATGGGATGGGCGGTATTTGTAGATAGAAGATGACGACTCAGTCAGCTCCAAAAGGCACTGCTGGCAATTTATATAGAGCGGTGTTTGGTCTTGTTTGTATTTTTGGCTTCAACACATCTGGCTTTCCATGTACCCTTGCGTTGTTAATGCATGGACTCATGAAAATTGTCGTTAGAACTTAACCGATGCAACAGACGATAGTCGAGTGTCATATCAAGGGCCACCATCACTAGGTACTCTCATTTGCTATCCAAGTTATCAACACTAACCCTGAACCAACGCATCTCCAGCACCCACTTCTTACACCTTCTCACAACCATCTACACACAACCTCAACCCAGCAAAGAAAAACACCGCCAGCAATGTCTTGCCCAAACCACTTAATCATCGTCTGCTGCCACGGCATCTGGACCGGCGGCCCCTCCAACGGCTCCAACGAGGACGAATGGCTCATTGCCGATTTCCAGCGCGGCGAAACGGCCACGTTTGTCGAGCACATTAAAGCCGGGCTTCGGTGCCTTGCTGAGGACTGCGACAATGCCGTGCTGGCGTTTTCTGGGTAAGAAAAGCCTCTCTTCCACCTGTTAGACTGAAGAAAGCGAGTGACGTCCAAGTAAGCTGCTGATTGAATTTATTGAATGTAGCGGCCCGACTCGCAGGGAGACAGACTTAAGTGAAGCCCAAAGCTACGCAAACATTGCCTCCTCCAACGCCTTCTTCAACATCATGCCCTCCACGAAGAACAACAATCCCTCGAGTAAATTCCTGATTGAAGATCGCGCGCTGGATTCTTACCACAACGTCCTCTTCAGCCTGACCCTTTTCTACACCCGCTTTCGCACCTGGCCTACGTACTTGACGATTGTGTCGCACGCTTTCAAAAAGCCGCGTCTTGTCGATGGCCACTGCACGGCTATTGGGTTTCCCTTGGAGAGGACAAGGTTTGTGGGAATTGATCCGCCTGGGATGGCGAGCGGGGAGAATGTCGATGGGATGAAGGGCGTTGGACGGGCTGTTGATGATTGGACTAGGGATCCGCATGGGAGGGGGGAAGTGTTGGCGGGTAAGAGGAGGAGGAGGAATCCGTGGGGAGTGTGGCAGGGAGTTTTCGAGGACAAGGTTGTTGATAAAGGGGGGCTGGTGACGGAGGGTGAAGGGGAGGGGGAGGCGTTGGTGGATGGTGCGCCGAGGCCATGGGAGTGAATTATTTCCTGGAGAGCTATTGGAGGTGTGAGGAGTTTGTTACGTTGATCATGGATAGCGAGTACTCGCTTGCATAGAGTGAGTGGGAAGCCTACATGTGCAGCCGTGATAGTTGCAAAACTGCACGCTGGGTCACTGAGTTGTCACATTTTATGGCGCATTCAAGCGTGTACACACTCGAGAGAGACCTCGACATGCCCCATTTTACGTACGAAAGATAAGACACTCCCTCCTCATGCACTCATCGCACGGCTCCTCCTCTGCCACCAACGACGAGGCTCGGCCCAGGGGGCAATCAAGCAACGACTCGCCCACTCATCTCTAGGTAAGACGCACACAGAACCAGAAGTGGCTATATAACCACGTGAGAACCACTACTGATTATCACCTCCTAGTCTCAAAGCTCAAGCGAATCTCGGCAAGACATACGGGCACCTCTTAAATCACCCTCCGTTTACCGCTCACGCTTCCATCACCCAAAGCTCAAAAGCGTCTTCCCACAGAAAGATTTGCCAACGACATGGAGAGGCGTCTCAAGGAACACATTGACGAGGCCATCGAAGGCTTGGAGAACCAGATCACGGAACTCCAGGACTCGGTCAATGTGAGCAACACAGATTGCGAAGACACGAGCGATGATGAAAACTTGGAGCGTCTCGGAAAGGACTTGATGAAGGCGGAAGAAAGTCTGCAAGCGACTGGACGCGATAAGTCTAGGCCTTGAGAGGCAACTCGGACTCATCCTGAGACTCGACTCTTCAAAGACCAAAGGGGGCAAGAAGCGTTCAGCCGCTGAAGCCTTTGAGGTGATTGAGGACGAAATGACGCTTGTTGATCTGCAGCAGCAGCAGCAGTCTTCAAGTCATGACTCTTCCGTCAAGCTATTTGATAAAGGCTTCCATTTAGAGCTCAACAACGTCCAGACGCATCTGGAGTCGGCCATTGGCGAGATGAAGTCGGGCACATTTAGGAGATTGGCAAATCTGGATGAGAGAATCGGTGCTATTGAGCACAAGGTAAATCTGATGACCCTTCCAGCCAGCGATCCGATAAACGCCTCAGGACGCAGCTCAGCAAAGTCTAAGCGCACCTAGAAGTTCGCCCTCTACAAAATAAAGCCAGGCAGATCTAAGAGACTGGGAGTTTCAGACGAGGGATCAGTGCTGTCAAGAAGAAAGTTGGATCAACTGGCGCGCTCTTTAGGAAAACGGGAGGTAGTATCGTTCAAGACCATTCTAGGAGGTTCAAAGCTGCACAAGCTCTTTCTACTGGTCTCCAAGTCAGTCCAGTCCATGCCCCTGTGGAAGCCAAGTTACGTATAGGACCTTGCCTGAGTTAACAAGTATAGTACCCATCCTCGATGTTATTTATGCCTTCGTTGCCTTGCCAGCACGAGCTGTCCCTCCCAACAGCGAATGAGGTAGGTATGTGTCAAAGCTCAACCTCCTCACGCTCTACAAAGCGAAGGCGCCCTCTTGCTTCTCCCACCAACAAACCTCTGTCGTTTCTGCTACCATCAATCAGCCATCATGACCAGAGTCGCCAAAAAGAAAACCGTCCAGCCAAATCCAGGTGAGATGCACAAACCGAACCCCCTCCCAAAGAGTCCCCCTACATCCACGTCCAACAAACTACTAATCACCGCCTCCAAGGCTCAACACAAGCACTTGGCAAGCGCTTTCAAACCGTCTTCGGTACACCACAGAGTCCCATCCTCCTCCCAGAGCCTCTCGTCGAATATCCGGACGGCATGGAGAAACGTATCAAGAAACACGTCGACGACGCCTTGAGGGAGCTTCAGACTCATCTCTGGGACATGGAAGATGATCTTCACGCGGACAAGAAATCTCAAAAGCGAGACAACAAAGCTCTCTCTCGGCAATTAAAAGAAGGCCACGAGAAAGTCGACAAGCGGCTGGACGGCATGATGAAAAACATGGAAAAACAACTGCAGCTCGTCCAAGGACTCGGTCACTCAATGGCAGAAGTGATGGAACAGACCAAGGTCGGCAGGAAAAGGCCAGCATCCGAAGCCTTCGGAATAAGTGACGACGGACTTTGGGCTCGCCCATCTGCGGGTCATGCCGCTTCTTTCAAGCAATTAGAGAGGCGTCTAGGGACGTACTTTGGCAACACTCAGACACACTTGGAGTCGGCCATATGCGAGGCGAGGTCGGGCACATTCAAGAGATTGGCGGATTTGGACGAAAGAATCGGTGCCTTGGAGGAGAGGATGGACGAAATGGCGCGCTTCATGGCGAAATGGGATGCTGCATCTTCCGCCAACGGGGGTCCATCAGCTTGAGAGGCTGTATAGCTCTGTGTATATCTCTATACTGTCAGTTTTTCTGGGATGCGATTGGCTTCGATTCGATTCAGCACCCAGCTCTTCTATTTATATAGTCGGTATATGGCCATGAATCACATCTTCGCTCTCGCCTCACCGCCCTCCCTCCCACGTCTCCCCTCCCCAACGACCCTCACTAAAAAGTCCACCGCATCACCCACCATCTCCGCCGAAAACCTGTGTCCCACGCCCTCGTACACACGATCGTCCACCTCCAGCCCGCCATCCTTGTACCACCCCTCGGCGGCATCCTTCAGCACGCCAATCAGCGGTTGCGCGTGCCTATACGGAACCAGCTCGTCGGCGGCCCCCGAGCAACAGAGCAGCTTCTTGCCCCTGATGCGGCCGTCAAAGATCTTACGCAGCCGGTCCTGCTCAGATTGAGAAAGGGGCAGTGAAGGGACGGGATTCGTCCCGAAGAGGATGCCCTTGGGATCGCTCTTCTTGATGGCGGCAATGGTATCAGCCGGGAAATACTTGCTGCCCAAGAAGCCCGTCTCGCCGCAATCCAGCTTCGATGCCGCAGCACGACTGCTCAACAAACCTACATCACATCCCAGTTCAGTCATCTCATCTCATCTCACATCTTCAAAGCCTCATCAAAACTCACCCGCAAGATCCGGACATCCAACAACCACAACCGCCGCATCGACCCTCTCCTCCGCAAACCAGCTCTCCCACGCCGCATGCCCTCCCAGGCTCCACCCCAGACAAACATGCCCATCCACCGCCTCCCTCCCGAGATACCCGCCCACCTGGTCCATCAACAGGCTCACGTCCGCCGCTCCCGCCCTCACAAAGCCCAGCATGTCCATGGCGTGCTGCTCGTTTCCTTCGTCCCACGCCCGATTCGCAAGCTCGCTCACCGTCCGGGAGCCGTGGTTCGGCATGTCAAAGACCAGCGCCACGAGGCCCCTCGCCTGATCCTGACTCTGCTGCCTCTGGTGCTGGTTCCATGCGTGGATGGTGCGTCGCGCAATGTCGTGCATGATGCCTCTTGCGCGGGTTCGGGGGTGGAGGAGCCATAGGCATGATACTGGCGCGGGGGAGGGGGGGAGTTCCTCGAGGCCGTAGATGTCGACGAGGAGGCCGGACATGGGCTTTGTTGTGAGGGAGACGGCGGGGGGAGGGGGGAGGCCTTTTGTGGTGTATCCGTTGTCTTTGGCCATTTTGATGGAGCTGGATATCGTTTGTGATGCTGAAGGAGGAGGAGGAGGATAGAGTGGGAGCGGAGACGGATGTGAGGATGTGAGATGAGAGATGAGCTGACGTGGAGAACGGTGTATAACGATGACCTCGGATCTTACAGACAAGCTCTACTGTAAAGTATCAATGCCGTAGTCTGAAGTTCGTTAAATGCCTCTAATCTATTTCCGGATTAGTCATTCGGCTTCAATCACGAAATAGCCGCTCCCAAACTCGGCAATCGGATCTGCACATCACTTATAAAGATCGTTGATTAATATGTCGACAGCTCTGAAGCTCGACGTGCTTATTTGACGCCAGCCAGCAACAGCAATGTAGTAATAACCCATTCTTCGTAAATCATGGTGCTTCTGTTAAGCAGCAGCTTCAGACAAGGTGTTCATATACTGCTGTCTAACAAGAGGGTCGAAAAGGATTGGCTCGCTTCTGTATATGCTACCTCATGCAAACAAGGCAGTACCTTGGCCGACTACCTGTAGACCCCCAAGGCGCGACACTTGGATCCTTCATCATTGAGCAGACATCTGGCATGCTTTCACTCCTGTACATGCAACAGTCCGCCTTTCGTTCGCTCTGTGTTGGTATAACCGCCTCTCGTGGCGATTGGTTGCAGTCCCGTGTTTCCCTTGTAAATGGCCGATCTAGTTTTCAAAGCCGCCGTCCTCCTCCTGTCTGTTGATTTCCCGGTCTATCCTTGATCATCTTCAATCCACCTTCCAGTGATCCTGGTCTTCTGTGCTGAGCATGAGCTCAACCCCGTACAGCACCATCGTCAACCCCACGTTGATCCATCGCCAAGTGCTGCCGCCCACGTCTCCGCCCCTGAGCGTCCACCCGTCCGGCCCCTCGCTCGTCGAAAAGTGCTGCAGCAGCAGGCTGGTGTAGACGGAGATGAGGATGGTGGGAGAAAAGTAGCTGAGCAGGCTGAGGAACATGGATGCCGCCTCCGACTCGTCCCAGTCAGGCTCATGCAGCATGGCGCGGGCACCCAGGTCCCGCACCGACGGGATGATGCGGGTGGCGCAGTAGAAGACGAAGAGACGGTATGCGAGAGAGATGATGACGGACGGCGTGATGGTCTGAAAAGCCGCGTACAGCAGGGCGAGCGAAGAATGCAGGGCGCCGGGGAGGGTGCTGAGTATGTGCAGCAGGGTCGAGTATGAGGCCATGATGATGGGCGGGAGCGGGGGGATTTCGGGCTGAGACGATGCTTGGTCCTCGGTAGAATAGGTGCCGTCGGACGGGAGGTAGTCGGTGAAGATCTGATAGACGCAGAGCACGACGTAGGCAAAGAGGAGCGACGACTCGACAGGGCTGCCGCGGCCGCTGCCGATGCCGTACGCGCACAGAAACACGGCCGTGGTCATGGTGGCGCCGATGAGCGTGGCGTCGATGTTGCTGATCTGGGGGAACTGGGCCACTCGCCACAGGAAGTAGACGGCGCTGGCGATGATGGAGCCGGAGAAGGCAAGCAAGACAATCTACAAAAAAAGGAAACGGTTAGCTGCCGATGCAATCCACGGGCATGATGGTACTCACCACCCAGGTGTCGCTTCGCCCTCTGTTCACCAGCCATCGAGTAATCTGCCCCGCCGCCTGGATGACGAGCAGCGTGCAAAAGCCCTCGAGCAGCTGGAAGACGGGCCCCGAGTAGCGCAGCACATTGTCCCACGAGCCCAGCATGATGGTCTCGAGGAAGCCGTCCTTGCCAAACATCCACTCGGTCCAGCTGGTGTTCTTCGAGTGGAAGACGCCGCCGATGGTGCGCTCGACCCAGCTCGAGTTGCCGGCGTCGGCGTCGACGGCGAACTTGCCCAGCGCCCAGATGAGCAGCGAGGGGATGACGAACCACTGGGCCAGCCTCAGCAGCGACACAATGGTCCAGCGGATGCGCGACGTCTCGGGCGTGGCCAGGCGGATGGCCGAGTAGAAGATGTAGAAGATGGACAGGCCCAGGCTGTAGGCCAGCCCGCTGTCGCGCCCGCCTACATCGAAGGCGACAGGGATGGACAGGACGATGGCGAAGAGGAAGACGCTGCTGAAAAAGATGCTGAATGGCCACCACATGAGTGCGGCGGGGGGGGAGCGGCAAGGCGTATATGCCGTTGCTGCTGTCGTCGGTGTTGGTTGTTTGTGTTTCGCCGGCTTCGAGAGATTCAAAGTCCAAGGGGCAGCGGCGGCAAAGACGCCCAGCTCCCCGAGATGCAGTCGCCCAGAATCGCTCCCTCACCAGCGGCTACTCATCTGATTGTCTCGGTGTTCTGCACTGGTTCGGCCGTTGACTCGCCGTCTGTTCGTCAGGGCCCGAGATCGGTGCGCAAAGAGAGGGGAGAGAAAGAGGGCGCGACACAAACGTCCCTCCCTGCCGTATCCGTATCCTGTTGCGTCTTCAGCGTCTTCTCCCCGGATCAGTCTCGTCTTGTTCGTCCTGCAAAAGGCAAGCCGCGGCAGCTCCGTCGAGGCGTTTCCGGTCCCTTTCCCACAACCCCGATTATTATTTGTGATTGTTAGCTCGTATGACAAACCCGCGCCAAAAATGCGCCGTGCAAAGTGTCCACTCTGGAGCACGGCGGGCGGTCTTGCTTATCGGCGCAGGACGACCTCAGCTGCTTATCTGCACGTGAGCGACGGTGCAGCCACAGACGAGAGTCAAGACGGCGAGATTAATATTCAGCAGAGGGTATCACTGTAAAAAAAGAAAATGGTGTAATGACAGGTGCATCTGTGCTATACTGAGGGTGCTGGAGGAGACGGCAGAAGAGGTGAGAAGAGGGAAACGAAGTGCATGCACCGGACAGACAGCGCAGAGCTGCTTGCCGTAGGTCACGTCACATGCCCCTGTGCTTGGGATCAACTGCCTGGATGACGACTGTGGCGCGTCTTCAGCTGCACAACACCAGCCACAGGCCACGGCGAACTGGGAAAACTTGGGTGAAGCAAGATGCGCGTTTGCATCGACGATTCAGAGATATTATTAGATTTGGGGCCGTCTGATAAGGCGTGACGATCTGTTTATGCGGTCCACTTACTGGGGCCTTGGTTACCCCAACAATACCAACAGTCCAGGCACTGTCTTGTTAAGTGCAGCCTTTAATAGCACAAGGGAACACCATATCGTATTGAGCAGCAGTCCCGTCGGTTTGAGGTCTGTGAGTTCAATCGTGTCGACATTAATGTACTTCATTCCGCAAGCTAATAGCCACTGCTCAATCTGATAGGCGTTCAGAATCCGGCTCTGGACCGGCGGAAGGGAGCCTCTGTCCAAAGGCTTCCGCTTGTCTCCGCGAAACACACCCTCCACCGCTCGATACTGCGACATTATGACGCCGTGATAGTACTGAGCCACCAGGTAATCGTCGAACTCGGCCCTGGCTAGTCGAACGAGCTCTGGGGTCTGAGGCCGCAGGTACCACCGCAACACCATGAGGATCTCTTCCCGCGTGCGGAATCTTAGCGGGAACCCAAATATCCTGTCGACCATTGGGGAGCTGGCCTCCACATCATTGAGGATGACGTCGTAGGCGTTCTGTATCGTAGCCCTGGTCACAACGATGCTGAGCGAATCGTCGGCTGGAGACACCTTCAACCTGGTCGTGGTGTTGACACAATCGCCAAAGTCGATGGGCGGCAGGCTCATGAAGCCGTTGCCGAAGATGTTCTTAATCTGCGGCGCTGTAACGCGACCAGGTTGGGCCGGGCGGTCGCGCCGTTGCTGCTAGAAGCGGGTTGCGATAGAGGATGCTTCGAGGCATCAAAGCCGAGGAGTGTATCGTCCAGGGCCGGCACTTGAGAGTGCCCTCCGTCTCCGTGGAACCCATACTGGTAGCCAGCGTCATCACGGTCGGGAGCGGCAGTCTCTGTGTTGTTGTCCTTGCCGTTGTCGAGACTATCCCCCGACTCATTGCTGCTCCCCTGACACAGAAGCAGAATGCTGTTGGTTGCCGTCCTGAGCTTCAAGATGAGGCCCAGATCGTGCGTGATCAGCGGCGAATGCAGGATGCCGCTGGTAAAGTCGAGGAACGTCGCCGCCATCTGTTCTACCGCTCTCTCCATGTGCACCAGCTTCTTTTCATAGTTTTCATGGGCAGCTTGACGCCTGAGTTGGAAGAGACGCTGCGCTTTGCGATTTCGCTGCCGCCGTTTCTGCAGTGGTGTTGCGCGTCAGTTGCCGTCACTCGCCCCTGAGTCTCTTCAAAAACAATTTTACAAACAAACCTCTAAGTATAAGCGACAGTGGGCAATCAAACTGAACTGTGACAACGCTGAGTCTGGATGAGGCCGAGTCGCCCTGGCTGAAGTCAACGACGTATCCTTTAAGAGTCATTCCAGAGACTCAATGCAAAATATCAACCGCCCTGTTTCACATTGCATCAGTTTGTACAAGAGGCCATCAAAGGCCACAGATTGCTTACAGAATAACGGCTGCGGCCTAAGTGCCGACAGGCTTCTGCCGCAGCAAATGGCGGCAGTTTGTGTCTCCATGACAGATCTTGATAGGCCAAGTTATCCGAAGCCGTTCCCCTTCCGAGACTCATATAAGCGACATTCAGCATCGTCCGCTCGCCTCTTGCTGCCGCTGGCATTCGTCGAGGCTTCGTACCGAGGGTCAATCGCTCCTTGATTGGTTTGAAAATTGCCTCAGGTGTAAGTGAATCTCACAGATGCGGCTTGCGAAGAAATGAAGGTTCAATCGTGATGCAATATCTAAAGAATCACCTATTTAACAGTGGACTCATTGGTTATGAGACGGGAGTTCGTCAACAGGGTACAGGGCAAACTTGTTACTTCATGCTCGTATAAGAAGATTTCGTTCTGATCTTATTCTCTCATGCCTAGGATAAGATCAGCTGGGTGTCATTCAAGCTCTAAACAAATCCAACAAGAACAGCAGTGGCAGCACAAGCCCTATTTAGCAAGCACTCTTGTTAAACGTAAGGCTGATGCTGTGATGCCCCCCCCCCCCCCCCCCCCTAAGCTTACAACAGCCATTGTGGGGACGGGTGAGTGCAAGAAACATCCTTGAACCGATCGTGCATTAACTCCGCAGCCCGCGAGCCACCGTTTCGATCTGGCTTTCCCCAAACAGGTCATGCAAGATTGGCTTTGACAATGGAGATGACTTGCAAAATCCAGGAGGCCGATCTGATCTGCGTCGGAGAAGCAGCAGTCGTTGCGGCGATATATGACATAGGAGTAGGTATAAAAAGGGTTGTGCATTCTGTAGATCAAGCAGATTGGTATAGCAATCATTTCCACTCGGATATACAATGTCCTCGGATAAGAAGTTTGGAGCAGAGACAACTGCTGAAGAGGTGGCATCGGCATTTCGTGACCAAATTGTTGGAAAGACGAGTGAGCTGACGGTCCCATGGTCAATCCTCAATGATCAAACAATGTCTGACCCTTGATGCATCTAGTCCTCATCACCGGAATCAGCCCCAATGGTCTCGGTGCTGCCACTGCTCACGCTCTCGCCGAATACGACCCGGCAAATCTCATCTTCACGGCTCGAGCAATCTCCAAGGCCTCTGCCGTAGCCGACTCCATCCGAGCCGAATATCCAAATCTAAAGACGCAGATTCACATCGTCAACATCGATCTGTCAGACATGGAGAGCATTCGCCAGGCCGCCGCCAGCGTCCAAGAGTTAACGCCGCATATCGACATCATGATCAACAACGCGGCAGTAATGGCCCTTCCAAAGAGAGAGATGACTCAATACGGGCTGGAGGCTCATCTAGCCACGAATTTCCTCGGCCATTTCATCCTCACGACACTTCTCCTTGCTCAGCTCAAAGCCGCTGGACCCAAGGCGCGAGTCGTCAACATTGTCAGTGGCGGGTTCTACGTCCAGCCCTTCCGCTTCAGTGATTACAACTTTGACGGCGGAAAGGAGCTCCCAGAGGACGAACGGGTTGATCTCGAAATGGCGGAGAAATTCGGCATGGACTGGGTCAAGGACGCCGGCACCGGATACGTTCCATTCCTAGCATATTCACAAACGAGCACGGCATTGATGCTACACACCCAGGGCCTAAACGAGGGCTTCTCTGGAGATAGGATTAGGGCTTTTAGTGCTGCACCAGGAGGTAAGAATGCCTGCGTACAGTATCGTAGAGTGAGAATGCTGCTGCTGACCCTGACTAGTCGTCCTGACGGAGCTCCAAAGACATCTCCCGAGTGAGTTTAGAAATCCGAAGATGGTGTACAAGACTGCCAGCCAGGGAGCCGCGAGCTTTCTCGTTGCTGCCTTGGACCCGAGTCTCGAAGGTATGAGTCACGACGCCCAGGGTTCAAGACAGTGTGTAAGCTAACGATGGTTTCAGACCATCCCGGAGCCTACATTGATGATTGTCAAATCAAGCAGACGCCTCAGCATGCTCGTGATGATGCGGCTGCTCGTAAGCTGTGGTCAATGGCTCAGTCCTGGATGGAGGCGGCGTAATGGGAAGGAGTAGAGGAGGGTTACAAGTCGATAGTCATTCGACTTACACCTGGTCTGTAAGGTAGCTTTGCGGTCAGGATTGAGCAACATTACAGTGACATCTCTAGCATGGGAAAGTTAGGTAACCAACAGCTTGAAGACCTGAGATCCAACATTTTAACAAAGAGACGGCGCGTAGATGCAACTATCGGGGCAGCCAGTCCACAAAGGGCAGGTCGTACCCGGCATTGCCGCTTTAGTGATAGTCAAGCCCCAAGAGGCGCATCCCTTGTCCGTCTCCGCTCCACCAATTCCTTCCACGACACCCCAATCCTTTTCCTGCAAATATTTTTTCTTCTTTCCATCAGTCGACTTTAAATGTTCATCGATGCATTGCCAAGTGGCCATTGATGCGCATTTGAAGGCTCGAAACATGTCCACCGTGGCTGTCAGCGCCTCTCTGCGTCCCGCGCGCCCTCTCGACCCCGCCGTGTCCCGTCTCATGCTCCGACGACGCCAAACGAGATGAACAAAGTCAACTGCGACTATGTACGCGCTTTGCTGCTCTTCAGCCAGCATGGGCCATGGCTAGACTCTCTGTCGACCATACTGCAGCATTTGCTGATGCGCTCTTCGCATGACTGTCTCTGTCGGGTGTAAATGATGCATACATCCCGACCACGGCGCAGACGCACCATGCTGAGATCGGACCGCCAGATGTTCAAAGGCACAAAACTCTTCACAGAGACAGGCTCCTTTGCCCTGAAAGCTCCAGTCGAAGCACGTTTGCAATCATACGGTCGAGCCTCATCCGCATTATATCCTCGATGGATATTGGGGACTGTCCGCCGCTTCGCGTGCGCTTGCTCCTGATATCCCTCATATCTGGCGGGCGGGGTTGTATCGTGGACACGTTGCACGATGGCAGGACGTGTGCAGCGTCACTGGTGGAACTGCCAGCACGATACTGTTCCGCGATCGATCCAAAGGACTGCATATGCGGATGCAGACTCTGCGGAGGCTTCACGGCGTTCAATATACATGTTGAATGGCTCGAATGCATCGCCAAAGCTCCCCTTCTCCCCCGGGAGGATGGGCAGCTGGCGACTGGCAGCGCAGGAGCGCTCAATGCTATATAGGCGCGGTTATTGTCACTTGCTGTCGGGGGTAGCGGCCCCGGAGCGCAGCTGCAAAGTGGCGCAACGGTTAAGCTACCCCCTAATCCTCCGGCAACTATCGACGAAAAGCAGCTGTTCGAATCCGAGTCTAATCCGAGTCCTCGAGGACAAATAAACGAAAAAGGGTAAAGCAGGGGCGCCGTGGGTAAACGGTCGGGTCAAACTGCTTCCTTAGACCGTGGGAAACCGAAGTTAGCGATTCGACAGAGATGTAGGTGTTGGTTTAACGGCAACCAGCACCGAACTCTTTTGCCATCTGCGCATACTGTTTCTTTTTGCCAGTGTGTGCAGATGCTTTCCTCTGCTGTTCTCTTGTTTCGCGACGAGGGATTGATTTCTCGACGAATCTGATTCTCTGAGTATGTGCGAGAAGGAATGCAGCTGCTGCATCTACGGCGTTGAGAAGCGGGCGCAGGAGAATGGCGTGCCGTGCTGCAGTTCGCGATATCAACGGTGAGGAACTTTTTGGTGTTGAGCGCGTAGAGCCAAAGCTTGCATTTGGACGCCAAACGTGTGACGTAGTTCGTAGAGTCAGCGCACTGCGAATCTCTGGCGCATACTTTTTTGCCTCTTTTGCCTCGCTCCTCCACCCTTTTTGCATCATAAAAAAATTGCAGGATGCATTGGAGATGATTCCTCAATCTGGCAAAAATAAGCAAAATTGGTGTTCTTGCGCGGAAGGATGCGAAATCGCTGCGTCTTGACAGGAAGTCGATATTCGGCTGGTCACCGTTACGAACGTTATAGACGTTGAGCGCAGGCACGTGCAAACGGTGAGGTGGCCCTGAAATAAGCTTAAAATCGCTGCACCAATTTCTTCGAGCTGGCCTGCCTTAGGCTTCCATCAAGACCCCAGGCCCTGCAGAATTGCGCGATGCACAGCAGCGATTGCGTGTTGCTGCACTTGATCCCCTTTCTGCAGTCTATCTGCAACGACGAGGATGCGAAGGATCGCTTCGAGGCTCTCATCATTTCTCTTCACGGACAAGAAGATGCGCTCCGGACAAGGGCTAGAAGAGCGCCAGCCGCTGGTTGCGCGGTCAATTGCTCAATTGTGGTCTGAGCGACAAGGTACACAGATCTTGGTGGCTCTTTTCCGCCGCTCAGGGACCTCGGGTGAAGGATTGACGAGTGGCTGACCCGAGAACTTCGAACTTCTCGTTCTTCCTTCTAGATCTATAGATTCTGATGGCGACCAATGACCGTACAATGACCATCCAACAAGACCTACTCAAGGGGCGAACTGCCGTGGCGAGAACGGGAAGAGGAAAGGGGAAACGCCTCGATTCCAGCCAGGAACCAAGTGCGAGCCACGAGTCCTGGTCGAAAGAACGTGTTGGCCGCTCACGCAAGAGGCTTCGTTGAAACAGCCACCGAAAATTTAGCCCGTCTGCGGCGCCCAATCAAGGCCTTCCCGTCTCCAGCCTCTGGTCCCTTGCGTTATTCCGCCGACTCGAGCACGCAAGCAGTCTATCTGCAGTAGTCTGATCCTGCTAAATGCCATCTCCGTACTCCGTACAATTGGCTGGAATGCAGGCCCCGCGAGTCGGCACAGGGCCGTTTGCGAAATACTCACATCAGACCGAGACGACAAGCAAGCCCCCCAAAATCCACTGGACGGAGCAAAAGAGCGGATCGGTCGGCAAATTATGCAGAGCCCATTGCGGAGCATGTTCGAGCAAGGCACCAGCAAGGCTCGGCCAAGGGCTAGAGGGCGATGCGACTCCACAAGCCTCGTCTTGAGGGGCTCCAGAGGCGGGCTGGAGACCCTCAACCCAAGCCCGCTAGATCGTGGAGGCGGAATAACGTCATCGTGGTGGTAAAGACACAACCTGGAACGGCTGCTAGGCTGCTTGGCTGCCTTGTCCTTGGCTGGGAGATACGGGGACCCTTCGTTGGGAACATTGGGGCCATTTCGTCGTTTGGAGATGGCCGCCGCGGTTGACGTGCTCGCGGGATCCCTGACTCTGGTCTGCGCTAGGGGACTCTGCTTGCAAAGAACTGCCCTGCTTTTCGCCTTCCCACGAGGTCATCCATTGGGCCAGAAACGGTGGGAACTTGGATGTACATGCTCGCACAGGTGAGGTAGGATCGCTGAAAAGATCGCCGTTTTTATCTCGGGCCCTCGCTGCTCCCGACGCTCCATCTTCTTTTTCTTCATCTCTGCTTCTATCCTACTACTGCTTTACTTCTACCCATACCTTGGAGTTTTGAGTTGATTCGCCTGGAGCATGATTTGAGTTGCGAGCATATCATTGCTATCTCTTTGTTCCTCCCCCCGGTCTGTTTCCATTCGAACACCTCCGTTCCTCTCTCGAGGGATCAACACGTGTGCTTCCCGCTTCCTGTCGCAACCATGTCTGAGAAGTTCAAGACACCCGAGGACCTCGAGGCGACGGTCTCTCATTCGAGTGGCTTCTCGCGGCTTGCCTCCATGTTCGGCGGCCCCAATGTCTGGGTCGGCCCCCGGATAGCACCGCTGCCCGCCTACCTCCAGAACGATCTCTCCGAGAGCGAAGAGTCCAGCGAGGCCATCCTCAACCGACAGCTCGCCTCGGAAGATGGCACCTCGATCCAGTACCGGACCTGCTCGTGGCAGAAGACGGCCGCGCTGCTCTTCAGCGAGTACATCTGCCTGGCCATCATGAGCTTCCCCTGGTCATACAGCGTGCTGGGTCTAGTGCCCGGCCTGATCCTGACCGTTGTGGTCGCCGGCATCGTGCTCTACACGAGTCTGGTGCTGTGGGAGTTTTGCCTGCGGCATCCAGAGGTGCGCGACGTGTGCGACATTGGCCAGATGCTCTTCTGGGGCAAGGAATGGGCGTGGTGGGGGACCGCCGTTATGTTTGTCCTCAACAACACCTTCATCCAGGCGCTCCACGTTCTGGTGGGCGCCGAGTACCTCAACACCATGACGGCGAGCGACAACATTGGCGGGTGCCGGACCGTCGAGTTTGGCGTCGTGGTGACCATCATCTGCCTGATTGGATCGCTGCCTCGCACGTTCAGCATGATGTCCAAGCTGGGCACGGCCTCGGCCCTCTTCACCTTCATCTCGGTGGTGCTGGCGACCATCTTTGCGGGCATCCAGGACAAGCCCGCGGGTTTCACCGAGAAGCTGGGCTCGCCGCTTGTCACGGCCATTCCCGTCAGAAGCACCACGTTTGTCAATGGAATGTCGGCCTTCCTCAACATTAGCTATACGTTTATTGGCCAGATTACTCTCCCAAGCTTTATCGCAGAGATGCGAGATCCTCGGTAAGTCTGCTGATTGAAAGCCTTGTCTGTCGCCATATACTAACTCGGCCGTCACTCAGGGAATTCCCCAAGTCGCTGTGGGCTTGCACAATCGCCGAAATCATCGTCTTCTCCATCGTCGGCGGCGTCATCTACGCCTACACCGGCAACCAATACGTTACGGCTCCCGCCTTTGGATCGTTGGACGAGCTGTACAAGAAGGTTTCCTTCTCCTTCATGATCCCCACGCTCATCTTCCTCGGATGCCTGTACGCCTCCGTGACGGCCCGCTTCGTCTTCTTCCGCGCGTTTCGCAACTCGGTGCACCTGAACAGCCATACCCTTGTCGGCTGGGGGAGCTGGGCCGGCATCCTGCTTGTCACCTGGGTGTTTGCTTTCATCATCTCTCAGGTCATTCCCTTTTTCTCATCACGTAAGTTTTCCGTTCCACCTCTATACACAGCTACTAGTGTGTTCGAGTCCTAACTTTCTCTTGCCCAGTCTTGTCCGTCATGTCATCCCTCTTCGACAGCTGGTTCGGCTTCATCTTCTGGGGCGTTGCGTACCTGCGCATGCGAAACGCAGACAAGCAGGTGGGACGGAAACGCAACGGCTTCGTCTCGGCGTTCTCAACGGCCGTCAACATTGCCATCATCATCGTTGGCATCTTCTTCCTGACCGTGGGCACGTATGCCAGTGTACAGGGCATCATTGATGCGTTCGATGCCGGCACGGTGCACGGCGTGTTTTCCTGCAAGAGCAACGGAATATGAAGTCATGAAAGATATACATATACCCAGGAGGAGATGATTATAGAGTCAAGACCAGGGGACGAGGGGAGTTGGTAGAGGATGACGAGACTGGCGTTGGGACGTGTACAAAAAGCACATAGCACTTGGACATTTTCGTGGTGTGCATATGGGTGAGCCACGGGTTGGAGTACAAGGGGCGGAAGAGTTGAAATACCACATCTCTCGCGATGGAGCCATTTGTCGGAGAGAACGATGCAAAGTCCTGCAGAGTTGCACGGCATTTTCCCTATTTTCTACTACACTGACCACTGACTGATCTTGTAGATGTAGCGCACCTTTGACCTCGGGATTGTAGATTGCCTTTGCGTTCCATGTATGTGTAGTCCCAAGTATGCAGGTGAATTTTTCCTTAGATGCGCTGTATGAAATTGTTGGAATTTCCTTGATCGTATAAATCCACGAGTGCCAATCTCTTCATCTCTACATCTTTCCCCCATTGACCAACTTGGCTATACTTGTTGCGACCGACATCCCGAGATCTGCTCCCGGGTATTCATTTCTGCATTGCGATGGACGCTCGGATAGCCTGGTGCGATGATACCAGCTACTTCCTCAAGTACATGTCTTCTTGCCTGTTACAGCTGCATCACTAGGTACTATATCCCCAGTTCAAAAGTACGATGGCCATTCCCATGATTGATAAATCACCTCGATCAATCATCATCATTTTCTCTCAGTTTTTCTCTCCCAACTCACATTCCTACAACCCCCTCATCACCAAGCCGTCACAGCTCAGGCCCCTCCAACACTCTCCACCCCCTCCAAGCACCACTAAAAGCCCCCCCGCAAACGAGCCACTTCAGGGCCTCTCAATGCACTGAAACCCGCCCCTGGAACCGCATTGTTTCGCAGAATCCCCATTGAACGCGCGGTCCCTGCGTCTATTCATCCATCCTCTAACTGCCAAGCTAGGCAATTGCTACTAAGATAAGATAAGCAGCAGCAGCAAGCAAGAGGGACACCCACCGCCTTTGTTTTGTTTGTTGCCCAATTTGCCTCCGAAACAGCCCACTTCAACTTTTAGTAGCTCGACTCAGCCAGATCGCCCAGAATGGGGCCAACAGAACGACCGCCAGACTCTCGTCCTTGACATTCCGCCTCTCTCTCCTTCAACAGCTTGGACTTTGAACCATCATCAATTGGCTCTTCTTTCCACCTCCTTTTCCCTGACAATTGTCTCGATATAGAACAGCTTCAATTGAAACGAAACCGAAAAACCTACTTGCCTAGCATCTGCCACAATTGCTTTGCCCCTCATGGCTCGGTCAGCCGCGACGACGGCCGTCAAAGAGGCCAAACCCCCGGCTGCTTCTGCTTCTGCTGCAACAAACGACGACAAGCAGCATGATTTCTTCTGGACCTACACCGAGGAGCCGCACCGTACGCGGCGTCTGGCCATTATCAAGGCCCATCCCGAGGCAAGACACCCTCTCTCTCCCCAGCGCTCCCATCGATCCAAAAGACACACAGCTCTCTTCCTCTCCTCAAGCAAACCGACGTCCCGACCTCACCAAGCAAAACACCAGACAATTTGCTAACAAACGCACCATGCACACAGGTCCTCAAGCTCTGCGGCCCCGAACCCCTGACCAAATACGTCGTCGCCGGCGTCGTCGGCCTGCAGGTCTTCCTCGCCTACGCGCTGCAGTCCACGCCCTTCTGGTCCTGGAAGTTCTGGGCCGTCGCGTACGTCTTCGGCGCCACGGCGAACCAGAACCTGTTCCTCGCCATCCACGAGATCTCGCACAACTTGGCCTTTAGGAGCCCCCTCGCCAACCGGCTGCTTGCCATCTTTGCCAATCTCCCCATTGGCATTCCTTATAGTGCTTCGTTCAGGGTACGTTTATCCCATCTCTTCTCTTGGTCTGGAGCAGGGACAAGCATACTGACTCCTCGCAGCCATATCACCTCACCCACCACAAGTCCCTCGGCGTGGACGGCCTCGACACGGACCTCCCCACCGCCCTGGAAGCCTTCGTCCTCGACTCCATCTTCGGCAAGGCCTTCTTCTGCACGTTCCAAATCTTCTTCTACGCCATCCGCCCCATGGCCGTCTACCGCATCCCCCTGACCTGGGTGCACCTCCTCAACGTCGTCGTCCAGCTCTCCTTCGACGCCCTCCTCGTCCACCTCGCCTCCCCCAACGCCCTCCTCTACCTGCTGCTCTCCTCCTTCCTGGCCGGCAGCCTGCACCCCCTCGCCGGCCACTTCATCGCCGAGCACTACGTCTACGAGACCGTCACCCCGACCCAGCGCGACCCGGACAACAAGGTCCCCGTCCCCGAGACCTTTTCCTACTACGGGCCCCTCAACGTCCTCACGTACAACGTCGGCCTGCACAACGAGCACCACGACTTCCCGGCCATTCCGTGGACGAGGCTGCACGCCGTGTATGACATTGCCAGGGAGTTTTACGAGGACCTGCCGCGCCACGAGAGCTGGGTGTATGCCATTTGGCGGTTCATCTGGGACGAGAACGTGGGCATTACGTGCCGCGTCAAGAGGAAGAATGGCGGCCGGATTGTGGGCGGCGCGGTCAAGTGGAAGCAATCCGAGGTGGAGGCTTGAAAAAAACAGAGCGGTGTTGAGAGGGTAAAATTTCATGTTTGTTTCCCTTTTACAGTAGAGTAAGGTAGAGTAGACAAGTGTCAGTCCTAGAAGGCTAAAGCTTGTACATGAACCTTTTCTTTCTTTGTGTTCTAGTTCCTTTGCGGTGTCACAAAAAAAAGGGCAAGGCCTCCAGTACCTTTTCGATATTTGGTAAACGGGAGTGAAAATGAAATGCAGAGCTATCGGTCACGGAGCCTGCATGGATATCACGCCTTTCAAGATTGGGGCCGAAAGAGATGCCTGTGGGGAGATGGTGAACGTTGCATACCTACCCGAGGTATGCGGACAGAATTGCTATAACCGTTTGATCGCAGTATGATGAAAACCATGTCAGATATCAACCTAACGATTTTATTTCCCATCCTACCCGAACTGCGTACCTTGCCTAGAGGCACGCTCACTTGCAACCATTATCATCCAGGGTAACCAACACGCAGAAAGAACCAAACAGGTAATTGCAGTAGCCCTGATGCACAAACAGGAAAAAGGGGGGGAAAACATATAATGAGGCAAAGGGAAATACAAAGGGAATAAAGACACGCCTATCAAATACTAGAAACGAAACTACTGCCAGAATGAGGTAGCAAGCAAAAGGAACAAGACAAAGTAAACAGTTACAGTACAGAGAACTGCGCACCCATGAGGACTTGCTCCGAAAAAAGAGTCAAAGAGTCCAACAAGCAACAGCCCTGTTTCCAACACCCAGGTCTCTCCTTGTGTGTGCGCGAGGAGACTGAACAACTTCGCCAGCCCCCCCTTGTCATCGTCTAGGTACTGCCACACACACAACAGAGACACGCATACACAATTTTCTCTTCGTACAGACACCTCCGTGACAAAAAAATGCGCCCCGCCACTTTCCATCGTATGCATGATGATGCTATGCCCACAGGACGGTTTGGGTCTCGTGATGGGCTAATCGTTGCCGGTTGCTGCTGTGATATGCCTCGGATCCAGGTTGCCGTGGCATAAAAGAACAAGCTCCTCCAACTCCCAGGTCGTAATTTGTGGTACTACTTACTCTTCATCCTATTGACTGCAGGACAGTCTGCCGCTCCATATCAACCAGAGCTTAGAAGAAGACGTAGGCAAGAAGGAAGCTGATGAGGCACAAGATGGCCACAATCTTGACAGGCACGCCCTCGACGACTTGCTTAGGTTGCTGGGCGAGGGCTGCGCCCGCGCTCTTCTCGCTCTCGCCGCCCTTGACGTTGCGCTGTCGAAGGCCGCTGTTCTTGTAGTTGGCCAATTCGGCTTCCAGCTGAGCAATCTTGGCCTTGAACTCTTCAACACCCGTTTGGACCGTGCTGGCGACGGCGGAGGCAGTCTTGGAAGCGGCCGACTTGGCGGTCTGCGGTCGGGAGTCATCGTCATCGTTGGCCTCGTTAACGTAGGGGGGCGGCGCGGCGTTTGAGGTGTCGGCAGCACTGGGGGAAGAATAGGGTCGAGTCGGCTCGGGAGTCTCGTACGACTTGGGGCGAACCTCTGTCAGCTACACGCAAGTTATTTCCCAGCGGACAATCTATACGAACCCCATTCACCGTGGTTGGCTTGCTGGGCGTCGAGATGGCGGTTGGGCCATGATCAGGGCTGTCACCTGCAGGTAGCCAGTTGACTCGGATCTTTCGTTCGGAGATGGACGCCTTGTCGGTCGTCTCGAGCTGCACGTGCGTCGCGGTCAGTGCGTGTGTCCGAGGAGGACCGGGAGCCAGGGCACGTGGAGACTCACCACTGACGCAATGCTGGCAAACTCCTTGTCTGCAGTAATGGGGGCCGATTGGACGAGGAACTTGTCTCTGCACTTTGCGTCCAGCGGGGGATCAGACTTCATCGCCTGCAGAAGGACTATGCTGGGTGTCAGCCGTCATGCGATACCTATTGCTGCCTTGTCGCGACCCAACGCACCCGTGACATCAAAGTCCTGGCCAGGCTCGATACGGCCCGCATTCGGTCGAACGCAATACCTATTCACGAGAAAAAAGGGAGGTTAGATCGCCTTGTGGACATGGTGGCCGTGGAATCGCAACAACGAGGTCATTCGTACTGCTTGGGAGCCGTCGTTTTCACCTTAAGGGACGTTAGCAGGGATTAAGATGAGATAGGAGGTATCCACAAGCAAGTGCAGTCGTGGGCGACGACGGCAGAAGCCATACGTGGCAGGTCGGGATCACGACAGACCTTGAAGGCCAAGGGCGATGAGCTAGGGTTCTTGATCTTGAGGATCTGCGCGACCTCGACGGTGAAGGGCCCTGTGCATTGCCAGTCCGTCAATGGATGTTCTCGCTCGGAAATGCCGTCATGGCCGCTGGGGCGGAAAAGGACAACATACGCCGAAAGGACAGCTCGAGAGGCTCAATTTCGACCGACATGACGACTGAAACTGCAGAGACGAGGCTAGAGCCGAGCTAGGTTCGAGGCCGAAGGGCGATTCGATTCTGGGGGGGGGGGGGGGGGGCACGAGCTGGAGATGCAAAGATGATGTCGTGTTTAGATCGATGGCGCTGCTCCAGCGGGGAGACGCGGCGGGACCAGGAATGAAGCTTGGCTACAGAAAAGGGATGCGGATAACGAGTATCAAAGGGGCAGAGGAAAAGGTTCGTTGCCTAGAGAGTAATCGAACACAAGAGCGGCGGACGAGGAAGCGTGGATTGAGAGGACGGACAGCTGTTGTTTGATTACAAAGAAGAGAATCTGGAGGCGTGATTGATGGCTCTGGCCCCTGTATCGAGATTGGCTGGCGAGGCTGAGCTGGCCTGAATGATGGCGGCATGACTAAGCCGGCTCAGGGTCTCTGGGGTCCCGTGCAGGAGAAGCGATGAGACTCGACGGCTGTTGGGCACGCTACAGGCGATTAAATTGCATGGAACGAGACTTGAGGGCTTGATTCAACATTTCAGAAGAGGCGTTGGAGGCATCCGGCAATGGAGCACGTGTGAAAAGGACGAAACGCTAGGGGAGTGCTGAAGAAGCTGGGTGTTCATATGATGGCAGGTCATATGCTCTTTATTTTTCCCTTGCGTCCTGTGATAATTGATGGTTGAGCTAGGTAGCTCCGAGTAACAAACAACTGGTAAGCTGATATGCCTGCAAGTCGTAGTTACTGTGAGCAAGTGCTACTTCAATAAGCTGGAGTGTTGTTTACAGTAAGGCATTGATTTGCTCTGGGTTGCCTTTTGGAGACTATACTGTAAGCATGAGGTGTTGTAGCGTTGACGCCATCTTACGTAGCTGTTGGTACCTAAGACGGAGAGCTTCAGTAACCTGAACTTCAGAGCTCGGAAAAGCCCCATCAGTTGTGTTACCTAGTCATTACTTAAGCTACCTTACTTCTGAGCTTCTTGAACAATTCTATTTCAATTTCCACCTTTTCCCTTGCACCTTCGTCATCTATACCTCTACAGCAGCTCCACTGCCAGACTCGTGATACCCAGTCGGAGGTCGAGACTCGACCCCACACTCCCTCATCACCTCACGCCTCCAGCTTCTACTATACTTTCATCACTTCACACCCCATCCCTCTTCTCCGAATCTCACAGTTCAAACAACAAGCGAATCAGACACGAGATGGCTTCCGACCTGGATACTCTCATCGACATGGGCTTCGAGCGAGCTCGTGCTGAGCTCGCCGTCAAGAAGTCCGGAGGATGTGAGTTGGCTCTTTCCGTGACATTTCCCAGCATCTCCCGTCATCCATCTCACACGTGTCTTTACAACCCGCAGTGCAGGGAGCCCTGCAGTGGCTAGAAGACAACCAGGACAAGTCGCTGGAGGAGATCCAGGCTGCTCAGGCCGCGGCGAAAGACGACGAAGAGGACGAGGACGAGACCAAGGCCAAGATTGCCGCGCTGGAGTCGGGCGAGTCCGCCAAATCCCTTGTCTGCAACGAGTGCGGGAAGCGGTTCAGGAACCAGGATCTCGCCAGCTACCATGCCACCAAGACGTAAGACATATTGCCCACTTGAAGCATGGATTACGACTAATGCTGTAATAGCGAGCACACAGACTTCTCCGAGTCAACAGAGGAGATTGCGCCCTTGACTGAGGAGGAGAAGAAGGCGAAGCTTGCCGAGCTGAGAGAACGACTCAAGGCGAAGAAGGCTTCCCAGGCAGAGCAGGACAAGGAGGATGCCAAGCGCAACGAGGTGATTTTTACTCCGCTCCCCCATTCTACCTATCTAACCATGTTTCTAATACGTCACTTAGAAAATAAGACAAAAGTCTACAAAGGAATCTCAGGAAGCAAAGGAGGAGCTCGCGCGCAAAGAGCAAATCAAGGAAGCCATGCAGAAGAAACGAGAGAAGCTTGAAGAGGCCGAGGCCAAGAAGCGCATCAAGGCCAAGATTGAAGAAGACAGGGCCGAACGCCGCCGCAAGGCCGAAGAGGCAAAGGCCGCTCGCGAAGGCAGAGCTCCCGAGGCCGCTGCCTCATCTACTTCCGCCGCCGCTGCTCCCGCTGCCGCGCCCCCACGGCCCAAGGCAGATCACACAGAGGCAAAGTTGAAGCTGCAGACGGATGCTGGAAACGTCATGAAGACGCTGCCGGCGGAGACGACGCTGTTTGAGCTTGCGCAGCAGTTGGAGGGCGAGATTGGTAAGCCGGTGACGACGTTTACGATGACGTTTCCCAGGAAGACGTTCCAGGGGGATGTGGACATGTCCAAGACGCTCAAGGAGGCCGGACTTGTGCCTTCCGCTGTGCTCATTGTAAAATAGGACTCGTTTTGGTCTTTGGTTATGAGAACAACCTAGAGGCTCTGAGCGACGTGGGGCGCGTCACATTGATCATCTTGAGTCATGAATCGACTTTCGAGCGCTCTTGTCAGTAGATGAACATGGCGCCCACCATCACGAACACACAGTCTCAGGTGCGTTGCTCATGTCGCGCCTTCACAGCATAGCGAGGCGTGTGCAGAGAAGCCCAAAAATGTCAAAAGATTTCTTTTTATTCTTCCCGAGTCATTTATTTGACCATTTGTCCCTTCCCCGCGTGAACTCCGTCGTGTGAGAGCATTCATCATATTATCCTTATGAACGAAGCTACTCTGCCCAGGACGCAGGATATAGGCGCCCACTCCATCCTGTATGCATCCATCGATGTGTATAAAGACCCCGAAGTGCCATGCAGTTGAAGTACAAAGAAGCAAGAGAAAAAACAGTCGCCGCAACAGATCGTGCTGGCTGTTTAGTCGAAGAGGCCGAAGCCCATGTCCTCGTCGGACTCCTCCTTCTCTGCAGAAACGCGTTAGCACAATGACTCTCGGGCCCGGGTTATCGTGGAGCGGTCGGCACGCACCCTCCTCCTTCTTCTCCTCCTCGGCGGGCGCATCGGCGGCGGCAGCGGCACCACCAGCGGCGGCAGCGCCGGGGGCAGCAGCAGCGCCGCCGGAGCCGACGTTGACCAGGAGGTCCTTGATGTCCTTGCCCTCCAGAGCCTATTTGTCGAACCATCACTCGTCAGCGACCAAATTCTTTCGATTATTTTTTGATAAGATTTCGACTTCGTTAAGCCGGTTCTGCCAGGGGCTGGCGGTCGGTTGGAATTCGTACCTTGGCGAAGATTGAGGTCCAGATGGGCTCAACCTCGACCTTGGCGGCCGAGATCAGGGTCTGGAGCTTGTCGGCCTAGAAATTCGAAACATGTCGCATATTAGCACACAACGACTCCCACACGTTCGTTCCGTCTCTCTCTCTCTCTCTTCGTCCTGCGCGCGCGGGGCACAACTGATGTCTTCCTCCCCTTCCCTCTTCTGCGCCACCAAACCCCGGAACAAGACGACGAGACGGAATTTCTGGAAAAAAAGAGGGCACTCACGGTGATCTCAATGCCATCGTCGGCAAGGATCAGGGCCGCGTAGGAAGAGGCGAGCTCGGCGGTAGACATTGTGTGCGGTTTGTCTGTGCGGATATGGGAAGATGTCAAGTCTGCACGGGAGAAGAGCTGTGGTTTGGACAATTCAATTCTCAACCACAAAAGGCAGTTCGCGGGGACCACAAAAAATTACCCTGGTCGAAATTTCGCGGGTTGGAGGGCTTGAAGACCTAAAGCGCAGGGCGAAATGGTTTCTCCGCGTGCCGGCTTTTTCTAGGCGGTCGCCGCAAGCGGGCCTTTCGCTTTCGCTGATTGGTTCAAGGCAATGCATCCAGCGAGCCAATCAGCGACCGTGTCTCAGCTGCAGCCAAAGTTCCCGCCCCGATGCGCAACGTCGTCACTCGCCCAGTGGCATCCAAACACAGTCGAGACGCCACCCCACCTTGAGCTGAAGTTTCCCCACCATCTTCTGCATTGAAGCAAGACCGGCAGTATCGCGACTCGTCCTGCTTCGCATTGTTGGTTGCTTGCGCCTCGCGAGAGTCTCGCTTTGTATCCCGTACGTGCATCTGCCAGCAGCTTGATCGCCGGCTGCCGCTGAACTTGCGCTGCCAATCCCCCTGAGCGATCATCAGATGATCTGTCCAGAGCCTCTCAATTGGCCGACGAAACCCGAAACCAGCCACACTCTGCATCGTCACTCCCGGAAGCACTGGAAGCAGGAGAGAACGACAACCTCCTTTCGCCGCCCTCGAATAATCAGCCAGATTTGACTCGCCATCTTTCCTATCTCTGACCTATATCGGCCCTCACCGCCTCGCCCACAACTATGGATACACCAGCCGTCCCTTTGCCGCAGGATGCCCGGGAACAGGCCGTTCTCGACAGCCTCGTCGTCATTCGCGACAAGCTGCTGCTGCTGAAGCAGGACCGCACAACGTACATTCGCAGCCAGGATGTCATACCTCTATACGATGAGACCATCAGCAGGGTCAAGGAGCTGGACGAGATCCGTACCGAGACGGGGAACAAGGAGGAGAACAGACGTGTGTCCAGCCTGCCGCGAACCATGAGAGACGGTCAATTACTAAAGTGCATGCTGCAACAGTTGACAAAATCCTGGAAAGCTGCTTCCAGCTTCTCTCCCTTTTCTACCTCACAATCGGACGCAACAATGAGTTACCCGCAAACTACGCCCTCACTTCTACAATCAAGAGGCTGCTTGACCATTTGACCGAAGCCGACCTCTACTCAGCCAAGGACCTCGAGAGCATCCAGTCCACATTGACGAACCTGTCCAACAGCATAAAGCAGGCCGGATCCAGCGAACACAAAGCCGAGAACTCTCCCTATCTCCTCAAGCTCCTGTCGAATAGGGTAACCAAGTGCTTGGCTACACTGGACAACCTCCAGAAGCGATTAGGTCGCATCGGAGAGCCTTTGCTTCCGACGCACGAGAAGCTTATTTCTATCCTGCGGTCTATCTCGTTGGCAAACACAAAAGCAAAAGTGCGCATGCCTTATGGCTCTCAGCCGTGACCAAGCTGGATCGCTAACTCTAGACTGGTATAGTTCTCGTCTGCCGAGGTGCAAAAGCTTCAAAAGCAGCTTCTCGATATCGGAGAGAAGCGCAAAGATGGCCAATTTGTCGACGAAAACGGGAACGTCCCTCGGGGGTCTGTGGAAATCGCGGAGCTGTACCAGCGTTGCCTCAAGTGGTCAGAGATGGTATTGGAGAGGTGAGCAAATGAAAGGCGTTTCCAGAGCTCGCCCATCTCACTAACACGGGTGCAGAAAAGGAAGCATGCCAGAGCAATTCCGCCCGACATACGAGACGCTTGTCGCTATTCGCAACGAGCTGGAGAAGCTGTCCTTGACACAAGCCTGGGCTCTTCGCGAGACCGATCTGTACGACTTCCAACGTCAGCTCGACAAGATTGACGAGAGCCGGCAGAACGGAAACTTTTACGACGACAGGGGCCGACCTGCCGACCTGTACACACAACGAACAATGTTGTATCTGATTAGGCGAAGCTACGCGTACATCTACTCCTTCATCCTCGCCTCAGAGCCGGTCTCTGAGGCTCTGCTGCCCGTCTACAACCAGCTGCAGACCCTCAAGAGGTGTCTTCTCGAAGTGAGGGACAGCGGCGGCGTATCCTCTGTTCGAGAACTGTATCCTTACAGCATGAAGGTATGATTTACCAAGGGGCTGGGGACCATCAACTACCTAAACTAACGCTCTGCCCATAGCTAAACTCGCTCGATAACCTGCGGGTGGACGGTAAATTCGTTGTCAATGGCGACATCCCCGAAGGTCAAGGCAGCGTAAGCGAGCTGCTTGCCGAATGCTTCGACATCACTTATGACTTGAGGGTTGCGGCAGAGGAGGCAACAGCAAGCAATTCCGATGGCCAATAAATGACATGTCAAAGGAGGAGACGATGGCCTCACCGTGTCTGGTTTGGATTATTGTTTTCCCTTGCCTTGTTCATTCGTGGGCTCTTTTTTTTTTTTTTTCGGTAATGTATCATGTTTGGTCTGGCAACTGCCCCTGATGGGCTTGGAAGACATTGGTGCCGTCCAGCGATGGTGTTCGATCAGCTATGCTGATGGGACGATGGCTAATTTGGGAATTTTTGAATACATCACTGCCATTCTGGGTGGAGTTCCTTTGTACCGCCCTCTCTGTCTTCATGGGCTGAATCAAGTTTTGGCTTTTCTTGTCCGCTATTGTATCACTTATGCTTCTCCTGACGGCTTGCTGGAGGGAGAAAGACTGAAGCCGCACTGGAAGGGATAGATTTGGGCCTGATTAAGTGGACGGCAGTGTCAGTCCATAGCTTCATCAAGTCTTTCTTGAATTTATTCTTGGTGTCAAACAAATCTGATGTTTTCGGCAACTCGAAGTTGAGAAAGTCTGAGACCTCGAATTGCGGTATGTTTCACAAATATCGGCCCGGGATCGCTATTGCTGATGGGCCACAGCAAAGTAGTCTATTCAGTGGGACGTGAAAGAGTCGTTAGGCTGCAGTCGTTACCATCTTGCATTTCGAATCTGCTATTTACTCTGGAGAAGATTAGTTGTTGGCTTTGAGATGATGTACGAGTACACATCTGTAGAAGTGCAAATCATCTTGCCGCGAGTCCTCCGTGTAAGCAAGAGGTTGCTCTGATTGGCCATGGGGGTCAGCTCAGCGGTTCCGGGTAGGCAGGTAAGGAGGCTATCGAGAGCTAGTAACGGGTGATCTAGATAGTAGCCAAGATTAACCAGGATGGAATCAAGTCGTCCATTAGGTACTTGATCCGGAAGTTCTTGTCCGTTTTGTAGATACTACCTATGGCGGTTGAGTCCAGTCCAGATGGAGCACGTGCAGTCTGGTGAAGCAGCTCAAACGCTAGATTGAATGTTTTAGCTTGTGTTAATGTCGCCGCAGAGCATCGGATGTCAATCCCTGAGCAATCAAGGGCGCTAGAGGCGAATTGGGAGGGACGGTCAAAGGCAAACGATGACCTCAAGGAAACGCCATGCGCGGGCGAATCGAAGAAAGCATGGAACAGACGGAGAAGCTCTAGGCGGTGTGCAGTGCAGTGCCCTGACGAGCAGTTGGACGCTATTCCATGTGCCTGGCAACAGAATCAGATCGGTCGATGATCTGCGCTGCTCCGGAAGATTATGCCCTACGTCATACTGCTGTGGAAGAGTCTGGGGAAATCATGACGAACCGCTGTGCTTGATATTGGCCTTGGACAAGGTCAACCGAGATGAAGCATCACCATCATTATCATCGCAACTCGAACCCGTCAAAAACAATAGCACCCTACAGAAATCCCCCCAAGCGGCTCGCGGACAGGAGGGTAGAGAGAGAAGGCGACAGAAGCGGGTGCTCGATCGACAGACAAGACGCAGCCATCCCGCATGGCATACCGCGCCCCCCACGACCGCGACCGGCGGGTGTACCTCATCCTGCACCAGGACGGCGTGACGGTGACGGTGCTGGGCGTCTACGAGGAGCTGCAGGACGCCAACCGGGACTGCCTGTGGCAGGCGGCGCAGGCGGGCATCGACCTGCTGCAGGACTCGCCGACGACGGGGCCCGACAAGTACCACATCCAGCCGATCGAGCCGGCGCGGTGGGACACGCCGGACGGGGTGTCGTGCTGGGTCGAGAGCCATATGGTGGTGCCGAGCAGGGTTGCGGGTTCGAACCTGGCGAATCGCTGAGGCGGCGGAGGGATTGATGATTTGGGGATGGGTTTTTATGAAGAATGATGGGCGGGATACCACGATGCTTCTCCAGACGATGCGATGAGGTTTTGGAGAAGGATCACATTATGACGGACACTGGTTTCGGCGCCGGATTGTATAGACTTGGATCTGCAACGGTGATGGAGAGGAGGACGATTCAAGCGTCTGCTTTGCGGGCTGTTGTCTGGTGCTGGATGGTGATGATGAGAGACATGGATGGAATCAGCTGCTGGACAGACTCTTGGATTCCATGGCCAGCTCTGTGTTTATACGAGTACATGAACGTGCAGCATTCGGGAAGAAAAGCCCCCATCCAACACCTCGATCAGGGGGAGGCAGGGATTTCGACATCTTCGGAGTTAGCGAATCACATATACCGATTCCTTCCTTGCATCGGCGTCATGACCGCCATCTCAAACAGTTGCAGACACTTAGAGACAAGCGTGATGCATGCACTTACCAACAACATAAGGCTGAGGCTGTCAAAGAGCACCAGACATTGTCCGGCTACTATTTCTCCGTTGGCGTAGCCCGTCTGACTTGCAACTTCGTTGAGTGCCACGTTTTGCCGTTGCGTCTCGCTGAAGAATTGGCGGGGTAGCACCGCCAGCAGCTCGCAGGGGGTCCGCACAGAAGGGCCAGTGGTCCACCGTCGCCGTTAGGGGCGCCTTCGGAGGGCCGCCCAGGCGGTATAACGGTGCAGCTGCGGCGTTTTAGCGCCGCAAGCCCCCGGAGACCCCCTGCCAGTTGCCTGACCAACTCATCCATTGGCCGGCCCTCCAATTGTTAGGTTCCAGAGCTGCGCCTCGCCTTACCTGACAAGAAGCCGCGCATCCTCTTCCCCCAATATTCCCAATCTGACTTCCCCCACGTCCCAGCAGATACAAGCTGCGCAACCGCGAGACGACGGGCCTCTGTGTCTCTTCTAGCATTGGCCGTGAGCAGCGGACTCGGCTTCAGCGAGAATCCCTAGGCGCTGGCTTTACATGGTCTGCACCCCGACCCGAGACTGTCAGTGGCCTCTCCTCCCATCATGGCCGAGGTGGACGCCGTGCCCACCTTTGGCGCAGAGCTAAAGGTGCGTCTCTTGAGTTTGCGTGAGACGGTCACGTTTGGAGGAAGTTGAGAAAGGATCATGACGAAGGGGGAATAAGAGAAAGAGACACGAAGGATTCGAACAAGAAGGAAGAGACAAGAGGGGAAACAGAGGCAAAGGGCATTGTGATTGCTGGCGCCGCGCTGACAGACTACCCAGGATGGCTTCAAGGCGGCAAACGCCTGGGTCGGCCATGGCATCGCCTGGCTCGACGAGCTCCAGCAGTTTTACCGCGACCGCGCCGCCATCGAGAAGGAATACAGCGCAAAGCTCGATGCGCTGGCCAAGAAGTACTTTGAGAAGAAGAATAAGAAGGTCTCTCAGCTCAGCGTTGGCGACACCCCGACCTTGACTCCTGGTTCGCTCGAGAGGTGAGACCGACATCCCCGGCGGAAGATACTCAGGGAGCTGTGGATGCGCGCAGACTTCTGAGCATCAGCGGAGAGTGAATGCCCAAGACGCCGTGATACTGACAGTGCTTTCCCCCCAATAGCGCTTCCTTGACGACCTGGTCCACCCAGCTTACGACGCTCGAGTCCCGCGCCTCCGAACACGACCGCTATGCAAACAGCCTCATATCCCAAGTCGCCGAGCCTCTCAAGTTTTACAACACCCGCTTCGAGGAGCTGCGCAAGCGCCATGCCGACTACGCCGAAAAGCTGGAAGCCAGCCGCGATGCCTCCTACGCCGACCTGCGCAAGGTCAAGACAAAGTACGACGCCACGTGCCAGGACCTCGAGAGCAAGCGCAAGAAGACCGAGTCGCACCATGATAAGAGCAAGGCACAGAGCGCCTACCAGCAGCAGCTGTTGGACATGAACAACGCCAAAAACACCTACCTCATCGCCATCAACGTCACCAACAAGCAAAAGGAAAAGTACTACCACGAGTATGTCCCCGAGGTCATGGACAGCTTGCAGGATCTGAGCGAGTTTCGGACGCTGAAGCTCAACTTTCTGTGGGATGTGGCGACCCGACTGGAGAGCGCCATGCTTCAACAGAGCAACGGCTTGATCGAGCACCAGGGCAAGGAGATCCAGAGGAACCTGCCGCACCTGGATTCCATGATGTACATGCGCCACAATATGGGAGCCTTCCAAGAGCCGCCGGACAAGGTTTTCGAGCCCAGCCCCGTCTGGCACGACGACGACCTGATGGTCGTGGACGAGATGGCCAAGATTTACCTGCGCAACGTTCTCACCAAATCCAAGGCCCAGCTGGGGGAACTGCGGAGAGAGGTGGACAAGAAGCGCAGAGAGGTGGAATCCTTGAAGGGGGTCAAGAAGCGGGTGCGGGAGGGCAAGGAGAAGAAGGACGAGGTCGAAGTCATCCGCACGCTCTTCGCCATGCAGGAGGATCTCATCGCCACGGACCAGAAGCGACTCACGGCCGAAGTCGAAACCACCACCATCACAAGCGCAGTGGGCGACGTGACACTGGGAGCCAAGAATCACAACTTCAAGAGCCAGACGTTCAAGATACCCACCAACTGCGACCTGTGCGGAGACCGCATATGGGGCCTAAGCGCGAAGGGGTTCGACTGCCGAGACTGCGGCTACACGTGCCACAGCAAATGCGAGATGAAGGTGCCCGCGGATTGTCCCGGCGAGCAGAACAAGGAAGAGCGGAAGAAGCTCAAGGCCGAGCGCCAGGCTGCTACCAACAGGCTTCTTGCGGCCGATCCGGCAGCAGTATCCCACGTCTCCGACGAGAGTCTAACTCGGTCTAACACCATGACTTCAGTGAGCTCGCATTCGCGACACTCGGTGGTATCCGCGCCGCAGACACCATCGGAGGACGCGCCCTCTGAGACCGCTCCCAAGGCGGTTACGGCCGCGGCCAAGGCTCCCACAGCTGCAGCTCCTGTGAAGAGGAACAGGGTTATTGCGCCCCCTCCCACGGCGTACATCTCACAGCCGCCAGCGGGCAGTTTGAACGGAATTCTGGAAAGGGAGGAGAAGAAGGGCAAGATGCTGTACCAGTTCGACGCCGGCGGCGACGGGGAGCTGTCAGTAGCGGAAGGCAAAGAAGTAGTGGTGCTGGAACCAGATGGTAAGTTGGAGCCTCTCCCCCCCCCTCCCCCCC
>NW_027395663.1:3233276-3473473 GCF_004382785.1 Trichoderma ghanense | reverse complement strand
TTGTGTTTTTTTTTTGTGCGAGAAACAAAAAAAGCTGTATTTATTATCTGACATTTTTTGGCCCCTTTTATCTTCTTTTCTCCTTTGAGTTTCTTGTCATTTTGCCTGTGACGTTAGCGGCTGGCCTTGCTAGTTATATCTAAAGTATCTGTTTTAATCTGCAAGTAGATAAATGTTTTTATGTTTAGTTTTTAATATCGTAACCGCTGCTATAGACTTTATCTGGGTCTGCGTGCCTCGGTGCCAAAAAAAAAAAAAAAAAAAAAACAAATGACAGAAAGAAATGAAACACGTGCTCCTGAAAAGTTCATCAACATGATGGTGGTTGAGCTTTTGATAAATGCAAGGGGCAGATACGAGGGGGCATATGGCGGGATATAAGCGCTGATAAGGGTAAATATAGGGAAGAAAGATCTATGCAGTGTATAGTGTGGTCTTTATGAAAGAGATGGGGTGTGCAGATAGTTGAGAAACAAGGAAGAAGAGTAAAAGGAAAAGTGTAGAGCAGGGCGCGTATTATCATCAACGCTCAGACAGAATGCAGCTACTCTGGAGTCTCGTCGAACGTGTCATACGCCGGGGAAGCTCGGCTCCTCGGCCAGAGGCTCCTAAATCATCTGTGCCGTTGGTGCCCCGAGCGCGTGAGGATTGAGGCTGTGACGCAGCGCGTCCTGCAGCTCTGCAATCTGCGCCATCATGGCCAGGGAGTGCTGCGACTGCTGGTCCATCTCGGACTTGAGCTTTTCGTTCTCCTCGCGCACTCGCTTGATTTCGTCTCGGAGGTCGGACAGCTCGTCGACGCCCTGGCTGCTCATGCGGCGCTTGCGCTTCGTCCCGGACTTGTCACTGTCGTTGTCTTCGGGCGTCGTGACAGTTTCCGGCGGCGGGGATGTTGAAGTGGCTTCGGGATTGGTGTGCACCCGCCGAAGATGCTCGTTGAGATTCTCCTGCCGCGAGAAGCCCTTGCCAGTATGTCGCTTGCAATTGGGGTGCGGGCAGTTGACGGTTTTCTTGGGCCCGCCGTGCTTGCCATGAACCTCTCGCTCATGCCGGAGAAGCCCGCCCGAGTAGGTGAAGCCAGGCAGATTCTCGCATCCCTCGGCTGGGCATCGATAGGGACGTTCGTGCTTGTCCATGTGCTTGCTGTGGAAGTGTTGGCTGGGGCGCAAGGCAGTCGGGTAAGGGGAGGAGGGAGGGATGACTTACTTCCACTCGCACTTGCGAGAGAATGCGCGGACTTCCTCTTTGCAGTCATCCAGTGGGCAGTGGAATTTTCCATCTGACTTCTTGTGGACTTCACGCTCCGGCTTGGGGATCTGCTTCAAGCGCAATGTCGGGGAGGAGATATCTGTCGGTAGAGGTTCCTTGCTTTCTGGTATGGGGTCTGGCAGCGGCGGCGCATGTAATTCCACCGGCAGAGGTGACGAGAACTCTGGCGCGCCGAGGTCGAGCTGAGACGCTTCCGGCACCACGGCATCGTCATCTGCCAACATGTCCCTCTCGTCGCCCATGACGCCTCTGTCGTCCGGCAGCAGCGATGCCTCTGCGGTGTAGTGGCTGAGGTGCTCGGCAACATCGGAATCGGTAAATCGCTGCTCGGCAACATGGTCGTGGTCCTCGCCCATGGAGGGATATGCGCCCTCGTGGATGAAGGACCGCGGCTCGTATGCGACGCTCATGGTGGCGTGTAGGTCGGATATGTACCCCAGCTGCAGTTTTGGGTGACGCCGATACAAGGCCTTGAGCTGCGCGATGCGCCGGAGCGTGGGAGAAGCTGGCCGTCGAGGCGAGGCGGGAGCAGCGGCAGCGGTCGGAGTGCGGCCTCTGCTTCTGGGCAAGGGAGCGGCAGCTGGCCGTTGGCTTGTGAAGTCCTCGGCCTGCGACGAGTTGCAGCTGGGCCGGCTATCGATGCTCGGATTAGTTCGAGGGCGCGCAGTGCGGGATGATGGCCTGAAAATTCTGGTATGAATGTCGTTGACAAGGTTGTCGTCTGCTCCGCTTGCTGACCAGATCATTAGATTAGTCAGGTGCTGAGCACGTGATGTCGCGAGGCGGGAGGGCGGGAGGCAGCTCGAAAGAGTGGCTGGTGGGTGGCTGTGCGGCGTCGCAATTTCGTGAGCTCCGAAGGTTGCCAGCTGCGTAATCAGAGAGTCGCGAACTTCCAAGTTGCGATGGCCTGTATAAACGCTGCTGCTATTCCGTCACTGGCTTGGGGAATCCGAACGCGCTCCCTCGGGCCCTAAATAAGTCCCCAGCTCTTCTAGGCATCAGAGCCGCTCGTATGAGGCCTGCCCCGATTCGGGTGGACGATCAATACCTTGTCCATCACCTCGGGAAGCTGGTTGATGCCATCTCCAGTGACTCATTGGGCGAGAGCTCCATGACACACGATCCCTTGGCACGTGGGGCGAACTGCACCCCAAGCTGCGCCTCATCTGATGGAGGCGATATAACGGCGTCCGAGCTGTAGAGTGCGGCATGCCAGGCGGCAGCCAAGGCGCCGCTCACTTGAGCATAGCATCTTTGTGAACCCGGCAGCTGGAGGTGAGCTAGGCATAACACGCCGACCCGGCGAGAGGCCGACCTGAAAATGGGCTGAATGCTTGCCTGGAAGTGGGCGGCCATTCACCGCACGCCGCGCTGCTCGTCGCATAGGACCTCAATGAGTGCAACCAACCTGGCGCCTCTCCTTGGCTGAGCTGTCGGCGCTAGGCTGCGAGAAGGACGAAGCTGTCCCCAACCCAGCTTCAGGGTGGCCATTGCTGTCAGCCATAATGCGGAGCTGACGGGTGGCTGTCAACGAGCTGTAGGAGCCGAGGATCCTCAAGGCTCGCAGGACTCAGTGGATGCCTCCGAGGTTTCCATGTGCCCCTGGCATCTCCAGGTTCACCCGTGACGGAAGGGGTGGGATCCTTCTGGGCAGCGGCGATGCCTGTTCTGCGGCAAGCGGTCGTTATGCTTGACTCGATCCCTGTCGTACAGCTGAAATGGATGTGTACAAATGTATCTGGTGAGAAGGTCCTATCGGAGCTGCCGCGAAAGCAAAGTGACGATGGACTCAGCCCTTTGAGGCGGCAGCCGTCGACCCCCGTCTCGTAGTCACTTGATACTGGAGACTGTCTGGCTGGCGGCTGTCGGCGATCCGCAAATAGTTGCTTGTTTGCGCAAGCACGGCGTATTGCGTGTTGGCCGCCGGCAAAGCTTGAACACGTCCATCCAGACGCGTCCTTCGCATGACCTAGGGTGTCTGCGAGAGGACCTGCGTCATCATCGCGGTCGCCTCGTGGAAAATCCAGGCTCCAGGGCCCGTGGTGCAGGCCAGAGAGGAGTCAGTCGGACAGGGGGCCCCCACGACAAACGATATTTGCGAGATGGGCGCGAAAGCTGTGGCCTGAGGCGGACAGATGGCGCATTTATGCAAAATCAAAGAGCCGCAGCCGTGCGGGATGGCAGGATAAGGCTGTCGGAGCGGTGGACTGAAATATCAGGCATTGACGCATGGGAAGCATGGGGAGAAACGAGGCTGGCAGTTGCATGTTGGAGATTGGCGTCAACGCCTGGCATCCTCAGGCAGACAATGTGCAAAGCGTGAGGTACCTTACCTTGCCTTGAACACGGCAGTGCGAGCCGCGGCAAAGAGCACATGTATCAATCAATAAGCAGGGTGTGCCGTTCTGTGCAAAGATTGGTGGGCGATGCATCATTGTCGTTGGAAAACAGATCTACGTTAAAGAGAAAAATGAAGAAGAGGAATTGCGACAAGGTAGTATCTATCGGGTTTGATCATCTGTGAATGACCCCTGATCGTGATGGCAGTTTGTGACGTCTACCTGGATTCAAGGGACATGCATCACCATTCAACCATCCGCGATCCGAGACACAATGCACGCCTTGGCACTTTGCAGCTAAACAATGGAGAGCTTGGTACATGTATCAGTTCTGAGCAAATAACTTCTCGCACCTCTCATTTTCCTTTGTTCCTACACACAGATTAAGCTACAGCTGCAGATCTAGATGAGACTGCAAGGACCCGCCTGGACAAGCTCGAACCGCCGGCGAGATCCGACTGCCGAACCACAGCAACGGAAGCTGTAAAATCACTCGGCCTTACCAAGATTGAAATATGTAGCTCAAGCTATGCTATGCTTCTGCAGCATTCCATTCTTAGCATCAAACACCCAAGTCCGACTAATAAGATCGTGTAATGGTTGGATAAAAGCAATCCAAGACGACCATCTCAACAGACAAACAAACACAATCGAGGACCTAGAACGGGTAACATGAATCGTACCCAATCCACTGCTCAACAGCCCTATCGCAGTCCGGCTTCGGCCCGTCAATCCTTTTCATCCTAGCTCCTATACTGTAGCTCTTGCGCCTTAAGGTATCCCGCTGGAAGCCCTCGGCTGCCGAGGCTACTACAAAAACTTGTTGAGCTTGGCTAATCGCGGCAGATTAGATTTACACACAAATCTGAAGCATCATAAGAGCTTCATCCCCCCACTGTTCACAGGACTTCCATCTCCTTCAATCCGTCTCTCATCACAGCTTCGGATATCATCAGTTAGGCGTCTGTCTCTTGCTACTGAACTTTTCAAGCTTTTGTCGTCCCCTCTACCACTCATTGTCGTGCCGGTCGGAATTGCCCTCATCAGACGTTCAAAGAGTGCTGTCCCAGCATGGCGTCACAAGCGGCACCGCCTGATGGCGAGCTCAAAGAAGCACACGCAAGCCAAACTGTTGCTCGATCCCCTTCTGTATCATCTCAAAAGCCCGATGAGGGCGGTATCCGACCGGCCGACGCCGACTACGACACCGAAACGGTGGAAAGAGTCTACAGGTATGCATTCCCCGTCTCACAAATAGATGATACCTTATACCTAATACGCTTTATTAGAAAAATTGATCTCAGAATCATTCCACGTCAGTCGTAAAAATCTACTCTCCTCCCCCACTCTCATCAGGACCTCAGCCTAACTGAATCCCAGCTTTCTGGATCCTCTACTTCCTGTGCTCGGCAATTCGATCCAACATTGGCATTGCGCAGACAATGAACAGCGACAAGGGCCATGACCTGGAGACTGTCCTCGGCCTCACCCCCAAGGACGTTTCCACCGCCCTCGCCCTCTTCTACGTGTCCTACGTCATCTTCGACTTCCCGTCCAACCTCATCATGAGCAAGCTCAGCCCCCGGGTGTGGATGGCTAGGATCGTCTTCGCCACCAGTGTTGTTGGGTCTTGCTTCGCCGCTGTCTCCTCTCCCTGGAGCCTCAAATTTCTGCGCTTCCTCCTGGGCTTGGTCATTGCCGGCATGTGGCCCGGCATGGCCTTCTACCTGACGCTGTTTTACCCCCCCTCTCGGACAGCCAAGCGCATCGGCATGTACTTTACCGCATCCCAGGTGTCTGCTGCCGTGGTCGGCCTCGTCTCGGCTGGATTCCAGTTGATGGACGGCGACGGAGGTCTCGTTGGCTTCCGGTGGATGTTCCTCATCTACGGGCTTGTCGGCGTCGTCCTGAGCATTACGCTTCTGTGGTGGCTCCCCGACCGGCCGCTGGCACCAGGCCAAGTGAGGAAGCGCACCGGTCTCTTCAAGTGGGTTCCCGCTACACCTGAAGTGCTCACCGGCCAAGACGCCATCGTCCACTACTCCGAGCTCAAGCGTGTCTACCATGCTCGTCCTTGGGGGCTGAAGGACCTTGGCCTTGTGCTGCTCGACTGGCGGCTGTGGCCCCTGTGTCTCATGTACTTTGGAGTCGTCGGAGTCGGAATAGGCACTCAGCTCTATGGCTCAGTCATCATTGCCGCGATCCAGCCACAGGCAAGTGACATTGTCGTCAGCTTGCTCTTTGCTCCTATTTGGATTGTGAGTCTCTTGCGTCCTTGCCACTCATCGTGCTCAAACCCTGACTGAGCATCCTCCAGATGGACCTCATCGCCATTCTCCTGGTCACACCAGTCTCTGATCGCTTTCACCGCCTAAGGCCGCTGTTCTTTTCTGCGGCTGTCTGCATTCAAATTGCCGGCCTACTGATGACCACTTTTGCTGTTTCCAACGGCTGGGCTCGTTACGGCGGCCTCCTGATGGTGGGCTTCGGCCTGGGACCGACAGTCCCAATCTGCATGACCTGGACCTCCGAGATCTTCCAACGCCGCCACGGCGAAGTCGGCGTGGCAGCCGCAACCGCTCTGGTATCCGGCCTGGGGAACTTGGGCAGTGTAACCACCACGTACGCCCTGTACTCGGGTTGGCCAGAGGATGCAGCCCCGGGGCCTCATAGGTTCCGCAAGAGCAATCTTACCATGATTGGCATCCTCTGCCTCAGCATTCTGAGCTCCGCGGTCATGTGGGTGCTGCTCAAAGTTGTGGGCAACCCTCCGAGCTCGAAGCTCCACGGCGGCGACTCGGTCAGTGAGTTCGAAGACGGCGCGGCGAGACGCGAGGCCACGCAGCGCGGATTCGGCAAGACTTCCCGACGAGCCCGACACCCCGAGGCTTAAGTTGTCGTCTGTGAAGCGTCTTTAATGAGGTTGAACCCTCCAACCAAGATACGTGGCGTTCAACAACAGCAACTTGGTGACGACGTCTTCGCAGCAACGCTTATCATTCAACCATGGGCAGCTCAACCTGTCATTCCTCGTACAATTTTCTCTCAAGGACGTCCTCGATCTTGTCTGGCACCCCTGATTACTCCGCTCGTTACTTTTTCCTTCTGCGGCCGCCACGCGACCCTCTTCTCAACGTCGCACTCGAACTTCGACTTTGAGGCTGCCCGCTCATGGCTCGTTGCCTCCCAGGTAACCAGCACGAACTGGACCCCGCCTCAAAGACGGCAGCGCCGCTACCGTTACACCCATCACCCGAAAAGACTTTGCGCAGCGGACTTTGTCCTTTCAAAGACAGAAACGCCCTGGGCATGACAATGCTCTCGCGCTATCATGCCCGGGACCGGCTCTTTCGAAGGGGGAAGGGTCTCGCAACAACTTCCTTTCGGCATTTCATTCACGGGTTCTCCTCCTTTGGATTTTTCTTGTTCCTTTTTCTTTGGCTTGGAAGCTTCTGCTTTTCTATGATACCCCATCAGCGTTTATACCCGCTGTCTAACGAGTTATAAAAAGACACGACAGCGACAGTGCTACTACGCCATCGCTGGGACGGCGTGTTTGGACCGAGGCTCAAGGTCCGGCGACAATGCTGGTGCGCTATCGTCGGCGAGCCTCGTGGGCGTTTTACTCTTCTTTTGCATTATATATATACACATACATCAGGCTATACATTCGTGCATTGTTACATCAAGGCATAGACGGTAGCTTTAATAGATGGCTGTTCTGTAACATTATCCATGTGTATATCAACCAGTGTCTTTGATGGCCTATGATGCTTTTTGCAAAAGGCCTCCGTGGCTCCAGATCAAATCCACACCGACTCTTCCCGAGTGCCGTGGAATGGTTACCTGACTTGCCGTATTTCACACGTTCAGCGTGCGTATACAGGCAAGCTGAGGACGGGTTACCCGTCAACCTGTACAAGGCCAGGCCGGACAATGTACTTCTACATGGATAAGTGTAGTCCGTACGGAGGAGATGGCAAGTGTATGGTATGAAACCTTACATATGAAGTACACGTAAGGAGTGTAGCCCAGAACAAGGGACTGTCTAGGTATTAAACAGTCTGACCAAAATATAAATGTTCAAGCAGCTGAATGTTACGTTTCTCATGGAACAAGCTTCTCTATGGTGACATTGAGGGCGCATTGCCCTTTGTCTTGTTCACAGAAATGGCTCGATGCAAGGGCCACCGCATTTGGAGTCCTGCGGCTACGAAGCACAGAGCACAGTCCATGCATTGACACCCACCTGTTGTGTTAACTGGCATTCCTGAGCCATGTGGCTGCGCCTCGACAGCTGCATGCAAAGCTTTGTGCGAAGCAAGGCGAACTAGCCGCGTCTCTTGTGATGAATTCAGGTCACACATTGGCCAAGGGAGTCAGTTGAACTTGTAATTGTGCGAGGTGCCAAGCGCTGGTTCCGTATTCTTGCCGCGGTGTATGTGAGCAGCGTCGTAATACTCGCAATAGAAAACGTTTGCTGGATACTGGCGAGCACTGGGTCGTCGCAAGTTCTGGGAACATCCTAGCGACTTCTTGGCTTGTTGCGCAAACATACGAGTAGTTGCCTGTGTTGGTAGCTGACAGAGAGTTTGAGCAAGGGAAGGTGAAACATATAAGTCGAGGACTTTCTCGAAGAAGAGAGGAGTCAAAGGTCTTTTCGGGTCTAGAAGTCTTGAGGAGCTGCCCCTGTCAAACCTCCGCCAGTGCCGTTCCCGGAGCTCGCTCAATGCATCATGTTCCTCATGATGTATCTTGATGGATCACCACAGCGAGGTTGCATGAAACGGCACGCGACATTTCTTCAGCAGCTGCGCAACTTGGATACACCGCCTTGCGATTGGTTTCAGAAGTCTTCGTGTTAAACAAACAATTTTGAATCTGAGAGATCGACAGCGGGGGAGTCTGGGCGCTGGGACCTGAGATCCCATGATGCGAGCAGGGTGGAAGAGATTGTTCAAAGGAGAGGGGCATCTGAGACAGAGTTTCAAGAGCAAAGATAAGCGTTTAGATTGAAAACAGCCGAGATGAAGCAGGGAGAGATCAAAGGCCGGAACACATGTCGAGGTGAGAGACATATTGTCTACCTGTCGCGGATGGGTCATTCTTCCGTCGTCCGTACCTGCCCTCTTTCCGTGACTTGGAGAGCTTCATCTCGACGTCAGCCGATCTCCCACAAAGTATCGGATCCTTGCTTCCACACTGACAAAATCCCGAACCAGCACATGTATTCATGGATTGTGCGCCGATACAAGCAAGAACCAGGCGCCAGGCTTCGAGTGCCGTGACCAAGGATCGAAGCTGTGCTAGTAAGTCGTCACAAGTGAGTGTGTCTCTGTGTTCCCTGAAAGAGACCTAACACCCCTTCCAGCTTGCCGTGTTCATCTCCGCAGTAGCGCCTCCCCATGAACGCGCCTGACCCTGGCTCTCTCCCCTCGTTGCGATCGGTAACTACGGAGCAAAGTTGTGGGAAGCTGGGGTTGGCCCCGCTGAAGCTCCAGTCCAACAGGCCTGGGGTTGATTCCGCTGAGGGGCGATTTGGCACCTTCGGCATCGCTACCGGCGGCAGTGTATGCATGTGCCTCTTGGTGCGTGCTTGGGCGAGGAGACGTTCTCTCCAGCCGTCTTGTTACGGGAGAGGAGGCAACGTGATGCCACCGCTTGCAGCAAGAGCCGCGTCCGAACAGATGTACGGCGCCCAAGTAGAGCCTCCTCACTGCTACTTACCTAGGTACCTTATGCAGTCTGCCGAGCCGCCACCTCGTGTTGTCTTTGCTGTTTACGGCAGATGAACGTTCATAAGGACACAACTAGCTGAGGAACTAGTCACCAGATTTAACCACTCAAAGGCCTCCCGAACGCCGACAGGCTAAGAAGCGAGCTTGATGGAACTGCGGAGCAGCCAGTCTGCATCTTGGCATCTCCGCGAATGGTTCGGATGCAGATTGGATGCACGTCTCATGACCCCAGGCGCTCAACCGAAAACTGCCGTTCGGACGCTGATGCCGTGTATGACATGACATCGAAGGCCATCCCCCACCCTTGCCATCCTATTTACATGACCATTCTCTACTCTAATTCACTCAGATCGATGCAGTGTATCGCCGAGAGTGAACATCTCCCACTCAGGATGTAAGTTGAGCCAAGCGAGAGCATCACGCGCATCGCCCCCGTTGGAGGTTGATGCTATACCTCATTTCCCTAGACGAGCCAAGACCCGACATCTCCCTACTTTATTCTGACAGCAGGGCCGATTCTGCCCTTCCATGCTTGATTTCTTTGATGATTGACCCAACATCGTGTTTAGAACGCAAAGTCTGGGCGTTTACGGAGAGGTACATTTGGTACTCGTCTGGCTTTCGAAGGCTACACAACGCAGCCAAGCCTCCATCCAGCCGCGAGGTTACCATCGGCGCTTTGCCGTCTCTCACGGGATATAGACAAAGGTCATTCCGGGCGCCAGTGTGGTGGTATATCACATACTTTTAGGGTTAACTGCAACCTTATCCAGCATCAGGATTCTTTCAAGCCTTCTAGACCTCAGCGTCACCTCTGCTCCCGTACAGTCGCGCGTTGGCCGAGTACGTTTGCCTACATCGTCATAGAATCAACAAGGGCCACCCAACGGCCTGTCTCTCCTCCCTTCTTGCATTTATTTTGTTATAAAGCGCGGGTATAGTTCTCATCTTGCTACATTCAACATCCATCTTTCCTCAGTCTCATGCTCTTTGTCTCCGTTCTGACTCCTATCTGGTTTCACACCTGAAGCCTGAACCATGAAGTTCTTGCGAGCCGCTACGGCGGCGCTTTTAGCTCTTATAAGGCACACAAATGCGGTTTCAACCTTTGAACCAGCAAGGCCTCCTGCGGCTCCCCTAGCCGTACGAGCGCCATATCTCAATGCGTGGCTCAATGGCCGAACGGATGGAGGACCGAGCGGGTACCTCGCCGGTCAGTGGCCCAGTTTCTGGACGTGAGTATAGATCTATTCGCAAGCCGGCATAGATTCAGTAAAAAGCTAACACCGTCAAAGACAAGGGTACCAAGGATGGCAAGGATTCGTCATGGTGGACGGGAAGCCCTACAACTGGATGGGGGGAGCCCCTGGCGCAGAGAATGTTGACCAGCAGTCACTCAAGTATACATCGACTCGGACGACCTTTACCATGAATGCGGGAGGCCAAGTCCAATTGGTTGCCGAGTTTCTCTCCCCAGTCTTCCCTGATGATTTGAGAAGACAATCCATCCCCTTCTCGTATCTCAAGGTCTCCGCGGTTTCTTTGGACGGGCGTTCACACCATGTTCAAATCTACGCTGATGTGTCAGGAGGTACGTCGCCATGAGATCCGGATGTGAGTACTTGACTAATGAAGTATAGAATGGGCATCCGGCGATAGCTCGCAGACTGTTCAGTGGGAGCACCAGGTTGGCGACGGAATTCGTTCTCACAAATTCTATCGCCAAAACCAAGAGCCGTTCAATGAAGCCAACGACCAAGCTTCCTGGGGCAATTGGTACTGGTCGACAGGTGACATTGTAAGTTTGCTGCAGGTTACCTGATGCAAAGCAAATACTGACTTCGGTTCCAGAGAGGCGTAACGTATCAAATTGGCGAGGATACCGTTGTCCGCGGCCAATTCCTGTCCAACGGCACCCTTACCGGTCATATTGATACGGACTATCGTGCGGTGAATGATCGATGGTAAGCTACGACATTGTGCAAGATGGTTGCATGGCTGACAACAATTATAGGCCTGTCTTTGCTTTTGCGCGCGATCTCGGTGCGGTCGGAAGAAGCGGTTCCGCATCAACTCTCTTCACCATTGGCATTGCCCAAGACGATGCCATCTTATTCCAAGGCCGAGGCGATTCGCCTCAGAAGGTTCCTTCGTTCTGGACAAACTACTTTGACGAGGAGGAGCTGGCTTCATTCTTCTACAGGGACTACACCTACGCTAGCCAGTATGCCACCAGCCTCGACAACCGCGTTGCGCGTGATTCTATCGCGGCAGGCGGCCAGGATTATCTCACCATTACGAGTCTCGCTGTCCGCCAAGCCTTTGGTGCTCTCCAATACACGGGCACCGAAGACAGCGTCCGAGTGTTTCTCAAGGAGATCAGCTCCAACAGTGACATCCAGACGGTGGATGTCATCTTTCCCACGTGGCCCATCATGCTGTATCTGGATCCCAACCTCATCAAATATACCTTGTCGCCCCTTCTCGAGAATCAGGAAAGCGGCCATTACCCCAATAAATACGCGATCCACGACCTTGGCAGGTTCCCGCAAGCTTTGGGCTACCCTGGCGGCAACGACGAGGCTATGCCCTTGGAGGAATGCGGTAACATGATAATCATGATGCTGTCGTACGCTCAGAAGACGGGCGATGTCAATTACCTCAGGCAACACTGGACGTTGATGGCGCAGTGGGCAGAGTATCTGATTGAAGATGCCAAGATCCCGGCGAATCAGCTGTCGACTGATGATTTCGCAGGCCATCTTGCGTATGTTTCTCCCCCCAACATTGACTTACTGAGGATTCTGCAAGCTGAGCGCATGCTAATACCACCGTGACAGGAATCAAACCAATCTCGCCATCAAGGGCATCATCGCCCTGGAGGCCATGTCTCGCATAGCTAGACTGACGGGCCACAATGTCGTGGCTGGTAACTACTCGTCAATCGCCAGAGACTACCTCGGTTTCTGGTCCCGTCATGGCATCAACCGCGCCGCTGTTCCCAATCACAGCGTGCTTCAATATGATTCAGCTGCCACATATGGTGAGTTATAAGGCCCAAAACTGCTTCCTTGATTATCGGGGCGTTGTTGTTGACGAGTCCCTCTTCCAGGTCTCTTGTACAACATCTATCCAGACAAGGCCCTTGGACTGCAGTTCATCCCGCAGTCCGTCTACGACATGCAGAGCAACTTTTACCTGACAAAGGCCAACAAATACGGAGTGATCCTCGACACACGCGGCACGCTGACCAAGACGGACTGGGAGATGTTTGCAGCGGCCGTTGCTGGGCCGGCCACCAAGGCCATGTTCATTTCCTTGATTGCCAAGTGGATCAACGAGACGCCGACGTGGCGGGCCTTTACCGATCTGTATGACACGAACACGGGAGGATATCCCGGTAACCAGTTTACCGCCCGGCCCGTGGTGGGCGGTGTGTTTTCTTTGCTGGCGTTGCAGTGAGATATTAGCGAGCCGAGGTCATGAGCGCAGCAGAAATTTTCCTCTTATTTGGTTTATCCCTTTGCAACGTCCGTTGGATTGTCCTTACCCCCTTGGATCCTTTATTTTAGCGGACAGAGTGGCTGCTGCCCTGCAGTAGCTGGCGCACAGTCTGATAGGCCGGGCTTGGTATGAGTGCCTCGTGATTATCCATATCTGAAGCAGCAGGAATATAGGGATATTATGCCTTGTGAATAGGTAGCTGTAGCCCATGAGGGTGGTGGAATCAAACGAGAGCCAATCATCATGCATTGCTACTCTGTACCTAGTATTAGCATCATGCCATCAAGCAAGGGGTAATGGACTGAGATTGTCCGCTGCAGAGACGTGACCACGTGAGAAAATAAGACGCTGTTAGGCCAGGAACAGGGGAGAGCGACGTGGACAAGTCAAATCCAAGACGTCTAAACGAGGAGAGCTGTGCCATTTCGCCATATAGTCGGTGAGGCGCGGGGAAGGGGGCTGATTCAAGTGGTTGGAGAAAGGGCTGGCTGGCCAGAGATGCAGGCGTGTTAGTGCAGGTGTGCCTGGTGATGTGCGATGGTTGGGGGGATCGAAACGCCCAATGGCGGGGAGGGAAGCAAGGAAGCAGCTTGCGCCTGCGTCTGCATGCCAGCGAGTCAAGGCGTCAAGTAAACAAGAAGCAACAGGGTGCTGCATGAGGCGTGTCCATGTGTCTCGGATTCTGCAGCTGGAGAGGGGAGTTGATGGAGTTGGGGATGGATCACGGAGATTTACCAGGTATATGTAGTACGACAGATGCACTGTACGTGGGACGAATTGCAGAATGGACGGAGAAGAGTTCTAGTCCGTTATTACTTCTTGGTGAATCCTGGAGAGACAGAAAAACAGGGGGGAGGTTGGTGATGCCTATGGAGGGCATAAGATGGAGGTTTGACGTGATGCTGCTAGCAGGAAGGTTTGTAACTGTGTCGTGTTCAAGGTTCAATGTTCAATGTTCCTTGTGATTATCAGCATTAGGACGTCTTACAGGGGAACGTGAAATGATGATGCCCCGGGAATCTGTAGATGGGGTGATGGCTGCCATTGTTGCTCAGACTAGCAGCGATCTTCTCGTCATCCACGTCAGCCAGGACAAGCCAGCGTTCGGCCCTGAGCGCGTTATGATGCAACGGTGATGAGCCCAAACTGTAATGTACACCGTACTCGTAATAGCAGCTCGGGAATAGCAGAGGCGCACCTCAAGATTTAGCCACCAGCAATAGCTTCAGAGACAAGACAGTTCTGGTTGATTCCTAGGCGGGACTATGGGGGGATGCGGGGAGAGAAGAGCGGGTTCCGCCCAGCGCAGCAGCCCCTCTAGCCCACCAGACCTGCTGCAGCGGCATTAGGGCAGCCAAGAGGGGGGGGCGCAGGGCTCTGTTCTAGCGGGCTGAGCTTCCCCTAGGCTCCCCCCTCTCCACTGAAAGCCTCCCTAAGCCGACTGGACCTAAGGTTGCATGTACCCGACGCTCAACCTTGCATGGAGGTTTGGATCCGAAGCCGACCGCAACCCCCCTTGGGTAGCCGTCGAGGCTTACAGGTACATACATAGATAGTCGCTGGCGTTCCCTTTTCCTCGTCTCGACCTTGTTTGCTTCTGCTGCACACTTGAACAACGTCGTCGGATTGTTGCGCAATCCCCAGAACTCGCTCGCCGCTGTCGGTTTCGATGGGCTCCCTTACGATGGCTTCGTCGACAATTGCTGTCGTCTTATGTTAAACCAGTTCTCATCATTGCTGTCTTCCAGTTCCCATCTCTCTTCTCCCCGTTGCTTACTTGTGCTCCTTTGATTGACTCATTGCCATTCTTCCTCGGATCGTCAAAAACCCCCCTTGTCGTCCCCAGTGCTGCCCATTGCTCTATTGTTGTTGTTCCCTTTCTTGTTGGGGAGAGATCACACGTGAAGAACTCGGTGCCCGAGCTCGGAGACCGCCTCATTGTCGCGACCCGCGTCGTCACTCACCCTAAAAGATGGCCCGTTTCGTCGATCTCGACGAGGAACAAGGCCAGGCACAGCCAATGGCCGCGTGGCAGGACGCCGGCAGGTTTCGCGCAATGTCTGAGCACGGGGCCGCCGTCGTGGTCGTTGGTGATGGCGACCGGAGCGTCGACGCGGCGACTCGGCGCTTTCCCAGCAGGAAGAGCACCATGACGGACAAGGCGCCGGAGGGAGCGTCTGAGGCGGACAAGGGAAAGGGCGTCATGGCCGGCAGCGCCATGGGCGAGGCATTCCAGTGCTATCCGTATGTTGTTCTCCATGCCAACTCTCATCGTTCACGGAGAGCAAAGAACTAACAGGCCTTCTTCACGTCCAGCATCGTCGTCGGCATCGTGTCCCACATTGATCTCAACACTCTCGATGCATTGGCCCGCTCGTGCCGCCTCATCCACGATGGCCTGATCCAATATCGAACGAGCCTCATGGCCGCGACGCTGCGCTGCTCCAGAGACGCCGTGCCGGTTGATCCAGAGCAGACGCTGCGATACCGCGCGAGGGCCAGCGACTGGAACTACATGGACGATGGGCGCAACTACAACGGCAAGGCGGGCAGCTGCGCTCGCGACCTGGTGACCGAGTGCAGGCGATGCGCCGACGTGATTTGCAGGGTGAGCCTCTTACTTTTGGCGATCTATTGCTTTGCAACCTGAACAGCTGCTGACATGGACGGCAGAACTGCGCCATCAAGCCTCCTCTCTCGACTGCTCTACGCGAGCGTCACCGTCGGCTGTGTGTCACTTGCGCCAAGGCACCCATTGCGGCGCTCGCGTCGCCCGCGCTGGATCCATCTTTGCCTCTTGACTCCGATGCTGTACAACGGGCAATCTGTCAGTGCGACACAGAGGGCGTCTGGCTGTGCCAGCCTTGTGGCCATAGCATTCGCAATGCGGACCACGACTATAAAGGGTACGTTTGTTGACAATTTCGGACGAGATAGTTACGATCTGGATCTGACGCGAAATGATAGGATCTGGCGTTGGCGCACCAAGTACGGGGGCTTTACCGGCATCGGAGACGGCGACCGCGGCGTGATATGCGGCCGCGAGGATGCCTGTCTCGCCGCCCGCGAACGGGAGCAGGAGACGGACTGCGATGCCGAAGATGCCCGGGGCAACACCCTGGTCCCGTGGTCGACCGGGTCCTCCTCCGGCACCCCGAGTCCGGGCTCGGGCCCACACCACTCCGGGACCCCCCCTGGCGGCGCGGGAGCCGGGTTCCCCTTTCCCACCAACGGCACCATCGAGTCCATCATCGATGAGATGCGGCACCAGCGGACGCCGTCGCCGCAGCTGGGGCCGGGATACGAGAGGCACGAAATCGAGGGCATTGGCGGCATCGTCAAGCGCAAGCTCGTTCGCATGGTGCGCGTGGGGGCTTGCGTGCCCGAGTGGGAGGACGAAAAGGGCAGCGGCAACAAGATCCTGGCCCGCGAGGTGAATGGTGCGGCGCGAAGCTGGTGCGGCTGGTGCTGGAGGGTCATTCCCGGGGAGAAGGACAAGAAGCAGGTTGCGAAACAATGATTTGCTTTTGACGAGAGGCGAAACGGTATTAGACGGCTGGACATGACTCATTCCTTATAGTCTTGATGATGGCATTCTTTACTTGTTTCTTACATCGTCTGGGCGTTGTATATGGGATGACAATTGGGGAGTGATTCTGGTTGAGTGAGTTACTAGACGGTAATGCATGGGGTGTCACAATTTTGAGGAACTTGACCCTTCAACGAGCTACTCATCGTGAACCTGTATTCGTCATGAAGATATCCCCTGGAGTGTTTCTATCGTACACCACGCTCAATCCTGTTTTAAACCTTTGTTCTCAACCCTTTCCCCCATGCTCTCACGCCATTCTTTCTCATCATGCCAACATCCCTCGTCTAGCCCCAAACCATCAAGCCATGTTCGTCTCGACTTATACATTTCACAAACGATTCTCCCCCATCCACAAAACCATCCTTCTCTCCATCACAGCTCCCCCCGATACAGCATCTCAGCCCTCCTCTTCCGATCCTCCCTCGCCGCCGTCCGAATAGGCCCCCACCTCTCCTTTTTGCGCTCCATCTTAGCCCTCAACCACCTGAGATGCTCCTCTGGCGCGGGAGCCGCCATCTGGACAAAGACAGTCGAGCACTCAAACTTGCGCGCCAGCCGCTGCACGCTCCAGGTGAGCGGGTCCTCGGCGCGCAGGCGGCGCATCTCGTCAATGTGCTCCTTTGTGAGGTTGTATTTCGGCTGGCGGCGCTTGTAGCGCATCTCGGGGGGCAGCTCTCCGTCGCCCGCCGCTGCGTCCGCGCCTGCGCTCGATGACGCAGATGTCGAGAGCTGTGAGGTGTTGCGCAGGCGCATAATGGCCAGCCGGCGGGGGTCGTTGCGCGGGAGAAAGAGAAAGGGCGTGTGCTCGGGCGAGGCCTCGGACGCGGGCGGGTTGTAGATGATTTGGTCGGCGGCGGGGAAGGCGGCGGAGCGGGAGGGCAGGAAGGAGTCGTGGGGGGCCATTTTGAGGCTGCGCTTGGTGCGGGCCGTCGTCTTGTGGCCGCGGGTTGCGATGAGTGGGAGGAGGACGGAGGAGGAGGAGGAGGAGGAGGAGAGGTGGCGGAGGGGGGCGAGCAGCTGGGTGGCTGGTTGGAGGAGGGTGCGGAGGTCCATTGTTGGCGTTGACTTTTCAGACAAGACCTTTTCTTGTTTTCTTTGCAAGGTTTGGAGGTGGTGGGTTGGCGATGGGTTTTTCTTTGGTGTTGAGAAATGGTTGTGCGGGGGAGCTGCCAATGGCGGGTTGAACTGGTCGTTGAGAGGCAATAATGCCTGGGGTTTGAGATTGGAGATTATCTTGTTCAATTGAACAGGCCCGAATCGCGTCGAAATGGGAGGCTGAGTCGTGGCCGCGAGGTATCGGTCATCGGCTGCTGGCCTGTCGTTTCGACAACTTTTGGCATCGTGAAGGGTTTTGCAACGGACGATATGTGGTTACATAAGCAGGATGCTTAGCTAAGGAGCTTCTTGTTGTTCTAGAAGGATATCACGTGGGGTTCTTATCATGTCTTCCGCCGATGTGTGCGAAGAAGCGAATTTGGCTGTGGTCGTTGAGCTACACAGTGCTCACGGGAATGGCAGTAGGGGTTTCCGTTTATGGGGTTTCTTTTGATTCATGATTGATACTGGTAGCAGGATGGGGCATTTTTTGGAGTGTGAGTGATTGTATGAAGGTTTGAAGTCGTGAGCTCGAGTTGGCTTACTAAGACCTCAACTGGGCTGTCATCGCGATGTCTATCAAAAATATTATCGTAGCAAGACGTTGAGAATCCATCAAAAAAGCTGTCATCACCTTACACGCACTTCATGATGAGGACGCCGGAAATTGTAGCTCACGAACTGGATGAAAACAGCAACTGTCGGGTGCTTGCTATTACTGTACCTGCTCAGTCAGCACGATGATGCGTGTTCTCACGGACAGGCCAAACTAGCCGCCTGGGCCCTTGCATAGGTGCCATGTGACGTTGACAAGCCTCAGCGGGATGGGCTAGCGGCATCATCTCTGAGCAAAGGTGCTTTCCCCCTCTTGCCTGCTTTTGGAGGCCTGGGATGCAAGTTGAGGGTGTCGACGATGATGATGCCGTGCGGGACGAGGCCCTGGACGGACCCCGTCTCGGGAGATTCTGACGTTTGACAGAAGCAAAAAGAAATCACTCAGAGCCAAGCACAAGTGCTCGACGGCCCAGCGTTGTCCAACAGAGCAACAGCGGTTGAATCACCGTAGAGAGCTAGATTGACTCTACTTTGATCTACACGATCACAGTCGGCGACCTCGAAGCACGTAAGAACCAGCTGGCACAAGCACGAAAAGGGCGCCGTCATACTGGTACAACCAGCTTTGGGAGACGCATGATGCGCGCCTGCATCTCCCTTTGGTCTCGTCTTGTCCATCTTGATTCCCTTGAGATGATGGATTGCTGGCCTATCGAGCCAATAAACCGTTCTGCTGTATTAGTTCGTTCCCTTGCTACTAGTGTGCGACCAATTACGCGGCAACTTTGCCCATGCAAATGGTCGCATGTGTTGGTGCTGTTGAGGGGCGGACGAGACATCACGAGGACCGCAGAAAAAGGAAACAAGCTCGTTCAGGAATGGTCGAGCAAATGCGCATGAAGGCGGAAGGGTGATGCAAAACCAGTCAATCGAAAGAGATGGAAAAGCCAGGGGTCTTTTTTTTCTTTCTGGTTCCCTGATCAATAAGGACCCCTCGTTCTTGTCTTGATGGGGGTGGTGCCGAGGTGGCGGATGTCTCGCAATGACATGCTTGGATTTGTCGCTTATATCGTTTCCCAGAGGGACCATGTGAGCCGCATGTGCAGGTAGCAGATTGAGGGGAAGATTTTCCGGTGCGCAATGGGCCGTCAGACATTGCAATTAGCCAGAGAGAGCAGAAACTGCTTGCAGCGTCTCATCCCCTCACATGCGACGCGGGGATGCAGAAGAGGGGGCCGATGAGGCTGAACTACTAATGAGGAGCTTGGGTGTAAGTCGTCAGAGGGGAAAGAAGAGTTCTCGATACCACCATACATCTCAGCCGTCCAAGACATCATATCTTCCCGGTCCCTGGAGATGGAGGTGGTACCAGAACGGTGTCGTGGAGCCAAGGAAGATGGGGACAGCAGTCGTAAAGAGGGAAAAGAAGGAATGGAAGCAGGTAAAAGACCAAAGAGAGGATGAAATGAAAAACAAGTTGAATCACATGGTAGCACTTTGTGGCAGCCTAGCGAGACTTGAGGGAGCCGAAAATGGCACGGATGTGCGAAGGTGGCCGCTGCATTCAGCAGCCGGGCCATATCGATGCTGCCACGTCGAGGCGATGCAATATACTCGTAATCTGGAGAAGGGTTGAATGTGTGTCAAAAGACCTCAGGCGACTGCTGGTATCCGGCTGTATGTAGCCTCGCATTGGATCATTCTGCATGTGCCGGCTGCGGTCCAGATTCAAGGAGTCTGGCGATACATGTTGAAGGTATCGGTCCAATGTTTCTTGTGGTGGCACTTGGGGCGCTTCAGGTACCAGCGGAGCGGCACATGTTTGGAGTACATTGAGGGAACCTGAACAAGCCTGTACCTTATTATTAGACGCTCTGTCTCTTACTGTGAAGACTGGCACAGGGCTTTTAGCGATCGGTTGAAACACGTCGGTTTGGAGGTTTCCTGTACCCGCAGCACCCCGATGACGAGTGCAGCCAGCCCTGTACTCGGTACCTGGATGCCCCAAAACCTGCGCATGTACGTCACAGCCCTGAAAAGGTGCGCGGTCGCTTCCGCTTCCGCTTCCCCTACTTCCCACTCCTCCTCTGCAGTAGCTGTCTGGGATTCTCCCCTCATCACACCTCGTCACAATCCTTGGCCAGCTGCCTCGCCGTCCTGCTGCTCCTCCCGCATCCCTTGGGGGGGAGGGTTTTTCGTTTCCTGCGTCAGAATCCATCTGCGACTGCGACTCGAGCCGAGATATCGGTCTGGACCAGCCCTTTCCATTGTGCCTGTCCAGCGCATACATACTGCTTGGACATACAGACGGCAGACGCAGACGGTCATCCATGCACATGCAGTCGTGAAAAACTCCATCCGCACCGCCAGCAGACTCCAATCAGACAGACACAGGCCCGCGATCCACCACCAGCCGACCCTTTTTCTCCTCCCAATCTAGCGGGATCGCTGCGCCTAACCCAAGCCAAGCCGCTGCCTTGCGTCACGCTGCCTCGTGCGAGTCTGGCCCCCAAAAACACACGAAGAGCGAAGCAGCAAGAAATACAACAGCATAAAAAAAAGGCACCACGAATCCAAGCTCACCCACCCCCAGGGTCTGACGGCACATACTATTATTACTTAGCTCACGCAAACGGGTGGTTTGGCGCCTGTCACACCAAAACGCACCTCTCACTTCTCTCGCGCACTCAGCGGGTCCCGCTCGTGTCATCTGAGGAACGACAGCGGCCCCCCCCAGCAGGTACGACGTGCGAAGCAGCATCTGCTTCACCAATATTGGTCGCCACCCCCGTCTGTCTTCTTCCCCTTCGCAGGGCAGCGGCGAATGGCGGCCCTTGGAATCGCCTAGCCGTCCTGCGTGCCGATAAAACACTCGTCGGTCCTCTTCTGCCACTTGCACCTCGCCGTCCTCATCGCTTCCCATCGCTGCCGTCGCTGCCATCGTCCTCATCGTCCTCATCGTCTCATCGTCTGTCCTTTTCCCGTTCCACCGATCACCCTCTCTCCTGTCGATCGCGCATACACGGCCCTGGTACATACCAAGACTGCGTCTTTCATTCTCTGACGACAGTACCATCAGCACATCATACTAAAACCGAGCCTGACTCCAGTTGCTCCAACGACCAAGCTGTGAATCAGCAGACGCGTGCATCTTGGCTCGCCGGCGGTAACCTGTCGACGGACAGCATCTCCCGCTGAGCGCTTCGGCTCCGCGATTCGCCTCGCTAAGCCCGCTCAAATCAATCTTCTTACCGCCTTTGTCGGCGACGGACGAGACGCAATGGCCGACCAGAAGAGCGTTGGCGGCGATTCAACGCCCAGAGCGACCAGTGGCACGTCCCCCAACCCAGTAGAGCAGTTTAAGAAGGAGGGCAAAAGCAAGAGACGGAGCCTTTTCGGCTTCGCCAAGAAGAAGATGGAGGGCTCTTCCAAGGCTGGCCCTGGATCCGAGAGCCCGTATGGCGCCCAGTCACCGTCAAAAGCTTCGACCACCCGCTCGACCGCTCGATCGACCACGTCACCGCTCCAGCTCACCCAGGGCGACCATCCGTATGCCCCTGTTTCTCCTACCCGTGCATTCTCCAGTTCGCCGAGAATATCCTCCCCCGCGACGTCGCAGATATTCGAACGCGACGTGCAAGACCACTCCCTGCTGAAGTCTTCGTCTCCAGCCATCCCGAGCCACATCCAGACGGAAAACTACATCCCGCCGGTGTTGGATGATGCGTCAGAAGCAATCACCAACAATAGCCTGGACCCCGATTCTGTTGAGATTGTTACTCACGCTTCGCACCAGCCCGCCTCGGCGGTCGTCCCCGGTACAAGCGCCAGTCACACCCCGTACGAGCAGACGTCGAGTGACTGGGCTTCGGAGCTCGCCTCATTTGCGAACCGCGTAGGTTTCCCAGCCGACAGCGCTTCCAACTACGGCTCGCTCGACTCGGCCGACGTCCGCCGCCTCTCCTTCATCTCATTCGCAGACGTCGTTCAATCGGAGCACAGCGGCCACCATCTCCCTTCCATGTCATCGCGCGACAATATGCACATTGTCGGTCTGACGTCGCTTTCTGCATCGGCCATGAACAGATCGCCATCGCCCATCCGCTCGCCCGTCTCCAGCCAGGGCCCCGGGACCAGCCCGCCCACAAGCAACCCCGGCAGCATAAGAGGGCTGGACATGAGCCCGTCGAGGAAACCGATAGGTAGCCCCTCGAGCGGGCAATATACTACGATCACCACGCCAGGCGAGCTCAACATTGAGACGATGAGCCAGGCACTGAAACGCAGCGCAAGCAGGGACTTCAACAGCACTCTGCGGAGCAATCCCCAAAGCCCGATCGAGGGTCCGGGTTCACGCTAAAGGGGAGAGGGCGAGATTAGACTTGAGCGAACATCTCAAGACGATTCCGATGTACATGACGATTTCGTTTGGGCAAGCTCATGTTTGACCTATTTCCCCCGTCCTGCGAGTCCTGCTTTTACCATGTTTAATTCTCCTCGTCCACTGTACGAGCGAGCTTCTTTTCTTGAGCTATTTTTATTTGATTCGACGTTGCCGGCTTTTACGCGCGGAGTGTCGAAATTGGACAATCAAGGGTTGCGGGAGTTGGAAGAACTATGTTTCAGTCCGGCGCTGAGCTGGCGGTGGCCCTCGAGGCTTTTGTGATGCTTTGCCTGTCTGGTTTGTTGATGCGTTTACTTACTCCTTCTTGCTTATGGACAACAGGAAGTTGCTCCCCTTTTATCTACAACGACGTGAAAAGAATGGGATGATTATTGACCGCTATGGGACGAATTCTGATTATCTGTTCCCTTTTTCCACCCTTTCTTTTTTTTTTTTTTTTTTTTTTTTTTTTTTTGCCTTCTCTTTTCTTCTGCGGGCAAGCGGTGCGAAGGAGTGGATACAGCTTGCTTATATGTCGATTACCTTGGTTGAATGATTTGTACTAAGAATGAAGAGAAGTGAATTCAAGCATTTCAACTGACAGCCGTCGCTATTCTAGTTTATGTGCGTGTAATGTCTTCAAAGGGAGACGAGTCAACGAGTGCCAATTTTGGGCAAATTCTGCAAACGGGACCTTGCAGGACAGCTCTGTGTCGTGTCGACTGCAAGTCAGGCACGTAAACGTCAGTCGACCCCACGCAGGCAAGCAAAACAGGAGGAAGACGTCCGTCATCTTATCCTATCGTGTCGTATCGTGTCGTGTCGTGTCGTGTCGTGAGTACTTGGTTGTACCTGTTGCAATACGTGTACTATATGCATGCACCTCGAGTCATTCATTTTGCCCCCTCAATTTTGCCAGCGAAGAGGGCTAAAATAGAGAAGGGGAAAAAAGTTGACTAGAGATGCCGATATTTCCACGAGATGCAATTGGATTGGTGTCTTTGTTAGTAGGGGGGGGATGGGGACGAGTTGACGCATAGTAACAGACTGTAAAGGTCTGAGAGGAGGAGAGGAGAGAGAATGGGAAGGAAATTGAATGGATGCTCTGTTGAAGTTCACTTGGCTTGGCTTGGCTTGACCGGGTATTGGTATATGCCTTGCCTTGCCTTATTCACCAAGGTGCTCTGTGGAAAGGGTGAGGCAGAGATGTTTTCGGAGGATGCTCCGTGAGGTTCACGTGGCATATGGCTTCAGATACTAGTAGGATCAGACCCCATTTCGCTGTGGTGGCCTGGGCCGAGGAATCGGGTACCTTGGTGACTGGTGAGAAGATGTTAACTGATTCCGTGAGAAACCCGACTTGTACTCCGTCGTCTTATGGCCCTCGCAGTTGCAAAAGCAGTTGTTGTCTTGTTCTCCAGACGATTCTGAAAAGTACCTACCCCTACCTACCTAGGTAGATAGACTTCTCGTAAGAATTGTTTCCATGGCAGAGATAACCTCAATGAGACAGACCCCTACTTACAAAGCAGAAAACGGGGTGATGGCCAATCTGGAGCTTTCCAAGGTGATATTACTGCCGCCCAATTGTTTCAGATTCAGTGTCTGAGATTCATCACCCGCTTTCGTTGGGTTTTCTTCCATCTATTTCTTTCTTTCCTTTTCCGGTCAGCTTACATATGTTGGGAGCAAGATGGGGGGGGGCTGTCTTGGGGCTGTCTGTCGGATTGAGGTTTCAGATTGATGGGAGGTTCTATCTGGAATTGCGTGTGATGAAGAATACTGGGCTGTATGTATCAGACAGTAGGGAGGGTCGAGGCTGATGTAGGTACCTAGGATGAAAGCATGATGAGTTGTAGCTGGCTTGGCTTTTGCTACGATTGGTGATTTGGGACTTTGATGGGTGGTAGGGATTCATATGATGGCTTGTTCAGGGTGTCATCTGCTCATATTGGAATAGCTTCTTTCGATTGACTTCAAAATCGGCAACAATTTCTTGAATATGCCGGATCCATTCGTCAACCAATCAGTCATCATCTCCCCTTTTTCCCAGATGAGCGTCAAAGAGTGATATCCTGAACCCTTCTTCCTATCAACATCGCACGGGGCATCATTTCAGGATCGCCCGCTTGATTTGGCCGCCCCAACGAATGAGCTGACAAGCTCGGTTCATCTCTCCCGTCGGACGTACGGATTCATTGAAGCACTAGCTGTGGAAGTGCTGATCCAAGGACGAGTCGAGTACAGAGCGCGAAAGCTAATGTGTGGGATAGGAGGCGGTTTTCTTTGCTCAGCTGAGAGATGGTGGACTGATGAGTTTGCGATTGTTTCACCTGATTCTTGCAATTCCCCTCGTAACAGGCGAGACGGTGCCACAGCGGTTGGTTAGTCGTGCCTTACTGTAGGTACGCTCGCATGCATGTCTCGCAGCGGGAGTTACTGGCGTCGACGGCGCAAGCCTGTTCCTGGCCTGAGCCGACCTCACCTGAATTGTCCTACGAGGGACCCGACAGAAGCGTGGCACGTTCAACACCACAGACAGTGTCACAGGGCGTCTTGAACTTCCACGCCTCGTCGTCCTCAGAGGGCCCTGGGCTGTCGGTAGATGGAGCACCGCCGCCATTGCATGTACGCGTATCATTCGCAAGAAAATCCCCTTTCGTCCATCATTTGGTCAACCACTTCTCTTCCATCTTCCTTTTCGTTTCTTCTTCTTCTTCTTCCTTCTCCCTTTCTTTTCTTTTTTTTTTTCCAGTCGTCTATCGCGTCAATGATGAGATAATCCCCAGCGGCATAAACATGTTGGACGAAAAAGAAAATCACCATCTGACCGATCCAAAGAGCGCTATCAGGGACAGGCCCTCCAGGCGCCGGCCAGACCACACCATAAATAGCCTGGCCTCCGGAGCACGTACCTCAAAAAAAGAGGGCAAAAGAAAAAAAGGAACAAAAAAGAGGTCAGACCCCTGCCGGGCTGGCATCATGGATCTGTGGGGATGCTTCTGGCAGAGCTGCGAGTGACTGCCGGCTTATTCCCTGTCCGGCCTTGTCCGAGTACTAATACTACGTATTTACATACAGCACTCCGTATGGGGTGACCGGTCCATGCAGCAGCAGAGAATATCATTGCTGCTCCGAAATGTACATCGATTGTCGTGGGCATTTCCCACAGTGGTGACCCTGCTTGCAAGCCATTGTGGAATTAAACTCATGCTGAGAAGTGGTGCCTTGCCTGATCCCTGGGACGCTCCTCGACCGAAGATCCAGGTCGGCGGATCGCTCACGGGGGCTCACCGACGAGCCCTAGCGGATAGAATTGCTTATCATGCAACACTCCGGGTTCGAGAACAGATCCTGGCACACCGCTTTTGGACGGACAAGTCCCTGTCTTTTTCTCTCTCGTGACGTTTCCTGCTTCTCGACGTCAGAGAGACGTCTTGAAAGGATCAAGGGCAGAATATACGAGCGCGGTCCTCGTTCTCACACATAGTCGTACCCCTGCACTCGCCAGAGCATCGCTGTAATGCTGGCTTGGGATACATTCGTGCAAGAAGCAGAGCATCGTGACCGGTTGATGTCTTGGTCCATGTCATGTCCAAGCTCCACCGTGACGCCACTAAGCCAGCAGGCCAGACATGGTGCTGATGGGCTTATGGCAGTTTGTTGCGATGGCTTCGCTGCTAGGCTTCGTCTTCCAGTCTCGATTGGCCCTGCCGCTTGCCGTCCATCATGCCAACAAAGCCTTCTTCGCTGTTCTGCCTCGGTTTCCACTGCTTCGGTGCAGACGGCTGAACACGGCGTCCCCTGTACAACGCATCACCAGCCGCGCGTGAGACTGGGTGGCACGGGGCTCCGTCCATATCGCCTCGTTGTAGTGACTCAAGACCCGGAAGAGACAGGCTCATCATCCTCGTCATCCTCATTTCATATCATCATCACCATCGTCAGCCTCTAGACTCCGGCTGGGCAAGGAACAGAAAATGGTTGGAAGAGACTTTGCCTCGACATAGAAGAACGCTGTCGCCAGATCCCAGCTAGTATTGTAGTCTAGCAACGTCAAGAATGATTTCCAGGGTTCTTCCGTTGCCTCGTTCTTCATTCAGGAGGAGGGAACAGGGGTTGGTACGACTAAAGATGGCTTTGCTCAGTACATGTCCATCCCCGTTGAGGATGAGACCCTGCTTGTCCGTATGTCGTGTGTACTCACAAAGCCAGCTGCGTGCGAATAATCTTTCGTACCCGTACAGTCAGGAGGTTCCTGGCGATAACCTGCTTGGCTGCAGGTTGCCTGTAGAATCCCGTATCCTGTACGGTGTCCTGCTGGCCGCCGCCTGTCATACTTGGTTGTATCAAGTGGCGCTGCGTAAAAGCACCAGAATATAATACCAGGGACATCGTGTGTTTTTTTATAGCATCAATCGAGACACGAGACGTCTCGCTGGTTCTTTTTGCGGCCATGATATGACAGGGGAGAGGATACATTATAACTCAAGGCAATTAACGATACCTGTAGTATCATGAGCTGCGGGATTGATCCTTCCTAGCCTCGAGTGTGATGTGCTCCCTTCCTGCCGTTTCCAATCTCAGGGACCTCGTACAGCTCCTTCCGTCTATGCTGCCATCAAGTCATCAGACTCCTCTATTCGCACTTCATCTCTTGATTTTTTTTTCTCGCAGCTTCATCTTCATCCATCCGCCTCACATCTCTCTCAAGCAATACCCCATACAGCAAGCATCTCGATTCCTAGTTCTTCTTTTTGAAGCTCTCTCTAGGCATCAAGTCAGGGCTGCTCTCACATGTCGTTAGCCCCTGGTTCACCTGCCGGAAGTGTCCAGTAGCCGCCCCAGAATTGCCCGAGAAGCTGACATTGGCCAACCCGGCAGCCAGTCGACACGAACCCAACAAACGCACGTCTCCGTCTGCGTCTGGTCCGTGTCTGCCCCGAGGCCCTGGATTGCGGGCATGGCCGCAGCACGAGCACAAAGACCGAAGCGTCCGTTAGGTAGTCGGCCAACCGAATCAAGGCCTAGCAGCGCAGAGTGCTGTGCTTCGCTCGCACAGAGCAGCGCCAACAACAACGTACATACGAAGGAGGACCATCCATAAACCGAACAATTGCGGCATCGTGGCCGCCACCTCAAGCCCACGAAAAGCGGACTCGTCGAAACAACGACGGGCAATTGGGGCCCATCTGTCGCCAGTCCATTTGTCCGGCCGAACAAAATCCTCCTAGAGCAGGGCCTCGTCCACCGCCTAACTCGCAATCCCACCGCTCCGGTCCCATCTCCCACTGCCCGCAACCTCACTGGCCAGGGCCCTCCAGGGCTCCGTGCTGATCGACATCGCAGCACCACGAATTGCGTTGATGTGCTCCAAGGGATCCCCGCTCCAGGACTTGGGATTGCGTCCTGTGGCCGCTGTGGGCTCTCGAGAGGCACCAGACAGGTTGCTGGAGCCCGGACGGGCCAGTAGGACACTCACACGACGTCGAGGCCCTTCTTCGAAGACTCCGGCGGCTTGTGGCTGGAACTCTATTTCCAGGGTGTGTCCGGCATCCATCAGCCAGACCGGACTGGTGGTCGAGCTAGCTGTAAGCACGCCAACCCAGAGACGACGAGTCGACGGAGGCGCTGTGCAGCCAAGGAGCGACTACTGCCGGTGCTGCCAGGGACAGAGGCGACGTGCCAGCGTCGGCCTGCCGCCGCCCTACCACGCGAGCCGGCACCAGGCAAACTCTTTCCTGTCCGGCTTTTGACTGGCTGCGTGTTTGCCTGAGCCAACGCACGCATACACTACCACACACCAGCCTTCTCTCCTTCTTCCTTCCTCTTCCCTCTTGCCTCTCGTTCCCCTCTTCTAATCCATCGTGGGGGAGGCAGCTGCAGACAACAGATTCAGATCTCCCCCCCTCTTGGCACCAGATAAATTCACTCAGCGCTTCCCGCTCCGCCGAGTCTGGCCTAAATGCCAGCATCCTCGGTGTTCCGTCCACAGCACAATACCTACTAGCACCTACTGCTCCCCTGCCGCATCTCCATTGTGCCTCCACTCCGGCCCTGCTGCAACCCCCATCTGCTCCGTACACAGTCCCTTAGTCCGCAACGTAGCGCGTGAACAGTCCAAGAAGCAGGCCAGAACCCCGCTACGACGACGGCAGCGGCAGCATCGTCGGGATTGGGGGCGTGAACGGCACGATACATGTACCTGAGGGTGACAAATGACGCTGATACCGACCCAGCGGCCAATTCGCCCCGGGTGTCGAGCAGCCGTCGCGCATCGCCAGGCCAATCGCTCCGAAGCTGCCCCGTCTCGACGCTGTTGGGGCCACCGGAGCAGAGCAGCAACTGCGCCAGCGCCTGCAACCGCATCAGCACAGGCCTCAGGAACGACGACGGCGACGACGGCAACGGCGACGACGACGTCAGTGCCAACAGCAGCAGCAGCAACGTCGAGAGCAGCACTACGCGCAGTGTCACAGGTACGAGAACCAGCAGTAGCAGCAGCAGCAGCAACAACAACGGCGGCGGCGGCGGCGGCGACGTTCGATGTGGCACTGGAGTCCGCATGGTGTTGAACAATGGCATGAGCATGTCACCGCCAGTCATGGATGGATATGCAACCCGCCTGCAAGAGGGCGGTAGCGATAGCGAGGACCAGGCCCTGCTGCAGCGGCAGCAGCAACGACAGGGCCAGGATCAGAGCCTAGCCCAGAGTCGGCATCCCCCCCAGGGCCAGATGCAGCAGAAGCACCAGCACCAGCGACAGCGGCCCCAGGCCCCTCTGGAATTTCACCGGATCAACTTGGAGCGCCTCAGCGCTTCGAATCTCAGGTCTTCTTTTAGGGTCAATGCCAACCCGAGACCTGGTCGTTCCATCACACCTGACCTCCTCCAAGGTCAAGGTGGTGCTGCGAGCGCTGCTCTTTCCGACTCTACCATGGCCCACACTTCCCGTAGCATTGGCTCTCAACAAGGCTCGCCTAGGTCTGTTCCCGGGAGCGTTGGCCGTCGTCAAGGTGTCGTCTTCGCCAGCGACGTTGCTTGCGACTCTTCGGATGGCACAGACTCCAGCCCCGCGACTCACCACCAGAGAAGTGCAAACGGTCCCTCGATAATACGGCCCAGGACGCGCACAATGGACGCCTCGATGCTGGGGCCGCGAGGGCCCTCTTCCGCCGCCGAGTTTCGACACAGGGTCAGCAGCATCTCGTCCGGCTCGCAGCCCTCCATCGACGATCCCAAGACGCTGAAGCCAAGTTCTGACCCGGCCAGCTACTCAACCATACCGACCGTCAGAGTCCCCGACATATCGACCCCGGCCTCCTCCTCCAAGGAAAAGAACAAGCCGGCCCATCACAACAGGCGGCTCCTCAAACGACAGCCCTCCCGCCCGACATCGCCATTGGTCGAGCCCCAGCCCTCCGTCGACTCTTTCCCGTACCCCATCCCAACCGAAGATGCGAACCGCCTAATATCGCTAATGAAGGCTCTGGGCGGGCGAATGCGTGGCGAGCTGGAATACCAGGGTGAGTATCAGGGAACATGGCACACTGGAATGGCATACATCGACGAGGAGAAGGGCACCCTCATGTTCGGCCTGGGCCATACCGGCCAGAACGCTTCCTTCCACATCCCTCTGGTCTCGGACCTGCGAGGCTGCAAGGTTCACGTCACGGGCTACCCTGATGCCGAGAGAGAGTGCCTCGAGGTTGTCCCCAACGAGATGGGCCTAGAGCTCCTCATCAGGCCCATCATATCCGAGGAGCTGGAGCTGTGGCTCGCGGCCCTCTTGTGCTGGCAGCAGCTCACGCCTCTCAACCTCAAGGTGCCCAGCGGCAAGCCCGCCAGCCCTTCGGGGCACATTCGCCCAGAGATGAGGCGCCGGGCCAAGTCGAGCGATGCGGCGAGAGCCACGAACATTATCAAGGTCGGCAAGTTCATGCTCTGGGACAAGGGCCCGGCCAGGTCAGCACGCGCTCTCGTCCAGCGCTCCTCGACCCGGGATCTTCTGCACCCGGCCATGTTCTGGAGGAGGATCTCGTGCGTCCTGCAGGATAACGGAGAGTTTAGGCTTCTGATGGAGAACGACGTCTCCGTCCTGTCGAGCATCGAACTGTCGCAGCTTTCCCGGTGCGCCATCCAAGGCCTCGACCGCAGCGTCCTGGGAGAGGAGTACTGCATTGCCATCTTCCCCATCTACGCCTCTACTGCCACCCACGTTACCATTTTCCGGCCCATCTACCTAGCCGTCGATAGCCGCATCGACTTTGAAGTCTGGTTCGCCCTGCTGCGGACATTCGCCGTGCCCGACATCTTCTGCCTGGACGACCCGCAAACCGACGAGATTCAGGATGTCGCCGATATTGAGAAGGATCAGCCAGGGGAGGTGTTCCGCATGGAAAAGATCGTTCGAGTCAGGGTGGTAGAGGCCAAGATCAAGGCCAATCCCAGCGGACCCGAGTGGTTCTCTCCGGAGAGATATGGCAGGGTCGGCCCGGATCCTCTGGTGGGATGTTACCTAGCGGAAGTCATTTTGGATGGTGAGGTTCGCGCAAGAACGACTACCAAGATGGATACCAAGAACCCCTTTTGGAGGGAGGACTGCGAGTTTAACGATCTGCCTCCGATAATTCAAGATCTCTCCGTTGTGCTGAAACGAGTCGAGAGCGGCCCTGAGGGGTACTCAAAGCCAATGACTTCACAGGAGATAATCTGTGGCAGCGTAAAAATTGCCTTAGACGACCTCGAGAGGGGCCAGGGACAGGAACAATGGTGGCCGATCTTGGACGAAAAACAGCAAAACATCGGATCGATGCTTATCAAGGTACTTCACGATGAACACGTTGCCTTGCTGTCGAAAGAGTACGAGCCGCTGTCCGAGGTTCTGCACCGGTTCCCCACGGGCCTAACTACTCTCATCTCGGCGTCTCTGCCGGGCCAGCTGCGTCTCCTATCAGAGCTGTTTCTCAACATTTTCCAGGCCTCCGGCTCCGCAAGCGACTGGTTGATGGCTTTGGTCGAGGACGAGATCGACGGCATAGGGAACCAGACATCAATCAAGAAGTACCGCTTCAGTAATAGACTCAAGTCGAGCGAATCGTTGGAGTCTTCCAACGAACGAGAATTGATGGTCCGTGACATTCACAAGACGCTGGCGGGAGAAGCCAACCTCCTTTTCAGAGGCAACTCCTTGTTGACGCAGTCGCTCGAGTTCCATATGCGACGGTTGGGCAAAGAATACCTGGAGGAGATATTGCAAGATAAGCTTTGCGAGATCAACGAACTGAACCCGGATTGCGAGGTCGATCCGAGCAAATTGGCGCACACAGGAGCCCAAGCCGACTTGGATCATCACTGGGGCCGTCTCATCCACCTCACGACGGAAATCTGGCTGTGCATCGCGGACTCGGCCGAAAGGATACCGGCAGAGCTGAGACACATTCTCAAATACATCCGAGCCGTGGCAGATGACCGCTACAGCGACTTTCTCCGCACCGTCAGCTACACCTCCATCTCGGGCTTCCTCTTTCTGCGCTTCATCTGCCCGGCCATCCTCTCCCCGAAGCTTTTTGGACTCCTCCGAGATCATCCCAAACCGCAAGCACAACGAACGTTGACGCTCATTGCCAAGGCATTGCAGAAGTTATCCAATCTTTCCACGTTTGGAAAGCGAGAAGAGTACATGGAACCGATGAACCGCTTCTTGACCCAACAACGACAGTCTTTCCGGGGCTTCATCGACCATGTCTGCAGTATCCCAGCCGACCGGACGGGTCGAGCCCTGCCTCCCAGTTACATCACCCCCATCACGATACTGAACCGTCTGGGGCCGACGGCACGCGAAGGATTCCCAAGTCTGCCGTACTTGATTGATCAAGCCCGGAGCTACGCGAGTCTCGTCAAGCTGTGGGTGGATGCACGGCCTATCGATGCGAAACACCTGCAAGCCGACGGAGAGTTGTTGGTTTTTAACGATTTGTGCTTTGGGCTACAAAAACGCGCCGACGCCTGCCTTGCCAAAGTGATGGATTTCCGGAGCAGAGATGTCCCGTCGTACATGTCTGCCGACCAACTGGCCGAAATACTGGAGCAGGTCAACTTCACCGGGCCATACCACCCGTACTACCCGGGTAGTCCATCTTCGATGCCCAGCAATTACGAGCGGCCACCTGGAAGTTCCAGCAGCGACGGGGGCGGCGATACAAAGCAAAATCGGCGCAGTAAAGAATGGAAGCGCGGGCGGGACGATTCTGACGCGAAGAAGGGCAACAGCCCTCGAACAGCAAGCGGCTCGGCCAGCGGGAATACGAAGCAGAAGAACGGAAAAGTGGGCAGGACTCTTTTGAGCGGCATCATGAAGATTGGTGGTGTGAGAGCCGAGAGCCCCGAGAGCAAAGGGCAGCGATGAGCCCACGCTTCCTCATCTTCGACTACTTATATATAACACACATATATACACATACCTGACTCGGATGATGGGATATCAACCAACGACAAGTCTGCACCAGGGGTGACACTCTACATCAGCTTTTGATCTTCCTTTTTTTTCTTCTATTGACCATATTTCGCGATTCGTCAGGCTACCCACCTCTACTTCTTGTCTGGCTTTTTAGACGTTTTTTGGTTGGATACACAAAATGGTGTTGGGACACGATGTCTTTTGCATGGAGAAAGCTTGTTGAAGCTTTACTCCCATCTTTCATTACGCTCTTTTGTTGCATCTTTCCACTCCCAGCTGTACCGACCAGAACCCTTCTCCTCCCGGAGCGGTTCCTGGAACTGGTATAGGAGGGCATCACTGGAGGTTCTCTCATCTCATATATATATATATATATATATATACGTCTCACAGTTGCCAGGGTCTCCTTCTTTCTCTTCTCCTTGTTGTCCAGATAGGGGCCATTGATTGCCCGCTCATGATCTTCATGGTATGGCATTCCAGCTCTACGACGGAAGAGGGAGGAAAGATACGAAGATACCAGCTCCGCCTTGCTCTCGTTACCGTCACTGTTTCCTAGCTCTGCCTACTTTCTCTTTCTTTTCCTTTCAATTGATGTGTATCAAAAACCGGTGGCTCGGAAAGGGGGGAGGGGACGGAGAGGGGGGGTTCCGTGCCTCCGTCTCTCTTCCCCCTTGTTTCTCGTCTTTTTTTCCTCTTTTTCTATCCTTTCATTATTATTATTTTCCTCTCAGGGATGTCTTGGAGGACAATGGGGTTCTTTTTTCTTTCGTTTCAGGGCATGGGAGCACAATGTGTGTGTATGTTATGCGCAACAGCAAAGCATTGTTAGATTGGGTTCGCCAGTTTCTGTTATTTCTCTTGTTTGGTGGTATAGCTAGTTGGCATAGTGAGTGGGTTTTTGGGAATTAAGCAAACGAGTTCCAAAGTTGCCAGTTCCTTTGCCTTGATGTTTTTCATTTTGTGTTGTTTCGTGGACAATATACACCCTTGATGGAACCTTGGTAGTTGTGAAGTCATGCATATAGTAGCCGGAATGGACAACTATATCAATGCCTATTAACTATTATCTACACCATTGCTGTACTTGTAGTGAAACTGACGATGTTTTCCATGTCGACGTTTTTGTACAGTCACACATTCCAAGAGACATCTAATAGGGGATTACATGTCGTTGTGTTTGCGATGGTATCTTCCCTTCACATGAACTACCTATAACTATCGCAGCATAAAAGTGTGCGAAATTTCTTCTCTAACCTTTACGCCTTCCATGCTTATTGATCAAAAAAAAATATTTGAAGAATCTCCGGCTTCACCTTTTCCCACCACTGAACCTTTTTTTAAATTCCGCATTGGTTGCTGATGCGCGCGCTTGTTCATCCGTCTTTCTTTTTTGCTTTATCAACATACAACGTTTTACCCGCTCCTCACTTATTGAAAGAACTTCTTGTACGCGGCCTTCTCCTTTGCCGCCCTGGCAGCGGCCTTGCTTCGCACGGCGTTGAGCTCCTTGACGACTGCGGGGTCGTTGGGCGCCAGCTTGTGTGCCTCCTCGAGATCCTTGAGGGCCTCCTCCTCGTCCTTTAGGCGGACGTAGGCGAAGCCGCGGCGGTAAAAGGCCTTTGCGCGGTCCGCAGGAGCAATGCCGTTGACGGCGAGGGCGAGGGTGGCGCTGTTGACGGCCTCTGACCAGGCTTCGAGCTTGATGTGCAGAAGGGCAGAGTTGTTGTTGAGAGAGAAGCGGAGAGCGTCAAGCTGGGCCTTGCCTTCGGGCCAGTCATCCAGATCAGGCTCCTCGTTGAGGTACCTCAAGCCCTTCTCGTACTTCTCAAGCCCAAGAGACAAGTCGCCGGCCTTGAAAGCCTTGTTGCCAAAGTCCTTGCAGTCCGAGGCGATCTTGAAGGTAGTCTTGGCATCGGGAGGTGTGGCGCAGTCTTCGGGGAAGTCTTCGTAGGGGTCGCCCAGGGCATCAGGCTGCTTGACGTCGGCGGCAAGAGCTTCGTCTCCGGTGAGCTCTCCGCAGTCGGCGATGACGACTTCGCGAGCGGGTCGGTCGCCAGCCTCGGTGCGGACGTTTTCGATCTGGCGAACGATGGACTTGCCGTTCAGGACTTCGCCAAAGACCACGTGCTTACCATCCAGATGCGGCGTGGGGACTGTGGTGATGAAGAACTGAGAGCCGTTGGTGTCTTGAAAATGCACTTGTTAGCTACAACTGCTAGAGGTAGGAAGCTCGGGGGAAGGAGGGCAACATACTAGGGCCGGCGTTGGCCATGGACAGGAGGAAAGGCTTGTCATGCTTCTTGGGGAAAGCCTCGTCCTCGAACTTGGCGCCGTAGATGGATTCGCCGCCGGTACCGTCTCCAGCAGTGAAGTCACCACCCTGCAAGATTCACTGTTAGCGACCATAGCTTCAGCCTTGAGGGAGGGAAGCGCAAAGAGCTCTTGCGACGACGGCGAGAAAGCAAGACAGACTGGACCATACCTGAATCATAAACTGCTTGATGACTCGGTGGAAGATGGAGCCCTTGTAATGCAGGGGCTTGCCTGACTTTCCAATTCCTTTTTCGCCAGTGCAGAGGGCACGGAAGTTCTCGGCCGTCTTGGGCACGAGATCAGAATACAGCTCCATGGTGATGCGGCCGAGCGGCTTGCCGCCAAGCGTGATGTCGAAGAAGACGCGGGGCCGCTGGGGCTTGGTCTCGGTTTCGGAAGCCATTGCGACTGGTTGGAAAGAGAGAAGAGATGCCGTAGATTGGGATATTGGCTGAGGAGTCGAATTGGTGTGGGAGGAGCAAGAAAGAAGAGGTTGTTGTGGGTTAACAGACGACGAGTCGTGTGTGGTACAGCGGCTGGGAGACGTGCGCCTGCAGATGATTCCTTTGGCTTCTCTGGGTTATGACGATGCGGGGTCGAGCTAGCAATTGGGTGCTTTGGCCAAGCTGCAGCAGAGCAGAGTGAGGGTATTCAGATGCAGATTGTAAGAGGCAGAAGTTGAAGATGAAGAGGAGAACAATCTAAGTTGGAGAGGAGGAGGAGGAGGAAGGAGGAAGAGGAAGAAACTTGAAAGGGGAACCACGAGGCTACAAGTACAAGAGCAAGGTACACTTGAAGGCTGTGATCAGACGAGACCGGGTGAGTCCATATCGGTACCTCGAGAATGCTTACAGCGGGAGCCGGCCAGGAGGTATTGGCATGGAACCTACTAGTAGATCAGCATGTGCCTTATTGCTTGCAGCGGCCGTTGCACATGATTGGACAGTCTTCTCTTGGGCTCGTGCTACTACATAAGTAGGTACTACCTAATACGAAGTTGCCAATCAGCTTAACTGGAGCGACAGGCGACGGAATTGGTAGTGTGATGCCGTTTGGGATGGAATTTTGTGCAGCTGAGCCCCTCCATCGCTGCCCCTCCATGCCTGCGGTTCTTCAGGCTTCAGGCGTGCAGTTTTTGGAGTATTTTTGGAGCTGTTAGTGCTGGCGTTAGTGTCCAACCCCCCGCCATCGTGGAAGTTTCTAGCACCGGCTGCACAGGTGAGTGGCTGGTCGGGCTCTGGGCCGCAGCGCATCAACAAGGAGAACTACGCATTGCATGGATCCCGGATGACTTTTCAGGGATTGCGGGCGAGACGATGCGTGTAATCGGTAAGGATAAAGTATCATCGCCTTGTCGTTGTCTGCATGCACGGTTGCGGTGAGGGGCACTATCAGATGGTGGTGAACAAGGCCATCGAATCAGATATAAGACGACGCAGCTGTACATGTATTTGTTCAGATAAAGGAAGCACGCTGTATATCGTTTCATGGAAGAATCGACCGTCTATCGGGTATGTACAGATACAACATAAACATCGGCTTCTTTCGCAAGATACTCACCCCTCAAGAGGCCGGGGCGCCCGCTTGGAGCTCCAAGGTAACCTGCAGACATCAACGCCACCAACCCCTTGTCAGCAAGGCACTCCCTACAGTCGGAATGGCCTCGAATCAGCACTTACCGGACCGTCGTTGACCAGCGCAACCTCCATCATGGCCTGGAACTTGCCGTCCTTGACTCGGTCCACCTGGTACATGTCCTTCACCCTCTGGACAAAGTAATGATACAGCCGGCTCGCCTCCTCGGGGCTCGCTGCGCCGTGGAAATCCGGCTTGGTGCCCTTTTTCGTTTTTGCCAATAGCGTAAACTGAGATACTGGTGATGTCTGTGAGCACCAAACGCCACGCCACCAAGGTGCGCTTCAAGAGACTCACCACAGAGAACTTCGCCCTCAATGTCTGTCACACTCCTTTTCCACTACTCGCCAGCCACGCCACATTAGCCATGTCTAAAAAGCTCAAAGGCATCCTTTCGCTCACTCGTCCTCCCTGTTCATCATCCCAGAGTTTCATCTTGACGACTTTGTTGGCCAGTGAATCGGCCTCTTTTTCTGTATCGCCCGGCGCAACAGCCGCAAACACCAACACGCCTCGGCCAATGGAGGAGACCAGCTCTTTCTCTACCGTCACAGACGCAGAGAGCACACGTTGAATGATTGCTTTTCGTTGAAACTCGTGTTAGATATCATTGCCAGGCTAACTGAATACTGGTACATGAAGCCACTCCAGCAGTGGCAGGGGACGAGGACAGGGACAGGAATTATCATGCCTACCCTTCATTATGAATGCCCTTTTCCACCCAAAGCGCAAATTTCGGTATGTCTAAAGAAAGGGGCAAAGGCCAGGCTGCAAAATAAGGTAGGTAGTAGAACAGAGGAACCTCGGAATCCAACTGCCGCCTCCTTCTTCACCCCTCACTCGGCCGGAAATGCAGTGTTGAAAGGAGAGACAAGTTGACTCTCTGCCACAAGATCAAGGTGAATCTTGGTCCCGATACCGGTGAGCTCTCGACGTCTCGGTGACGGAAAAAGTGGCTTGGATGGCTAAGAAATCGTGCCTTGCTGAATCGCGGATCCAAATCTGTGTCATGTGAGATCCGGCTGTAGCCACCGGCCAGACATCCCACATCGTCAGGTACCTTCCAATAGTGACAGGGCATGTTGAATCAACAGAAAGCCGCTGATCAGACAAGCACAAATCAGAATAAAGAGCTCAATTGTGAGACGAATGCACATATCTGATCAACAATGCCATTTGATAGCCTCAAATCCATCTCTGCCATGCATGTTTGCTGCAGTCCCTGTCGCGCCGGCTAATCTTCGCATAGCAGCCGCTACATCCCACTGCTAGCCAAGTGCAGCCTCGCGACTTGGCTTCATCAACTTCCATCTCGCACGTTCATCGACTTCACGAGCTAGATCCCGCCGCAGCGCAAACCCCCGGTCAGCGTCCCCAATCCGATCTCGAGACCGACCGTCTCTGTCGCTTCCATCTTCACTTGCTGCGCGCCTCTGCTTCACCGCTGTCACGTGGCGCACGACGGTCGAATCCCCTCGCATCTCGCCTGCATAAAAACCACCTTTGGCCATAAAGGTTGCCCCACGAAAACGAACCAAAAGCCTCGACCTCCCCTCGACGGAATTCTCATTCGCACCTCGTCTGCAGAGCCCCAGCACCTCTGTCAGCGGCGGATTCTCCCCCCACAGACACTTAAGCAACAGCCTCAACCGGCAAGGACGCTGCTCGGCCGTTTCTCCCCTCCTCAACCGACACAATGGCGGCGAGGAAACTACAACAAGAAGTCGACAAGTGCTTCAAAAAGGTGGCGGAAGGCGTCGCCGAGTTCGAGGCCATCTACGAGAAGATCGAGCAGTCAAATAACCCGGCCCAGAAGGAGAAGCTGGAAGACAACCTCAAGCGCGAGATCAAGAAGCTGCAGAGACTGCGCGACCAGATCAAGACATGGGCTGCCAGCAACGACATCAAGGACAAGGCTCCCTTATTGGAGCACCGAAAATTGATCGAGACTGTTGGTGGAACCCCCGTCATGTTGGGCATTGATGCATGTGCTGGCGCATACTGACTGCTGTGTCCTCCTCTCTCCCCCCTTCTAGCAAATGGAAAAGTTCAAGGCCGTGGAAAAGGCCATGAAGACCAAGGCGTATTCCAAAGTGGGACTCGAAGCCGCCGCGAAACTAGATCCCAAAGAACAGGCCAAGGTCGAGGCCTGCGAATTTCTCAGCAGCATGGTCGATGAGCTGGAGCTGCAGATCGAGACCCTCGAAGCCGAGAACGAGTCCATACAAGCCACCCTGAAGAAGGGCAAGAACAAGACTGCCCAAGAAACCCGCATGGCCGAGATCGATCAGATCATCGAGAGGCATAAATGGCATCAAGGCAAGCTGGAGCTGATTCGAAGGACACTGGAAAACGGTGGCATCGACACGGAGCAGGTCAACGCCCTGGAGGAGCAGATCCGCTACTATGTGTCCGACGGCATGAACGAGGACTACATGGACGACGAGGAGATTTACGACGAGCTTGACCTGGAAGAAGAGGAAGGCGTCTTTGGAATGAACCAGGACACCGAGAAGAACTCATCCCAGGATACGCAGTCCATACAGGATGACGTCCACGAGATCGAACCGCCGTCCAAGGCGAGGAAAGCCGTCAAGGATACCGATTCCACAACGTCGTCGACACGGGCAAAGTCTGCGCAGTCCAAGTCTCCCCTACCGGCGCTGGCGACGCTGCATACGCCGCTGTCTACGATAGGGGCTGGGGGCAGCGGCAGCCCTGCCATGAAGCCTGCTTCCATCCCCACGAGGCCGGCAGGGGAGGGCCTCAAGTATGCGTCCGCCGCTGCCGCTGCCGCCGCCAGCGACAAGAACAACGTTGGCATCGCTCCTCTACCGCCGCCACCTGGAATCAACGTCGGCATCTCGCCGCTACCTCCCGCACAGTCGAGAACAAGCGCCACCAACTCTCCCGCCGTCTCCTTTGTACAGCCCGCCCAGGCCTCGTCGTCACAAGCCTCCGAGCCCAAGCAGTCTGCGCCTGCACCTGCTCCCGCACCCGCACCCGCACCCGCACCCGTATCTAATGAGAATGCCGAGCCTCCGAGTACGAAATCGACGAAGAAATCCAAGGCTTCGGGGAAGCAGCCGGCTAACTCGGAGGCATCATCATCCGAGTCTCAAAACGGTACGTTGTCGAAAGTCGCAGGGCCGCCTTTTCCCTTTCGCTTTCGCTCCCCCTTTGCAGCCCAAGACCCTCACCATTGCTCGAGACCTCTCGCTAACATCTGGAAAACAAAAGCCCCTCCTCAAACCAACGGACCTTCTAATGGATCTACTAATGGTGTCAAGCCCGTCGCGGAAGAGCGTGAGGAGGAGTCCATCTACCATCTACCTGCATCATTACAAGATCTTGTCGACTCTTACGAGACAGCGCGGAAACGGCCATACCAGCCTCTGTCACCATCCACGCTCAATCTTTTGAGGGCCAGCGCACAAAACTATCCGAGTGCATTCGAGGCTGATGTTCCGCGCACATATCGTCCAGACATGCCCGTCCCTCAAACCGGTTCCGGCTTTCCCACCCAACCACTGCCCATATTTGACGATCCGCGACTTTACTCAAGGATCGATCCCGATACGCTCTTCTACGTTTTCTACTACAAGCAAGGAACGGCGCAGCAATACTTGGCGGCCAAGGCGCTGAAAGACCAGAGTTGGCGGTTTCATAAGCAGTACCAGACCTGGTTCCAGCGACACGAGGAGCCCAAGAATATCACCGAAGAATTTGAGCAGGGCACATACCGGTTCTTTGATTACGAGAGCACTTGGTAAGACATCTCCTCTTTGTCTACCCCCTCTCTCCCTCTTATTATCTTGCCTGAGTTCAACCCGCTAATACGCTTCCCAACAGGATGAATCGAAGAAAGGCAGACTTCAAGTTTGCTTACAAATTTCTCGAGGACGACATCTAGGCCGTTGTTGGCTTTTTTTACGACGGAATACGCACGGGCTAGGGTTAGGGGACTTTGATATGTTTTGCTCTGTTTTCCGTGGCTTTTGCCCATGACGGTCTTCTTTTTTACCTTGTTTCCCATTTCACTTTTCATCTCATCTCTTTCTTCGGTATGGGAGTTCTACAGAGGGCATCATGGTCGCCGCGAATAAGACAAGGCCGCTACCAGAGTTGGGTTTCTCGGACGGGGAATGAACTAGTGTCAGAGTAATTCCATATGAGGGCGGTCGTTGATCCGCACTGGGAAACCGTTTGCCATTTGCTTGCCATTTCGCTATGTTGTCTTCTTTATGCTCGCCTCCGTCTTTTGACTGCTGTGTCTCACTGAGCGGTGGTGAACCAACCGATTGCTATAACGCTCGTTGGGTCAGTGTTGGAAATCTTGGATTCTCACGCGTCAAGGAAGGTGACCTTCGACCGCTTGGTCCGGGATGGTTTCAGGCCACAAATATCCTGGCTGTCACTTGGAAATGACAGGCATAACTTGACACGGCTCTGGAGTCTTGACTATGAATCTCTAGGACAGTATTGCGAGAACGGCAGAGTCATAGACGGACCGTGTTCTCAAGGTAGAGCGAACTAGCAACTAAGCTTCTATCCTATTTCCTGATAAGCATACTAGTTCTACCATGGCTTGTCATTGTTAGTAGCACTTCAACATAAGAGTACCCTGCCAGCTTTAATGTGATGAACTCATGGATAACCGGGGGATGGGTAGGACTGCGGTGCTATTCATATTCGAGTATAGGTTAGCATCTACATGTCGAGATACGCTCTTATCTATCTTCTTCCCCTCCTTCTGCAGAAGCCTTGATCTAAGAATGTCCGTGATTGATTAATCGTACGACTACTAGCTGCATCTACAAATAGCTGAGATAGTATCCAGATAGTTCTCTCTTATGTATCGGCTTCCCGGGTCCCGAGCCAAGACGCTTGCTTGCCCACCCCTCACAAACGTCCTTTTTTTTTCATCACTACGGGCTGGGAAGCGGTATGACTGCATTTGATTTCATGTCGAGACATGACTCGCCATAGGGCATGAACTCGGTCAAGGGGGGAAGGGGGAGGCAGGGGGGAGGATGTAACTCTCGAGTGTAGCTCTCGAGTGTGGGGATCTTGCGTGCGCTTCTGTTTGATTTTGGGTACTTGGAGTGTATTTGATAACAGGGTCTTTGGTGGAAGGTAAATTGGCGGGTTAGGGTAGGGAGTGTGTGTTGTGGCGGTATCGAGAATCGACGTGGCATCTTGATGGAACAGGTCTGGAGGGGCGCCTTTTCTTGCCTTGTCTCTTCAGATACGGACGGGAGAGATAATGAAGGCCCAAGGACTATGATCTACATGAATCTAGATAGACCACTATAGAAGACAGTCAGTGTTTTTAAAAGACTGTCTCAGCATATTGCCTGAAGACTTGTTCTGACTGTGGTTGCTTATTTATGGTGACATTAAGGCAAGGAGGCAAAGACAACTGACGACATAAGAGATCCTAGGACAGAATAATCAAAGAAAACGAACCCGATATCTGCGTGTTGTATGACAAACGCTCGCTATTGGCAGCTGAAGCTGCAGAGTCCATTATTCTGTTTGAAGAAAGAGGGGGCGAGTGGGTTGTTCACGATGGCTACTATGAATCATTAAGGAAAATAGCTGTAAGTTGGCAGTAAGATGAGATGAAAAATTCAAGTGACTGCAGGTGTGATAGCTGCTCCGTTTGCGTTTGCTCTTGCTTGTTCGAACTGAAGAGGCGTATCAAGCTGATTCTTTTCTCTGGGCTTCAGGGGACGGTAACTTGCACTCTACAAACTCTTGCATCCCTTTTCGCATTTGAACCACATTCGACGAAGAAACCTACTACCTGGTGAGTAAACTTTCAGTGTTGCAGATACCTAATTGCCACAGCTAATACAATAGGTCTAGAAACATCTTGAAGATGAGTACCGGCAATAAACACGTCTTGTGGTATGACCCAACTACCAAGGAGGAGATGAAGGCTCGCCGACCCAGCGCCTACCAAATCGGCAAAGGCAACACGGCCGGCGCTGATGACGGCACGCAAGGCATGACGGACCCGGACACGGTCAACTTCAAGACCACCGTCTTCAACAAGGTGGCCAAGTCCTTCTCCGCGCTCTTCAGCGACCACGCGGACCGGTACGAGCGCCGCAAGGATTGCCCCGTCAGCTGGACCACAGCCGGCCAGATCGGCTGGCTGCGGGAGGAGCAGGACTCTCAGTACATGCTCATGGAGGAGCTGGAGCTCAAGATTGAGGAGTTGAAGAAGGAGCTCGCGCAGCAGCAGGAGCTCATCAAGGCGTACGAGGTCAAGGTCGCGCAGAACGAGGAGTATCTGCAGTTCTGCATGCACTGGATCACCATGGCGCAGGTGTTTGGGGATGTTCCTGTTGCCAAGGACCGCATGAAGTGGAAGTCTGGTCGTGTTGTGTTGGAGGAGGATAAGGATGAGGGCGAGGCTATGGGTGAGGACGCCAAGGGGGCCATGGCCACGGGCAGTCAAGCTGCTTCCCAGTAGATGACGGCATTGAGCGTGCTATGATTGGATTTGAGGTGGTTTCTCTCGTCGTTGATTCTCGGAGATCAATGATAAGGTCGTTGTCATCTTCAGGATGAGGCACGGATTCGTAGTGCAGACTCTACACTGTTACGAGGTATATCAGCCTAAACACCACAGCAAAAAAAGAAAGGGGGGTTCTAGACAAACTTCTAGAAGTTCCCGGGTCAACCGTCTGTTCAAGTTGTGATGCCCAGCAGATAGTTGACGTGTGATGCCCACCAAGGCAGCTTGAGATATGCATGCCTCCTGCCGAAGTCGGACTTTTCACGGTATTCCTCATTCTCGGTCCTCTGATACCCCAAAAGAGAAAAATCCCTCTTTCTCATTCCTCCAAGGGTCCTGCCATTTCTGACTTGCCGAATGCCAGGCGCACTTGCCGAAATCCAAACCATCCTAGCGCTCAGGGAAGGCGCACGTCAAGCATTCCGGCCCGTCTCCTTCTGGGATTCTCCCACCTCTTCAATCGGACAAGTGATTGCTTGGCAGGTCCAAGCCACTGCTTCTGTTTGCTTCTCCTGTGGCAAACCTCTTCTCTTCAATTCCCATCTTCGCTTCTAGCTGCTTCACTCCACTGCAGCCGGGCGTTTTGCTTCCATGCATCCTCTCTTTGTCCGACTTTCTGCTTGTCTCATCTTTGTCGAGAGACCCGATGTACGAGTCCAAGCCTGCGTAGCACCTTTCTCTCTTCCCTTGGCCTGCCTCTCGCTGACTGTCGTCCGCAAGATCGGGTCCCGCATTCTAGGCATGCAAGCATCAACAAGAGCTGATGGGCCATCGTCACGGCCTAGATGGACAATCTGCCACCGCTTTGTCCGCCCAGACAAGTTCCCGGCCTTGAGGGCGCTGTGCCCTGACTGCCAGCATTCAGAGGCCAGCTAACAATCTGGCCTAGCTTGCTACGATCATCACCGAGAGTGACGGGAATCTTGCATTATCTTCGCCCCCTGGATAAGCCCGAGCAAGAAACTACGGGTTGACCAGGAGCGGTGTTGCCGCTTGCAGAGAGATGAGTCTGTAAGTCCGAGCTACGAGATCGCCCTGAGCATGACCGGCATCCATTGCCTGTACTAAGATAACTACAGGAAGAAGCCAGGCATACGTTCTTGCCTGGTATGATTGTGCTTCTCCAAGCACTCTGCCGCCTGTGCGGGCCCATATAAGCATTCCACCGTTCAGAGGGTTATTTGGAATTTCTTCCGGCGGAGTTACAGCCAGTTGATAGAGGGGGCGTGTACTTTGTACGAAGTACGTGACCATGCTTAGCCTTTGCCATTGCCATGGTCTCCGGGTGACAGGGGCTTAGATCGCTCGTGGTCGTCGCTCGATCGTCTTTTCACACCGAAACTTGCCGTTATGATGGCTTCAATCTGTGACATCCTCTGGGGCATCTAGTGCGCCACAATGGGGATCCATGTTGTCATAGCATTTCCGTGGATTTCTTTGCTTGCCCAGCAGCGTGAATATGCATTCGACAGCAACGTTTTTATTGACAGCTCCTTATTTGCAGCCAACAGGAAAACGAGAAGCCGGCCTCATAGGCAAGACTGCGTCATCTTGTGTGACCAGTCTGCAGCGCCTGGCATGTGTCGATAGTTATCGGCGCACGCCGCGAAGACATCGCAACGGCTTCACTCGAGGGCCGAGTCCAAGAAGAAAAAGGAATGGGAAAGGGTTTGCGCTTCGCCTCGCGACATAGGCAGTCACCTTTACGGGCCTACATGCTTTTCAGTGCCAGTATACTGCTACATCTTTCGACCTCGATACCGCTCTTCCATCGATTATTTGGATGCCATGTGGTGTTTATGTCGGTTTCTGGAAGAGCGTTCGAGAACAACTGATTCAAACCCAACGTCGGCCGGACACAGCATTTGGAGAATGCCAAAAGATGCAGCCGCTCGTGTCCTGCGGTAACTCCTCTGACGTCTCCTCACTGTTTCTTGGTCCCACTGCGACAACTGCCGCTGAGATCCCACGAGCACAGGAGGTGGTATCGACAAGCAAAGCAGTTCTCGTGCCTGGACTGCGACCCAACGTGCCCGCTCCCTGGCAAGCGATTTGTGCCGTTGGCTCGTGCGTTGGTTTGCTAGTGAATCCGACATCTTATAGCGACATGCTTGTCCAGGTAGTACCACATATCACACCTGCTACAGCACATAATGCTAATAGTTGGGGCTAACAGTCTATAATACCAGAATTCCTGTCTTCAATTCTACTTATTATTTGCTTTCTCCCTAGATGGCTCTAGATAGCCTAATTAAGCCTATTCTAGCTCACTCTCCTCAACTATAAAGTATTCACACGCAAGCCCCATTCTAGCCTCTGAGATTCGGGGTTTGTAGAGTCTGCCGCGAGAAGCATTTGGCACTTGCCCCTTCAAAGGCTAATCTTATTGCCCAAAGCAGCTCGTTTCCCAATGGCGTGGGGTAGTTGCGATTCCTGGATGCACGCCGACGTGGTGCGAGGCAGCGGCTTTGCTCAGGGTAGTCGACCCTCGAATGAGCCCTATCCGTGTCGACGTTAGAAAGACGGTCATTGTTGGCGTCATGTGGCTTGCATTTCGACTAAGCGTGGTTACATCTTCTTGGAGATTGCCGTTGTGGTGTACATACGTCTTCGCTCGCAAGTCCGAAGTTCGTTGTCGACTTCGATTGGCCAATGGATAGTAAACAACTTAGCAGTCGACCTACCGCTGCCGAATCTCCCGAGCCAGAGTTTTCAGCACGGCCGCGGCCATCTTGACTTCTCGCTTCCTTTTAGTGCCCGGGATCTCTGCACTTGCTCTCCACCGTTCCTGTCTTCGGCAAGCAGCACGGAGATGCTGGAGTGCGCAATGCTCCAACGACAAATGCATCTGCCATGCTCCTTCTTGTTGATATCGGCATGATGGCGGCGGCAAGGACTTCTGAGGGCGGATCACCTACATACAAAGCACGATGGGTTCTGTCACCCGGTAGCTAGGGGTACCTGGAAGGCAGACGAGCTCTCTGCAAAAGGGACGGGAGAGCTTCGGACAGGCGTGGGAGCAACATGGCCCGCTAAGACTCAGCCGCACGAAGCTGTCAGAGCCATGGACCGGCTTACAGGTCCAACAGGGCCGGATTTGGAAACAGTGGCCATACACATGGCCCTGATTCTGCATGACGCACAGCGTGCACAGCGTCCACTCCCTACTGGACTGGACTGCGGTCCGTGGGAGCTGTTCGCCTCGAGCCCTTAGCCTGCAAGCGGATACCTCTACGTCACCCGGGGAGCAAGGGACTTCTGAAGAGCAGCCCTCGCACAGTTCCGCCCTACCGGGCTCCACCTATACGCGCTAACTCTTGATAGCTTCTAGAAGCCTTGCTGCCGATGTGACCTCGAGGACGGAGGTACAGAGTACGAGGTCGAGGGTTTGTATCGAACTTTTCCTTGCGTTGAAATAAACACCGCCCTTGCCCCTGGCCGCTCTCAGATGGGAAGGCCACTTCCGCCTGCGTCGTCCGTCGAGCATTGGACACAAAAGCTGCCGACTGCCCTCGTCTGTGTTGACCCTCTTGGCTCGAGCGACCTCCTCATCATTCTATAGCAGCATCCACATCGATGCCTTTCATGCCCAGGTGACCTCTTGTCCTCTTTGCAATTGGATTCGCCCAAGTGTCGTCCATTTCAGGAGTCGATAGCTGCTCAGCTTCATCGAATGCCATCGGGTCGTTCGTCATTGGCGTCATTCACGCACACACGAACACCAGGATGGACGACGATTTGCAGCTCCGCTCGTACAGCCAGCTCTGCATTGACGCTCGGCTGTATGGCGGGAGCCTGATTGACGAAGATGCCCAGATGCGCAAAGACAGCTTGCCGTATGGCGATTGGTTTTCCTTCGATATCAACGGCCACACGACCACCATGGCAGACGCTTCAGAAGTCTGCAATTCACAGCCCGTGCCTCAGCCTGGGGGCTCAGAAGGGGGTTCAGAATCGAGCTCCCCCGCGTCACCGACGTCTACGGATTCCTTCTTCGCACAGCAGACCTCGCCGGCCCCCAGCCTATCTTACTTCCCGCTATACGCAAACGCCAGCACGCCTGCGTCCTCGGCTTACAGCAGTCCGGATGCCACTCCTGGCCAGGAAGTGGCCTCACCCTCGGAATCGCCAACGTAAGTCGCCCTCTGACGCGTCCGCAGCAGCCCGCCAGCGGCATTCGCGGTTGACCGAGCTGATGATAGGTTTGCCTCGAGCGGCCGCGACTATCCAGTGTGCTGCCTCCACCCGGGCTGCGATGCGAAGCCCTTCAGGCGCCGCGCCGATCTGGACCGCCACTACAAGCACAGGCACGCTCCCTCTTCCCAGAAGGACTCGTACCACTGCGACTACGCCCGCTGTGGCCGGCGCCGCGATCCCTTCCACCGCCGCGACCATTTCCGCGACCATCTGAGGGACTTCCACAAGGAAGACATTGAGAAGCGTGGGGTTGCCGCCAAGGAGGACTGGTTCGAGGGCCGCAACGCTTCGCACACCTGGTGGCGATGCACCAAGTGCCTCAAGAGAATCTACATCAGCCGGCAGGGGTACGAATGCCCTACGTGCAAGACATCCCTGCAAGCAAAACGAAAGGAGATTCGCCGGCGAGAGTAAACCGAAGGAGATCGAGAAGCCCAAATTTGCACCAGGGCACTTGGTGTACTTCGACCACAGCGGCGTCATCAACCACTTACACACCCCTGGCCCCCCCCTCCCTTCTACCGCTGCCTCCTCCTCCTCCTCCTCCTCCTCCTCCTCCTTCTGACTACTTGCATGACATCCCACCAAACAAAGCTCTGCGTTGTGAACGGGGTGCGCTTCTTTCTGTCAGAGTTTCGACTTTTTACATCTGCCGACATACCATTACATGGAGCGCAATCATCACTTCCCAACGAACCTTGCGGATTGGGGTCTGCTCAACACGTTCCATATCAGCATTAGCCTGTGGTTTCTTCTGTTTCTCTTTTGCTCTTCCTCTCCTGCAGGCCAAACCCCAATGATACCATAGTTACAGGAAAAGCTACCTTTGTGTGGCAGGTAGCAGTTAGCTCCCAAATACCAGAGTTATCAAGTTCTCTCTTGTCCGAGATGGAAGTGCGTGGAGCTACTTGCTCAGTACTGTACTCCTTCAGCTACGCCAACCAGGCTCGGGCCTAGCTTCAAGTTGTGAGCGAGCGCCAAACAACCAGTGGCTGAGCCGGTCGAACTTCACCCACTGGTTGACTTCCCCTCCTGTGGCTCAACTGCCGAGCTTTCACCATCTAGGTAAAGGGAAACATCCATTACAACCTCGGGCTGCTTTCTACCTCGCCCTACCCCATGATGACACTGTCATCAGGCAAAAGCGGGCTGGCCGAGAGCCTGGAGGGAAACGGCACACCTGCATAAGGTATCCGTACCGTCGTACTTGCATTTACGAAGGGCACAAAAAGTACGAGATACCACCAGGTATAAGGGAAGAAGAGCAGGGATCATGAACGAAAAGGCTCGCATCCATAGCGTTGAGCTGGCAGCTTCGGGAGCGCGAGCTCTCGTCAGGAGGTGTGCGTGACTTGGACGCCGTTGCGTTTCTTTCTTCATCAAAAGTGGTGGTGGCGCACAGTTTTGTCCACAAGGCACGAGCAACTCGCACACCAACTACTCAACTCACACACACTCACACACACACACTTTTCGAGGTCTTGGGGCTGGTGGAGGGGGAGGCGGCGTCCTATTGGCCGCCAATTACGATCCGGGGCTTCATGTGGTTTTTCGCTTTTCGGGCAAGGTCTGAGATGAGGAAGTGAGACCTCAAGAAAAAGAGGGAAGCATAGTTTGAGAACTTGAGCCTTGTTCTTTCTGCCAATTGCGATTCGTTTGTATTGGTCGACTCAATGGGGCCAACGTCCTTTCGGCAGTTGCGTTTGTCTTTAGGTTGGAGTTGGGCGTCTGGCGAGGCAAAAAGTTCTTGATCCTATTCCCAGTTATGTATCTGCGTCTCATACCTATCGCATTGCCAGTTTCTTCACCTCCACTCCGGCCTCCCCACCACCCTTCCTCCCCCCTCCACCTTTTCACGATGGTACCTTTTTCTGTGACTCCATTTTCCCATCAAAAGATGTCCCTTGTACTCAGGATGACGGCAAGAGCTCATGCAAATGATACCAGGCCCAACGAGCTGCGCGATCACATCTCACCTTTAGGGAAATAGTACGCAAATGATGCGATGAGACCTGACGAAATCGTATCGGCTCGGTTCAGAGAGTGGCGGCTAACATGGTGCTGGGGTAGCATTGGCGCGAAAAATGGGGGCCCCGGAGCATCTTCAGACGGCTCTATTGAAGTTTGCTAGTGAGATGCGAGAGCCTTTCGGTTATCAGACGGCACCGCTGCCGTTCATCATGAGGTGTCTTTGCCTTGTGCTCGTACCTTGCGAGTCATCCTTGTGCGCCATGTCGATTCAAACAAACAGCGGACACGACTCCTTCCTCCAATCGTCGCGGACTCTCCCCGTTGACCTGTCGACTAGTCCATCTCGAGCATATTCGCTGGCGCCTCCCCTGCAAACAGACTTTGAGCCGGCCGTTACACGCTGCGTGATAGCCGCATGGCCCTGCACCACGGGGTCAGCGGCGTGCCTCCCACGGCACAATCTAGACTTCCTCAGATTGAAGCCTTCAAACTCTCTGTTTCTCCGTCCTTAGGTTGAGCCAAGGCCGCCTCTTACATCGTGGCTGCTTGGCTGGCTTGCTGCGAAAGTGAGGCTGTTAGGCTCTCGTCGTAGGCGGCATGCATCCAGGCCCTGTTGGCCGGGCCTGGGAGCTGAAGAACAACATTTGTGATACGGCACAGGATAGGCCAGCAAAGTTCCTTCTGAAAGTGTCTCGCTGCAGCAGTCCTGCCCTTCTCCCGGTCGTAAGGCAAGTGTGTCCGGAAGACTCTGTAGCAGATCGTGATGCAAACGCAGAGCCTTGGGAATTCCTGCATAGAAGTAGAAGCTTGCAACCAAAGCACCAACACGCACTCCCACGCCGCTCGATGGCGAGCATGCACACGCACATACACATGGCAACAGCGTGTGCAGTGACATTGCTCACCACATCTTCCGCCTCGTCTTAACGCTTTCAAGAAAAGAAAGATGATAGATAAGGGTGGGTAGAGAGAACTGACGTCCCATCCATGATTTCGGCAACACATGGTGGCTTTCAGCGTGGCTAGTGATAGCTTCACAGCACAACTGCGGGGGCTGCCGCCTCCAGCGCGATGTGGTGGGATCCGCTCGTGGAAGCCATGCTCCTCACCTGGCCTCGCCTGGCTGGGACAAGGCCCTGGCTGCCACCACCAGGCGAGCATGTCGCCATCAGCGCACGCAGCTTCGGCACGGGGATTCCTCCGGCCAGACACGCACGGATTGAGGTGGATGACAGCGTGCTGCCGGGGCTCTGACGCCGGAACCGCGGTCAACGGCACGTGTCCTGGCTTGTCTGAGCTGGAGCTCGAGCTGCCCACAAGACTCCACCAGCCAGCTCCGGCCGGACCGCGAAAGCGTTCTTGTATCGCGCTTTTGTCTCTTGTCCGTCCGGTGCCAAATGAGCATCCCATCGGTCCCGGGGACCAGATTCTCACCAAGCTTCACCCTGCAGCTTCACAGCGGCGGCTCAATCCCTTGAACCCCCCACCCCTTTGATTAGCTGCTCATATCCGAGCACGTCGTCGTCGCCTTTGCAGCTCTGACCGCACTAAAACTTCGGCAGTTGTGTTTTTCAACATCGTGTGGGGCCTCGTCCCCTTCACATGTGGTATTCCGTATTATCCCCTCCCCCGAAGCTGATGCTGTTGCTTGTCCACCATCTCGGCTATATGCTTCGAAATGGCATATGATACGCTGATGTCGAATAATTTCTCCGTCAACATGTCCTCTTGGGATCGAATCTGCGAGTCTGCATCGGCAACTGAGTGGTTGCCAATCCTTGAGCTGCTACGAGGCACGAGCGGATATTTTCGAGAATCCTTCGACAAAGTCAAAGCCGGACAGTGCCGACTGCCTTGTCTTCTTTTTCTTAGCACGGAGCCGCTATCCCTCCAGCCATTGCCTCCATATGCGCTCTTCATCCATCTCAGACTCCGGCATGTGTCCGTCATCGCTGGCTTGGACGGCTGTGCTATCCGTAGAGTCAATATCGGATGCTGATGGCGCTGATGATGGTGACTTTGGTGCTGATCCGCAATCATAATCCGGAAGTGGGCGTTCAAACTCTGCTGAAGTTGGTCCGATAATGTGGCTTGTCGAATTGTGAAGCTCTCGAAGACGAGATGCTCGACTCCTGCAAGGAGACGACAGTGGTGGGTAGCTACTTGACGAAGAGGAGCCTGTCAGACCCTCGTCGATGAGATGAGGTGTACCGTTCACATCCACCGACTGCATTCTGCTCCTCGGGTTTTCGGGTGCTGTGATTTGCGTCGGCGAGCGTTGGCCATAATAAGCGGGGGTCTCAATGGAATTCCTCGACTTGCTCCATCGATAGTCCCGGCTGCCCACTCGTATTCTGATGGACCTGGGTGAAGGCGTGGCCTGCCTCAGCTTTCTCTTCCTATTGTCTCTCGGCCTGCCGCCTCCCGATGACTTGCGATGGCCTGAAGACCCTCCCAGTCGCTGCTGCCGCTCGGAGGTATGCCTGAAAATGGTCGAATATTCCCTTTCTCTCCTGGACTGCAAGGCTGGACGTCTCGGCATTTCGGTTCCGGCAGAATCAATGCTCCTGAGGAGCCTCCGGAATCCGGCCTCTGGGCCAGAAGCACCTATAGAGCGGTCCCTTCCTGCCTGCTCCGACAGGGGCGGTCTATCATTGTCTCCCAATGGAAAAGCTATTGGCAGTTTAGGGACGTCCCTTTGCGGAATCTTCGGCCAGTCTCCCAGGCTTGTCAAGACCTCGGGAGCAGCTGGTACAGGTTCGTCGCACAGCATCGATGAAGGACTTGCTTCAGCTCCTTGTAGGCTTGCGGTCGGTTTCTTTGCCGGGGACGTGTAGTTAGGTACAAAATCAGCCGCAGACAGGGTGACGGAGGGTCGTGATTGTTCTTGCTGACGCTGTCGAGAGCGTGCCTTGGCAAAATACTCTTTCTGGCGAGCCATTTCCTCTTTCCAGCCTTTTCCGCGGCGATGCCGAGAGAGATTGCCTCCCATCCAGTTCATGTTGAAGCTGCTGATGGACAGAGAGAGAAGAGTATCTGGAACCTGTCTAAATGGAGAGGTGATGCTGCTGGAGATGACGGCCAAAAGATGAGATGGGAAGAAGGAAAGATGAAGAAATCATGAGGCTGGAAAGCGAATACGATGAGGATGGGGATGATGCAAATTTGGCGAGTAGCGATCTTGAAGTGAAGAAACTGCAACATGCAGGTTGGTATCGCGAGGGAGGAGCAACCATTGAACCTGCATCATCCATGAACAGAACTGTCGAGAACTTCCAAGTACCAGAGGCTTAGGACAGCTGCCAATGCTACTGTAAGTATGTGTTCAGATTTATTCCACGTGAGAAAAATAAAGTTGAATCGAAAGCCATTCTGCTGAGATTTGTGAGATGGAACGATATAATTGTCGATATTGCGATGGCGGTCGGTCGAGCAGTGAACTTCCTCTCCCTCAATGCACAACACAGTATGCGACGATACTGTGTGTTGTTTACACTGTATGGCTTTCAAACACTGGCCACCTATGACGAAGGTCCCGCCAGATACAAGGGCAGCAGAACCGCGTCTCGTCAACAGCTCAGGAAGCATCTGCACGACTCATAACAGCTTATTGTCGCCTCTTCCAATCGACAATGGCGGACGCAGCAGAACAGGAGCGCCAGAAGCAGGAGAAGATTGCGGCCGCCAAGAAGCGCGTGAGAATCCCACCTCGTCCCCAGGCACTGGACATACAGGAGCCTTGGATCTCATCCATCAAGGTGTTTGCGATGCTAACATAGGCTTCTCCAGGTCGAGCAATTGAAGAAGAAAAAGAAGAAGGGGGTGAAATCGGAGACCAAAGCCGAAGCTGAGGCCTCCGCTCCCGACGCCGCAGAAGACACCTCAGAGCAGCCCCAGCCGACCGAGCCCGACGTCAAGGACGACAAACCTGCCGAAGATGACAAGCCTGCCGAGGACAAACCTGCCGAGGACAACACAGTCGGCGAGGAGTTAAAGGCAGAGGAAGACGCAGAAGACAAGGCCGTCGAGTCGCCACCAGCCGAGACGCCATCCCTTGCGCAACAATCAAAGCTCAGATCCACGTCTTTCCGCGCCGGCTCGACTGCAGGCCCTGGGCCCATGTCACCCGGACCATTCAACCCCGAGGGCGGCGACACGGCCGCCGACATCTACAGAAAGCATGTGGCCAGGATAGAAGAGCTAGAGAAGGAGAACAAGCGTCTCACCAAGGATGCGTCCGACTCGGAGAAGAGGTGGAAGAAGGCGGAGGAAGAGCTGGCCGACCTGCGCGAATCTGACACTAAGGGCGGCAAGGATGACCAAACAGAGAAGCTGGTATGTGTTGAAAAGAGGAGTAGCAGGATCACTCCCTACGTTGTTCCGCATGTGTAAACTCTCTTGTACTAACGATGCTGCAGAAGGACGAGATTGCGTCTCTACAACGCCAAAACTCCCAACTACAGCAGCAAGTGTCACGGAACTCTGGTCATGCTCATCGTCAATCGGTGTCAATAAGCGCCTCTCCTCCGTCGCTCCAAGCTGAGCTTGATGCCAAATCAACAACCATCGAGTCGATGGAGATTGAAATTTCCAAGCTCAAGGCTCGTGTTGAACGCCAGGAGAGCGGCGCGTCGTCGGAGAAGGAACAGATTGCCGCGCTGGAAGACAAGGTGGCGCGCGCAGAAGCCGCAGCCGGCAAAGCCCAGCGTGAACTGCAAGACGTGAAGAAGAACCTCGAGCGCACAACGGAAAAGGCGGTTCGCGAAGGCAGCGAGCGCACCAGCGCAGAGACCAAGGCGAAGACGCTGGAACGCGAGCTGGAAGAGACGAAGAAGGCAAAGGAAGAGCTGGAGAAGAAGGTCGAAGCGCTGGAGAAGAAGGTGGCGGCATTGACCACGCTGCACAAGGAGCAAGATGCACGATCGCAAGCTCTGAGAAAGGACAAGGAAAAGGCAGAGAGTGAGGTGCAGGAGCTGCGGTCCAAGGTTGAGAAGCTAGAGAGCGAAAACGCCAAGCTTGCCAGTCGTAAGTCGACGGATGGCGGTGGCGGCCTCGACGACGAGGGCGTGGACGAGCTGGAAGACGAGGGCAGACGCAAGCTGGAGAAGAGGATTCGCAGCCTCGAGGCGGAGATTCACGAGCTTCGCAGCGGCGCGTGGATCGAGAGACGGCGTGAGATGGAAGCCACTAGTCCCGGCTTCGACGACGTGGATCTCTCAGGGAACAATCACGCCCCTACACGCAAGAGGGGGTCGACAGCCGGGGGCATTGGCGAGTTCATCGCGCATGGCTTAAACGCCCTTGCCGGAGGAGGCGATGATGATCTGCTGGACGACGACGATGTAGAATTCGACGAAGAAGCATTCCGCAAGGCACACGAAGAAGAGTCCAAGAGGCGGATAGAGAGGATCAAGGAGATTAAGAGGTCGCTGAAGCACTGGGAGGGATGGAGGCTGGACATTGTGGATGTGCGGAGAGGGGGAGGGCAGGGCATTGGGGATATATTTGACATTTGAGTTGCTCTAGAGATGACAGTACACGCTCATTGAGACGAGATGATACACAAAAATCCAGCAACTGTACGATGGATCAGTCACATACCCCAAGTAGGTTGGATGCAGCCATTGAGATGCAAAAGCACATGTCATCAAGGGGGCAGTTGTCCGCCATGGCCCGTGACATCATCGGCCACGCGTGAAATGGGGTTGACAGCAAGCCATGCACATGTAAGCGGGGGAGCGGATCAAAAGCTTGCTTCAACTTCATCTTTCTCTCGCTCACTTTCCACCTCAAGTCACCCATCCTCACGACAATGGCGCCGGGCCCAAAGACGTTCCTCATCACCGGAGCCGGGCGGGGCATCGGCCGCGGCCTGTCGCGGATCCTGCTGCAGTCGGGCCACCGCGTCTTCCTCATCGACAGCAACAAGACGGAGCTGGAGCACACGGCGAGCGTCCTCGGCAAGACTCACCGGCGCGGGCACGACTTTGACGCCGCGCTGTGCGACGTGCGGCTGCCGCAGGAGGTCCGAGAGGCGGCGCGGCAGGCGGACGGGCTGTTCGGCAGCCGGCTGGACTGCCTGGTGAACAATGCGGCGTACACGGGCGGCGTGGGCGGGACGCGGCTGGCGGACATGACGCTGGACGAGTGGAACCGGAGCATCGAGACGAACCTGACGGGGCCGATGCTGGTGACGCAGGCGTGCCTGGACATGCTGCGGGCGGCGCGGGGCTGCGTGGTGCACATGTCGTCGACGCGGGCCGTCATGAGCGAGCCGGACAACGAGCCTTACTCGGCGACCAAGGCCGGGCTGCTGGGGCTGGCGCAGAGCATGGCGGTGTCGCTGGCGAGGGACGGGGTGCGGGTGAGCGCGGTGCTGCCGGGGTGGATCCACGTGCAGGACGAGTGTCGCGAGGCGGACGAGAAGGGGATACGGTGGGAGGACGGGCTGAGCGAGGAGGACATGCGGTGGCAGCTCACGGGGCGGGTGGGCAGGGCGGAGGACGTGGCGAGGGCGGTGGTGTATTTGGTTGAGAATGAGGGCGTGACGGGGGTGGAGATGGTTGTTGATGGGGGGGTTACGAGGAAGATGGTGTATCCTGAGTGATGAACGAGGATACGCGGGTTATGGAGAAGAGGGTTGATGATGTTTGTGTTTTGGGGGTTGTGGAGGAGAGAAGGAGAGTACGGCATCATGTCAAGCCGAGGCAGATGACGACAATGAGGGATTACAGCAAGGACATATGATTTAGTCAAGCTGCCGCAGAGAGTGTTTCCCCTTTACATGGAGAGAGTGCGGAGAAGGAGAAATGCGAGCGAGTGTTGCGTCGCTGCGTCTCCAATTCCTGGACTCTGATGCGTTTTGGCCTCCTCATTCGACGAACCCCGCACGAACTGCGCTTTGGATGTGTCCCGTTACAGCAGTTGGCTATTTCATGGTTGCGCGGCTGAGTCCGGGTAAAGGGATGCTGTGCCTTGACGTGTGATGATGCGCGGGGAGGAGAAGATGGTCAAGTTGGAGAGAAGACATGATGTCCTCAGTTGCAACCACGACGAAGTTATATTCACGGGTATCCTACATACTTGAGCATGCTATTTACCTTGTTACTGCCTGTTCAGTATACTCATAAGAACCCTTGGCCATTCAGTGACTGAGTAACGGGAGCAGCTCCTACATCGGCGTCGATCAAGATAATGCAGCGCAGAGCTACGGCCTGTCATGCAGCCTGCTCGGCTGGAAGCCCGTAATAAAATCTCGTGGCGTTAGTAATATCCGGGCCCTTGCAGTGGATCGAGTGCTCCAACTGTGGGGGAGGCTCAAGACATGCCTGTTTAATGTGTCTGATGCACCTTCGTATCAGACACACAGAGAGTGAGAGAGAGAAACGAAAACACTCACTTTTCCGAGTTGTACATGATGCAATGGACTCTATAATGTTCACAATGCAATTCTTGAGAGAACTGAAAGTAGATCAGATTTGTGTAGAGAATACCAGCATCTCATCGCCATGTTCGACTTCAACTGCATGGGTCTTACAGCTCCGTTGTTCGGCGCCGTGATGCTATCGATACCGACTAGATTGATAACAACCGACGATTGCCTCTACTTTTTTTTCCCCTCGCTCTCACAATCTCGTGTGTATTACATCTTTCTCCTTCTTCCCGGCCTCGTCTGTGTCATTCCTTGAACCATATAAACCCCCCGTCTCTCCCCCAGTCTCTCTTCCTCAAGAATAAAGAGCAGGAAAAATCCGCTCAGCGTTGCATCCAGTCGATCTCCGGTCGGGTCCCCGCGCGTTCTCCGATCCGCTTCACCCCACCATCCACCCTCGTCCGCCAAAGGCGCATCGCATCGCATCGGTTCTCGTCTGCTCTGCCTCCTCGCGCTTCGCCACCTGTTGACGCTCAACTGCGATTCGGTCTTGTTCCTGATATTCACGCTGTTGCGAGACGGAATCAAGACAAAAGACTCCAGGACGGGCTCATACGGACCGTGAAAAAGAGTCTTGAAGGAGGACTCCATCTAGCCTGAGACCCTCCTCCATCGGCTATTACACCCACCCTCCCGCTATCGGCTCCAGCCCACGGACACTTGACTCGTCGGCATCTCTCTACCACGCTCCAGCTACAACAACAACCCAATCTCTCCGTAACTTCTTCATAGCAAAAGTCGTCCATCATGAGTGCTGCTCCTCGCCTCCTCGCCTCCCTCTCCCGCCGCGCCGCCCTCCGCCCCCTCCAGCCTCTCCGGCCCTCCTCCTTCGGCGCCGTCCAGACGCTCTCCATCGCCGCTCTGTCTGCCCGCAACATGGCCACCGCCAGCAAGATCAGGGTCAAGAACCCCGTCGTCGAGCTGGACGGCGACGAGATGACGCGCATCATCTGGAAGAGCATCAAGGAGCGCTTCATCTTCCCCTACCTCGACATCGACCTCAAGTACTACGACCTGGGGCTCGAGTACCGCGACCAGACCAACGACCAGGTCACGCTCGACGCCGCCGAGGCCATCAAGAAGTACTCTGTCGGCGTCAAGTGCGCCACCATCACCCCTGACGAGGCCCGCGTCAAGGAGTTTAACCTCAAGCAGAGTGAGTCTTGCAACCCCTGATGCTACGAAAACCCCCCCTTTCTGACTTGTTTTACTCCAGTGTGGCTCTCTCCCAACGGCACCATCCGCAACGCCCTCGGCGGCACCGTCTTCCGCGAGCCCATTGTCATCCCTCGCATCCCGCGCCTCGTCCCCGGCTGGAAGCAGCCCATCATCATCGGCCGCCACGCCTTCGGCGACCAGTACCGCGCCAAGGACCGCGTCCTGCCCGGCCCGGGCAAGCTGTCCATGGTCTTCACCCCGGAGGGCGGCAAGCCCGAGGAGATTGAGGTCTTCCAGTTCAAGCAGGGCGGCGGCGTGGCCCAGACGCAGTACAACACGGACGAGTCCATCACCGGCTTCGCCCACGCCTCGTTCAAGCTGGCGCTCGACAAGAAGCTGCCGCTGTACATGAGCACCAAGAACACCATCCTCAAGAAGTACGACGGCCGCTTCAAGGACATCTTCCAGGAGCTCTACGACACGCAGTACAAGGCCGAGTTTGAGGCCAAGGGCATCTGGTACGAGCACCGCCTCATTGACGACATGGTTGCCCAGATGATCAAGAGCACCGGCGGCTACATTATGGCTCTCAAGAGTAGGCCCCCCTCCCTCCCCCCTTTTTTACATAAATCCATGGCTTTCTTCATGATGACTGACTTTGCACTTTGTAGACTACGACGGCGACGTCCAGTCCGACATTGTCGCCCAGGGCTTCGGCTCCCTGGGCCTCATGACCTCGGTCCTCATCACCCCCGACGGCAAGACGTTCGAGTCCGAGGCCGCCCACGGCACCGTCACGCGCCACTACCGCGAGCACCAAAAGGGCCGCGAGACGAGCACGAACCCGATCGCCTCCATCTTCGCCTGGACGCGCGGCCTGATCCAGCGCGGCAAGCTCGACGGCACGCCCGAGCTGGTCGAGTTTGCCGAGGCGCTCGAGAAGGCGTGCGTCGACACGGTCGATGCGGACGGCATCATGACCAAGGATCTCGCGCTGGCGTGCGGCAAGACGGGTCGCGGGGATTACGTCACGACGAATGAGTACCTGGATGCCGTTGAGAAGAGGTTGAAGGCTACGCTGAAGCAGTAGGTGCTTTAGCTAGAGATGCCTGACGGGAAAAAAAAAAAACGAAAAGAAGAAGACTGTTGGACACGTTTCTCTTGAAAGTTGTGTTCAAAGAATTAGAAAAGGGGTCTTTGCCTTTCTGTATGGGGATTTTGCAACGCCAAATTCCTCCATACTTCTGCTTCAATACAGCTATATGCCTGGGGATCCAAAGCAGGAAGGCTTCTATTCTATGAGTGAGATGGGGCGTTGTGTAAAACGAAAGGGTTGGTGGTGAAGTTGGCAAACGCATTGGCATTGTATACCACTATGTATTTAAAGTACTGCTGCTATATATCCTATAGAGTTGCTCATATACATAGAATCGTCTTTTCTCATCTATTCAAGGAGCTGGTCGTTTCTTTGAAGCGTGTCTACAATGAAGAGATGGCGTCCTTGAAGCAAGCACAAGCTCCTCTTGTAGAGGTTACGCCTTATCTGACTTTACAGATCATGGGGGGTGAGAATATAGGCTGCCATCACGAATGCCTGTCTGATACCATCACACATGAACAACGTCTTAATGCACACATACTTGATCTCTCTCGTCACTCTCGAACTGCGGTTGCTAAAGTACATAACCTACATCTATTACCACCCACATCAAACAAACCGCGACACAAAAGAGAGCGGCATCAAAGACCGCGCGTTAATACAAATCCCGAAACGAAAAAAAGTCCCCAAAGAGGAGGGGATTCCAGCCACCAGCACACAGCCGCCTAATCCTATGATTTTCCATTAAACACCCCTTTCCGTTGACCCGTTCCTGCAATTGCTCGACGTAAACAGGGGTTGTTTCTTCGTTTGCTTCTTCGAAGTGGGATGAAAAACCAGCGTCATCGCAGTCTCGACATCTCTTGAGCCTCCCGACCGCCCTATCAAGGACTTGTCATCAGAGCCCAGATGCGCAGATAAAAATAAGGAGGTAGATTTCAATTGTTGTTCAGCGACAAGCAAGAACAAGAGACCCATGAAACTCCGCCGCAGCATAGCCGTCTCAGAATGGTGCATGTCACCAAGATGGACGAACAACCATCACCCCAGATCTGGCCACATAATGACGCAAAGGGATTTCTGCGAGCCAGCATCGTCGTCACTCTAGTCGTCCTTGCTACCCGCCGCAGCATCCTTCTTGGACTTGCGGGCCGTGGGCGTCGCCTCGACGTCGCTCTTGCGCTTCTTCTTGGACGGCCGGCTCGACGACCCTCTAGGCTTGTATCCGCCGTCGTCCTCCCTCTTGCGCTTGCTATTGCGGGCCGTCGCAGGCGTCGCCCCAAAGTCGCCGTCGTCGTCCATGCTGGCGTCGCCGTCGCCGCGCTCTGCTGCTGCTGCTGCTGCTGCCGCCGCCGCCGCCGCACTGGCCTTGGACGCAGCGCTGGGCTTCTTGGCCTTGCTGCCGCCTTTGCCGCCGCTGCGATCCCCCTTTGCGCCGATGCGAGCCTTGCGCGCGCTGGCGTGGCTGCTGCCTCCGCCCGCGCCCGTGCCCGCTGCCTCGTCGTCGCCGTCGCCATGCGTCTCGCCGTCTTGGAGGAAGATCTTGGGCGCATGCTTCCGCAGCCAATTCGTGACACTAGTAGGATTTTTGGTCTGAGGGTTGGACGGAGGGCGGGCACTGGGATGGGCGAGCGGCGCCATGGTGGGCAAGGGCGAGTCGGGGTCGATGCCACTGTCGATGAGGTAGATGTAGTCGTCGATGTCGTCGGCAGAGAGGAAGTGGGCGGGATGGGGCTCGCCATCGGGGGCGCCCAGGTCGGCCAGGAACGCCGGATTGGACTCTTTGGCCGAGCCGTAGGTCGAATGGGGGATGTCGTTGAGCAGCTGTTCCAGCTTCTTCATGGCCGCCTCCTTGTCCTTGCTGTGGTCGCGGTCGATGGGCAGGCAGAGCGCTCCCTCGGCTGACGGAGGCTTGAGCGACAGGTCTATCTGCCGGTCTGGAGGGATCTGCGGAGAATTGTTGACTTCGAGAAGAAGGTCGAGCAATCGGCTGCGGAATGACAATAGATTGGTTAGATTCACGATTCTTCTCTTCTCGCGATAATGCTGATGGACGGCAAGAATGACGTGTGGACGTACTCGTTCTCAATGGCCAGGCGCTTGACCGTGTTGGCAGCCTTGGCCTCCTGCTTGTGCAGCTCCTCGCACTCGTGCATCTTGTTGTCAAAGACGATGCGCATCTTGCGGTACTTCTTCTTCCACGACTTGTAGCCTGCCGACCTCCGCTCGGAGCCGCCGTCGGCTTTGGCTGGGGAGTCAGCCATCGCGGCGGCCGGATGGGGGTGGATGGGCAGGATTGATGAAGCTATCGTGAAGTCGGGGGGCGGCGGAATGCGCGATTCCGGGGCATGGAATGTCGAGGGAACAATTGCTGCGCGATGTGGCACGAGGGAGATGGGAGTATGTAGCGGATTGGTGAGAAGAGTGAGGCGTGTTGATGACGATATCGGCGATTGAAGAGTGGGAGAGAGAAAGAGAGAGATGGTTTATCGCATTGCGGGAAGAGGAGGAAGAGGAAGAGGACGAAGGGCGAGAAGGAAGAAGAACAGGCGGAAGCGAAGGATGGAGAAGAAGAAGTGGCAGATTGGCGAAAAAGAGGCTGATGTTGGAGAAGGGCAAAGGGGCGCCGCGTGATGTCGACGGAGCTTTTTTTTCTCTTGTTCGGGCTTGACGCGCTGAAGGTTGGCGCTGAGGCTGAGCGTCGTAGCTTCTTCCTAGGGCCTGTGCCAGCACTAACTGGACAGGAGACATTTGATTCCACCACCAGCTAAACTTTGGCTACAGGGTAAAGTCATGCTTGGTGGAAGACGAAGCAAACGGAGAATCAAGCCAAAGTTGCATTTCGTGGATGTTGCACGAGCAATCCGAGACGAGGTCACATATGGATTATATGGATTATTCAATGTATTGCAACTGTGCTTTGAGCCATTTCGTTTCTTTTCCTGTTTGGCTCTTCTATTTCATCCACCATTATGCTGATCCGCGATCCTCGACCTACTCAGGACAGTACGCTTAACCCGAATCATGAGAGCGAATCCTTCGCCTTGACTTTGGATTTTTGATATTTTTGATATTGATATTTTGATCCCCTCTCCCTTCTGTCGCCATGAGTCTCACGCCCTCACTACGACGAGACCTCCTTGCCCAGCCTCTCCAGCTCCTCTCGGATAAACTGCCCGGCGTTAATCATCTCCGTGCTGCCATACACCACCCGCTTGCGTGCCCGGTCGCCGCTTGTCCTGCTCACCCACTCGTGCAGGTTTCCGTATTCCTCCATGCTGCCACCGCCAACGGTAAAGACGATTGCCTCGCTGAAGCCCTGCCGCCGCTGGCCGAAGCTGGCAGCCTGGCCAGTCCCCTGAGAGCCTGGCAGCCCACCCGGTGCGCTCCCCGCCCCCCCTGACCGGATGGCGCTCGGGGGAGGCATGGTGCCTCGCGCATTGGCGGAGCGAGGGTCAAAGTACAGGTAGTTCTCCGTCTTGGCTATTGCCGAGGACGAGGCCGTTGAAGGCTCCATGATGGACTCGACAATCTTGGTAATCGTGAGATCACGATCCGCTGGTAAGAAGTTCTTGACTCCACTGATGAGAGAATCGAAATTCGATGTCAGGCCAGACGGGACGCCCGTCTCTTTGAGGCGGTCCGTGAGGCGGGATGAGATGGAAGAGAATCGTCCAAACAGGTCGGACGAGGCCGCCTGCTGGTTGGAGTTGTTGTTGATGGTTGTCAGTTGTGTCATCTTCGTAGTGGCCCGTACCCTGATTCATCGTTAGCAAAGGGGCCGCACAATCATGATGACAAGGTTCATCTGCAACTCACTGTCGGATATAAGGCAGTGAGGAAACGTCTGCACCCGCCGCTTCAAGGGCCTTCTCGAACGCTTCAAAGTCCGCCCGCCCGACCTCCTGCTCCGTACTCAGGAACCAAATGATAAACAGCCGCAGCTTATCTGTAGGGTCGTTGCCCTTGTTCTCGTCCTTGATGATTTCCAGAATCTGGGCCCTCGTTTGCTTCATGACGTTCTCTTCCGTCTGGAAGTAGTTGTCCAGTTGCCGATCCTTGATGCCTGATAATAGCGCCGCCAGGATGTTCATGTGCATGTCCAATATGCTCTTGCGCTCCCGCATCTCCGGTAGCAATGTTATCGCGGCCTTGAGGTGCTGCGCGCTGGCACTCGTATCGTTTTGCAAGTCTTCCAAGCTCGATACTCCCGTCGTCTTGGTAATTGCAGCCGTTTCCTCCTTGTACTTGGTGAGCTCTGCGTCGATATCCTCCGCCACCTGCGGGAATGGTACTCCAGCATTCTTCATCCAGAAGAAATCGTTGGCGGTCAAGTCGTAGCCCTTCTTTGATTTGCCCTTGGCGGGGTTGCTCTCGTCGACGGGCGTCTCGATTGTGATGCGGTTGAGTTTGATGGAGAGGACATCGTGAACGAGGGACTGGTATGTCCATGAGTGCGACAGCATGGGTATCAAGTCCACGTTTCGGTCGAGGAGGATCAGCACAGGCCTGGAGCTTGGCGTGCCGGCCGATGGCCGCGGGGTGGAAAACAGGTTATCTTTCGAGTTGAGGATATGATCGCGCAACTTGCGGTCGAGGCGTACCGCAACCATCTCGGCAGCGGCACCCTTGGGGCAGCGGATGATGGGGATGGCGCCTAGCAATGACATGTCAACACACGGCGCCTCGCGATAGACGCAACTGCGCTCGACTTACCCATTGTCACCACAACGCTAAAGAGGCCGCTGACGATCCTATCCACCACCGCATCCAGCTCGGCGTCGCTCGTCTTTGCGCTGTTGAGAGCCCAGTACGTGTGCTCGTTTTGCATCCCCAGGCTGAAGAGGTCCGGCTCGGCGACTATGAAGTTTAGATATTGGTCATACAGCTGCGCAATCTTGTCTGAGGTTCCAGCCTCAGCTGTCTGTGACGCAAATTCCTCCAGCAAGACTCGGGGGATGGACGACAGGAAGTTGATGTAGGCTGGTGAGTACAGTCCCTTTTGTAGGTCCTCCGTCATGAGCTGTAGGTTCCGCGCATTCGGCTCGAGCAGATAGATGACTGGAACGTCGGGTATGGGATATCGCGGCGTGCCGATGTGCCTACGTATCGCATGTTAGACTGTCTTGCATCGTCCGTGGACATCAAACATGTGCAACGAACATGTGCATCGTCACTCCCATAGAGCGTAGATCGCTGACGCGCATAACACTGCTGATGACATCCCTGCCAAGGTCGTCAAAGACGAGGACTTTCCAGATAGGATTCCCTTCGGCGTCGAGAATGGGGGCGACGGGGGCCAGCAGTCCGTTGGAATGGGCCTCTTCGGTCTCGCTCGACTCGACGGTCTCGTTGAGGTTGAGGATCTTTTTGAGCGAGGCTGCGGGCACGAGGGTCTCAGCATTGGCTCACCGCACACAGCTTATGAGTATGCAGACATTCTTACCTATCTGGCGATCCCGCAGAGAGTTTGATTTGGACGCCATGGCCGGAGGAAGCTGGAGTTGTCGGCTGAGGTACGAAGTATGTTTGTGTATGATTTCGGTCGATAGGTGTCGATGCTGGGGGCAACCTAGACGCAGTGCCGAGTCGCTCGCTGCTCCGCCACTGAATCAGAGCGCAAAGTAATCGCTGGTGAACATGCGCATGTGATCGTCCGGCACAGAAAGATAGGAAAGGAGAGCCAAACGGTGAAATGCGCCGGTGGTTGAAGCACAGTCTGAGCTTGAGGCCACGATATCGAGTTGCCCCCCCAAATGTCCAACTGCTGCGAAACAGAGCTCTACCACTAAAGGTACCTTATGTATGACCCCCCAGCAGGTCACTCACTCACTGCACCTCCCGCTAAACCCACAGGCGGGCCAGGCGCTGAAGCTGTGCTCTAGCGAACGGCTGGGTGTCACGGACCGACTGAATGGCCGGCCATTTGCGGGTGGAGCTATGACATGCCCCCGGTTCCGGTCGCGTTGGTGCCTGACTTCTGGGGCGTCAGCCGGGCTCGTACTTCGTACTGTCAAACACGACCTGGACCTGTTTTTTTTACAGGCATCGTCAACGCTCCTCCAACATCTCTCCCGTCTCCCGTTCAGGTTGCGACAAGCCGGCATCTCGACGCCATCAACAACCGGGCGTGTCTAGACCTCGCGCGCCTCGACAGCCCAGCAAAATCGCGTCTGATTGCGTCTGCGACATCAATTCTTTTGTTGTTTTCCGCCGCCTTTCGTGTCCCGGTGCCTCGCTGCACGATTCTGGCAGACGGCGAGCTACGTGTTCGTGTTCGCCTCGGATATTACTGTAAACAACCTGCTGGGAAAGGGGCCATGAAGTTTCTGTTTCTACAGAGTACAGAGTAGGCTGTGATCAGGGACATTAATTCTGCTGCCATTGACGCGGCAGCCGCAGGGTATGCCCACCTCCTCACCCAATCCCCTCATCTAGCCCTCCCTTTTCCCGGAAACTACCTACCTCTCGGCGTGCGAATCCCCCTCCCTTCTGATCCTCAGCCTGTTTTTCTGCCTCTGCACTGCAAGCCTCTGGCGTTGGCGTGGCCACGACGTGGGAGCGGCCTCTTCTGTATCGCGTGACAGGCCATGATCAATCAGATGCATGGGGCCGCGCTCTCTATAATCCTTTTGTTACCATTAAAATGCGAGACGTTGAGCAAAGCGACTTGCGCTGCCTCGGTCTTTGAATGGTGGTGGAACTGGTCGCCTGCTTCTCTGTAATAATCAGGGAGCTCCCAGCCGCCAAAGAGGGCGTCACAGTTGGTTGGAAGCTGTTGTCGCCCCAGCGTTCAGCCGTGGCCGTGTTTGCATCATGGCCGCGCCGGTCTACATGCGAAGGACCGCGATGTGTCGGCCTGGCGATTAAAGTACCCGGCCGTGTTGTTGCGCCTTGTCGCAGCCCATCGGCCGGTTGCCAATAACGCGTCGCCCAACTTTGGGCCGTCGTGGCGGCGAGACTTTGGAGGCTTTTGGGGCGAAATTTGGCCTCAGTCTGTCGCAACAGGGATCGGCCCAGGCCTGGTTGATCCCGAACCCGTCCAGCAGCAACTCCAGCCGGCAACTCTCTATGTTACAATCATGGGAAAAAGAAAAAGAAAAAGAAAAAGAAACTACGAACGCGAGAGGAAAAGGCCCAGGGACAAAAGCAATTCTCATCGAAGACTATCCACCAATACTTTTCCTTCGATACTACGCAGCTGTTCTTCTTTCGTCCCTAATCCGGCTGGTCTGGTCTTTGTCCGCCATGAGGCAGCGCACATGTCTTCTGTTTGCTTGCCGATCTTTGGCCTTAGCGAATGGCGCTCCACCTCCGTCTGTCCTGTCCGGTACAAAGTACATGCACAGACAGCCAGTCTCCCATCATCCATGGATGCTCACACACATTGGCTGATGCCTCTGCGCAGCTCAACGATTTCATGCCAGCTGCAGCAATTCTTGTCGCTTTTTTTTTCTTACTTTGTTCTTTTCATTGAGCGGCCACAGTCATTTTCATCTCACCTCACATTTTCACTCCTTCGACTATCAGTGCTAACCCGCCCTCTTTTTTCCTCTGCAGAATCTGTCTCTAGGGAACAACTTGAAATCTGTCGCCCTACCGCCCCTTGTCCATGCAAGCTTGCCCTGTTCCGTACTAGCGCCCTGCGCCGACCTCTGCCGACAATCTGCCGTCCGACACCGAGTGGCTTGCCGCAAGTACCGCCGCACGTCCGCTCTCCGGGTGAGTACATCGTCCTCTGCCTGCACCGCCTCATCCAGCCGCCCTGCAGCTCTTGTGCATGAACGCCACAGCCACAACCTGAACCCACGCGACATTCGCAACTCGCGTTTCCTGCATCGACGTCACATCCACAGCCCAGAGCTTCCCTTTGTTTTGCTGCGGGTGTCTGGGAATAAACAAACAAGTGACATCTTCGGTTGCTGATGGATTGTCGATAGCCCTAGTGATCAGATACCCGCCCACTCGCCCTGTTTTCTATGATTTGCGTGTGCTGCTGCCTGTACCACTTACCAGCTTGAGGTGGCCAAGATGCAGTCCTGGTCTGGTTCCGGCCAAAACGGTGCGACTGATGGGCACAACTCGTGGCAGTCGGGCTTCGCATATCCCAACCAAGGCAACCAGTTCGATCCCAGCCAGGCGTGGCCACAGCCGGCAGCCGAGCAGGCCTCTTACTCGCACTTGAACCAGCCGGACCCATCAGCCTCCGGCTTCTTCGAGACGCCTCACCAGGGAAATGCCTTCCTCGCCGGGGGCCTTCACTCTGCGGCTCCCAGCCAAACCCCGTTCCATGCTGGCCATGGCGCTCTTTCAATGAATCAGCAGTTCTCGCAGGCGAGCCCCGATGTGATGGACCCTGCCTTTAGTAATATCCACCCCGACTTGTATGGGCACCAGTCAAAGGTCAACCTGGGCGGCGATGGAATGGGCCACATGGGACAGGTTCAGGGCCATCCGCATGCCGCCTCACAAGCATTCACGCAACATGAATTCCAATTCGCCCCCCAAAACGAGCAGCTCTACGATGCGACGGTCCCGTACAACGGCCAGCTGCAGCAGGTGTCCCAGCCAGCTCGTCAAGGAAGCCACACTCCCGTCCAGCAGTTTGATAACTCTCATGGAAGCTTCCCTCAGGGCCACCGGTTCGGACAACCGGGCCAGCCAGCGCCGGTACAACACCAACAGCAGCAGTCGTATCGCCAGGGACAGGCCTTTTCACCAGCACTTGGTGGACAGGGCGACCAGTATCAGTTAAATAGCAGCATCGCCTATCAGCAGCCAAACCCACAGTACAATACCCAGCAGCAGGGATATGCACCGCAGAAGCCGAATGCCTACACGACACCCCCTCAGGGCACGCCAGCACAGCAGACACAGGCTCTTCAGCAGCCTCCCGCGCCCTCTTCCAACCACCAGGCGATGCCAACGACCCGCAGTGCTGCTGCTGCTGCTGCTGCCCAGTATTCAGCAGCCCAGCCGCAGATCAACGCCAGCATCCCCCCTGCTGCTGCTGCCCTTACCACTGCGCAGCCGGCGACAGAAGCAACAAAGAAGAGGAAGCGCGTGACCAAGAGTGTCCCGGAGCCCGTCGTTCAAGAACAACCGATGTATCCGATCGACCTACCACTCGAGACCACTGCGAGAAGAGATGACGAGTCCGAAGCCCTACCTGTCCCCGTACCCACAGCGGAGGAGGCGCAACTCATCGCCCAGTTCGCGAAGCGGAACAAGGCTGCGCAGACCAAGTATCCCACCATCAGGGGGCTTCCCCATCTCGTGTTTGATGGCACCATCAAGCTTCCGGCACCCAAGAGCTACGACAAGCTGTCACCTTGCATTGCACTGCCGTCGCGCAACGATCGTCCCGCAGTTCCCGAGTTGGGGTACCTGCCTTGTGAGATCCAGGGCAAATTCAGCACCCAGTACCGGCCGTCTGCGGACAAGGGTGGCTTGGACGAGCGACGAGCGGAGGCAAGCCAACTGTTGGACGAATATGACCGCTCTATGCAGGCCCTGGGCAAACGAAGGCCCAAGTACACCGAGTATCCACGTATGTCGAGTCCCTATTGTGTACATGAGCGTTATGAGATGCTGACCACGTACAGATGCCTTCAAGGAGCAACTCAAGTCCGACGAAGCTTCGAAGAACAAGGCAGAAAAGAGGGCCAAGAAGGAGCAGGAGGATGACCGAGCGAAGCCGGTAGGTGCTTGTGTATGCCGCAGTTGAAGACTCCGATGACCGCTGACACCCCCTTTATAGATCCGCTCGCCTGTCCGCCCAGCTGATCCCACCGAAGCTGCCGCCTGGGACGCCATCGGCATTGTCCACATCGAAGCTTCTGTTCCTCGTACTAATGCTCTCATCGCTGGAAGAGTCCAGCAGGCTGGTGAATTCTTCATCAAGCTTCGCAGCGAAATGAACAAGGCGAAACTGGACGTGGACAATGCCATCAAAAACAAGGTCCCCGATGCTGAGCTTGCAGAGTTGAAGAAGGAAGCGGAGCAGAAGAAGGAGGCCTTTTATCGGGCCCTCGACGTCACCCTCGAGCATGCTGACGATGGCGTCCTCGACAACCTTGGCGGCCATCAGAAGTTGGTTCTTTCTCTCGTCAACGCCATGATTGCGTCCATCAAGGCCGGCGACTTCTCTGGCAAGTTGCCCAAGGCACTGCTGGAGCTCTTTACGCACTTTCGCATGACTAAGAAGATTGCCGAGACACCAAACTTTGAAACGGTACGAAAGAGGTTTGAGGACAAGGGGGACGACGACGTCAAAGAGATGGCACGCGAAATTGCTGCCAGCATGAAGAGAATCACCAAATCCGACTCGGATACCTCGACGGGCTACACCGGGACTTCTGCGGCGAGCAGAGCGAAAGCTGGCATCAAGCCATCGGCAGATACACCCTCTACCAAGCGGAGCCGAGAAGATGACGCAGACTCCCGGACCGTGAAGAAGATTGCGGTAGAGCCCGGCAACAGCTCGCTGAGCAAGAAACTAGCACAGCCAAAGATTCATCCACCAGCCGCATCGAAAATCGTTGCTGCCAAGACTACTTCGAGTCTCCTCCCTGGCAAGGCACGGCCTGTCCCGAAGCCAGCGGTCAAGTCAGAGGCGGACAGCCCATCAGCGTCCGGCGATGACAAGAGCAAGGTGGACACGAAGAAGCCAGCGACAAAGACGGAACCCGGCAAGGTGGTTGCCACCAAAGTGGAAGCAAAGCCTCACGCCTCAAAGACGGCTCCGATGCAAAGCGCGAGCGCCTCGTCGGGAATCGCCTCTCTACTTGACTCGATCAACGCGCCCAAAGCGCCCGAGGCTCTTGTATCGGTGACCAGAGAAACGAGGGAGTCTAGCACTCCAGAGGACCCGGAAGAGAAGGCGAAGCGGCTCCGAAAGGAGGCTCGGAGGAAGCTCAGGGTCAATTGGAAGTCGGATGAGGAGCTTGTGCAAGTCAGGATTTTCCACAAGGACGATGAAGAAGACGAGGGCAGAGAGGGCAACATGATCCGGGACGCAGCCGATGACCGTTCCGAAGGCATGGTTCTCAAGCAGCGTGCCAACGTCGACGAGGATGAGGATGATGATGACATTCCTTACCAACCTTGGCTGGGCCCCGTGGCGACGGACTTTACGGTGCTCCCCGACGACGTACGGAGCAAGAGCTTCGTTACGCGTGGCGGCACGGTGACATTTGCAACCGACGAGCAGCAGCGCATCGCGGAGAGGGAGCAGAGAGAGCTGATGGCCATTTACACCGACGTCAACGACATCCCCGCGACGCCCAAGTCTCCTCTCCCAGAGGCGGCAACGCCGAACCACGAGCCCAAGACGGCCTATCTACCCCGCGAACACCCTCAGTTCGAAGAAATCCAGCTTCGATGGCGAGACGAGCAGCAGTACGGACCGGACGAGGCGTTACGCTCCGCTATGAAGCGGCTCGATGCCAGAAACAGTCCTTCCAGCAAGCTTGACTCTATTCTGGGCCGGCTTCAGGGCGGTGCGTCGGCGTCAACGTCGTCGTCCCAGCATGTGCCTCTGATGCAGAGCCGGCAGGCGCAGCTTCAACTGCCGCTCCTCTTGGGACCCTCAGCAGAGGCACTTGTTCTCGCACTTCTTCAGTCGGACAAGGTCAAGGCTTGGCGAGATGCGAACCCAATGTCCTACGGGGACACCGTGCGCCCCTACAACTACACAGATCCCACAGTACGACTTAATGCAAACGCCATCGAGGAGGTCGCGCGGGTGTTGATTGGGAAACCGTTTCCTGCAACGTCGCCTCCAGAGTGGCTTTCGTTTGACCAAGAGAGAGTCCGCGAATGGTGGTTTGGATACAACAAGGAGGTTGCGGCCAGGCAGAAGAAGGAGGAGGAGGCACGAGCGCGGGCAGAGGCCGAAGCAAACGCCCTCAAGATTGCTGCTGCTGCTGCTGCTGCCGCCGCGTCGAACAACAACCTCTCACAAGACTGGGCGGCGCAATACGCGCAACATCAGAGCTATGCTCCGTACATGGCACTGCTGCAGCAGATGACGGGCGGTCAGCACCAGGCTATTCCCCAGCTTCCTTCGGCAGCCCCAGCAGTGCCCCAGATTCCCGACGGCCAGCTGCAGTCGATTCTCGCAGCCATCAACCAGCCTCAGCAGGCTGCTGCCATGCAAGCCGCGAACCTCACCAGTTACCTGAACCCGAACGACCCCTCTTACCAGCAGCTCATGATGCTCACGCAAATGGCACAAGGCCAGCAGCCGCCGCCTCCGCCGCCGCCGCCTCCATCATATGACCACAGAGGCGAGCGCGGCGATCGAGGAGATCGAGACCGTGGCGACCGGGGTGACCGGGGTGACCGAGGGGATCGCGACTGGGATCGGAACGACAACCCGAGAGGCGACCATGGAAAGGAGGGCAGGAAGAAGAAGGGCACGTTGCCGCCCCATAAGCCTGCTAACAAAGCTCTGATAGGGACCAAGCCATGTACCTTCTGGCAGCAAGGCAAATGTGCTCGAGGTGATAAGTGCACCTTTCGACACGGCTGAACGGCTTTTCTTCATCCCTTTACTTTGTTCTTCTAAGGATTTACGCGTTGATACACATAGAAAAAGCAAAACAAGCAGCGTGGGCACGGGGCTCGAAAACGTTTCATTATGGGCAGCGGAATGCTGGAAAACATGACTGGCGTTTGACGTTTTAGAGCGGCGGACAGTATTCAGGGGGGTTCAAGAATCCGGCAAAGAGATGGGCGCAATTTGCATGCCTGTATACTAGATATGAGGTCTTTTCTCTTTCTCTTCTTCTTTTCATCTGCCTAGTCGAACTTTTTTTTTTTTTTTTTTTTGGTGGAACAGTAGGTAGTTACAGTTATACCAGTGCCTACATATAAATATTCATGCACACACCTTGCACACATCTTTTCCCCATAAGCGACACCTCGCATCGTCAGAGTGCTTATTTATGGCATTGTGAATCATGATAATTGTAAGCTGTGGCAGACCCATCATCCTCTCTTCCTACTCTACTCAGCAGCCTCCATGACGGTATCTGCACCCCCGGCCCCAGCGGCGGCGCCGGGTCTCTGGATGAGGCCCCTGAGGCTCAAGTCGTAGACGACGTCCTCGACCCTCTTGACCTCGTACTTTACGCCGTCGGCGCGCTTGCGGATGATGTCGTTTTTGAGGTTGAGCAGCTGGAATCCGGCGAAGAGGTCCTTGACGAAGGCGCTGATTGTGAGGGGCAGCTGGAAGTCGCCGAGGGTGACTGCGTTTGTGGCGAGGCGGGCGAGGTCCGAGGTGAGGTCCGCGAGGGAGAGGAGGTATTCTTCTATGGTGAGGTGGAAGGCGTCGCGGGATTTGAGGTTGGTTGGGACTTTTGTTGTGGGCTTTTATCAGCTTTGCGTGGTCTCTCTTTTTTCGTTTTCGGAGATATGGGGGCGAAGGTATAGGATAAGGAGTGAGAANTATGGCTGGACGGCTGGAGGGACAGGGGACGAATGGGGGGAAGAGAGGGAGAAGAGGAGATGATGTCTATGAGTCTGAGAAGAGAAGTACCGGAAAAGATGGCGCCGACTTCTTCGAGGGTGAGAAGGCGGCCTATTTCAGCTTCCTTGGAAGAGGCCGAAGAAGAAGAAGCTGCTGCTTCAGAGGCTTGCTCTGACTCGGGGGCTTTGGGCGGGAAGCCGCCTAGCCAGGCGCAGTAGATTGCTGTGCCGATGGCGTGCTGGACGGAGCGCGTCCATTTGTAGTTGTATCTTTGAACAAGACACAGAAAAAGTCAGCATGAGATGCTGATGCCTTGGAGGAAAGGAGAGACAATTACTTGTAGTATGGGTGCTGGGAGGCGACCTTGTCGAGCTCGCTGATGATGGCGGCTTCATCCTTGACGGCGGCTTCGACTTGGGCTACGAGTTGGGGGTCTGTTTGATCATGAGGTAAGCATGAGATTTCTGAGCTTGGGGAGCATGTAGAGAGGTGAGAGAGAGGATTCACAGCGTGAGCGAGGCGTCGAGTGAACGCGGGAGAGCAGGCCCTGGGCCGTGGCGACGGAGCGGTCGAGGCGCTGGACGAGCTGCGCGAGGGTGTCGCGGATCTGGGTCTCTTCCTCGAGCTTGGCTTCGAGGGAGGCGAAGATGGAGGGGTCGAGGAGCGTTGGCGGGGGGGCGGCCATGGTTGATTGCTGTTGATTTGTTTTTGTTTGTGATGAGATTTTTTCGTGAGGATTTGGGGTGGATGAGAGATGGCTTGGGAGAGGTATGATGTGGCAGCAGATTTTTTTACGTCTTCACGTTATTCGTAGGATAGTGATGCGATGGGATTTGGGCTTGGAGATGAAAGGACGTCGTTGAGGCTGCATTGGACGGCTGATGGCAGAAATTTACGGTTGGAGAAGGCTACATACGTCAAGAGGTTGCATCAAGATTCTACGCGTCTCAACAGAACTTGAACATGCACATTTCACGCGTTTCTCACGACGGAGGTTCAACACCATCATAAGAACGTCTCTTCTTCACCACCAGGGCAAGCCCCAGCAGGCAATGAAAAGAGGTCGCGTCACCTGGAGGCAGTGTAATACCAGGGACACTGTGGGAGGAATCATGCGCAAGCACAGAGGAAACCTCCCGGGGGCCAAAAATAAGAATAATCACGATTGGTCTCCTTAGAGACCTTTCAGAGATTAAACTGAAAAGAACAGATACTACACTTGATCTAAGCCAAAAGGCAAAGAGAGCTAAAGAAGAAAAGAAGAAAAAAGATTCTAAAAATGCGCGCGGGCTGCGACGAGTTTTATAGACCTCGTTGGGCGGTGAGCGCGGCGATGGGCAGGTGGGGCGGCAGAATGGGTGTGACGGGGGGGTTAAGCTGGTGGGGGTTGGGTGAGTTTGGGGGTGGGCAACCGATTGCTGCCTAGACGGAAGAGAATAGTGCATGACAGTAGTAGAGGGCTACCCTGTTGCTGGAGGTGAATTGCTGGGACGGCGATACTTCTGTGTCTGGTGGCTGATGATGGTTTTGGTCTCAATGAAGGGAAAGTGGATTGACGTCGTATATGGGCTTGAATGACTATGCGATAATATGGCGTTGATACTACTACTGCTCCTCGAATGGCATATGCCCAGCATCACGAGAAATGAATGGAAACACTTGACAAAGAACTACATATTGTTGGAGATTGGAAGCTCCAACAGAGACCAATGAATTATAGAAGGCCCCGAAGATGCCTTTTGGAGACGAACTTGCCCGTACTCAAAAGGCTGGAGCCAAGACGTTGCTGAGCGGCACTTATTCCGCCACTCCTTCGATAAAGTATCACGTACCTTTGGAACACCACTAATCTCCTCCCTTTGTGCAACCAGCCAACGAGCAAACACGCAGACCTTCAAAAACGACTCTCGCACTCCAGCCACCACCCGGGCTCTCAAGTCCCGACCAAGTGAAGGCCAGAGCAGTAGCATGAGCAGCAGCATTTGGCCGTGGCCGTGTGAAGACGGGATACGACTCCATGCAGGCGTCCACCTGATACCAGCGTCGACAACCCTCGCGGCCTTCCAATCCTTCCAGAAACCGAGTGCCGTCTCCCTACAGCGTCTACAAGCCCTCCCTTGTCTCGGAGACCCCGAAGCCTCCAGCCCATCGTCAGACAGCTGAACGGATACCTGCATTCCTTCCCACAGAGGCGTCGAACCATCAGACTCCTTTATTGGACCCTTCTGCAAGGCACCGGAGCTTCTCTACGGGCTCACCTGCACGGAAAAGCACACAAAATGCAGAAACTTCCCGAACGTGAGCCTCATCTCACCGCGGGAGAGTGCAGGAGGGAGCTTCGATGCAAGGGGGAACAATCATTTACGCTAGTATTGTTCTCGAGGACGCTCACCATGTGGTGAGTGAGGCTGGGATAATACCAAGCCTTGCAAGCGGCAAAAGAGGTGTGTCCTTGGATGTGATGATCCTTCTCGTGAAGCACTGTGAACTGAATATCGAAATAAATGCCATATGTCTTCAAGTTTGCAGAATACTTAAAAAGGCCTCGATACCATTCGAATTCCCACTGCTGCATCACACTTCTCTCCAAGAGGCCAGCCTCCCCCTCAACTAGCTCTCCTCAAACGGCATCCCACAGCAAACGCCAACATGAAAGCCTGCTTGCTCTTCCTGGGCATCACTGCCCTGGTCACAGCAAACCCAATCATGAGACCGTCCCCTGAAACTCCAGATGGAGTCCAGACGATCCAGCTTGCCAAAATCTCCATCGCCCTGCAGCCAGAGTGCCGAGAGCTCCTCGAGCAAGCACTTCATCACCTCTCCGACCCCTCAAGCCCACGGTATGGCCATTACCTTGGCCGCGAAGAAGCCAAAGCTCTGCTCCGCCCTCGGCAAGAGTCCACGGATGCCGTCAAGCGGTGGCTGACCCGGGCTGGTGTCCGCGCTGAAGATGTTTGGACTGATGGGCAGTTCATCCACGTGCAGACGCTCGCTGAGAAGGCTCAGACTCTGTTGAGCTTGAATTACAACTCCACTTTAGGTTCACAGACAATAGCAATTTCTTCCCTGCCTGAAAAGATACGGAGCCATGTCATGACCGTTCTGTATGCTCCGGTCCAACAGTCACCGCCGGGCAATGCAGACAAATCGAGGGCGCCTTTTACAGGCTCAGAGTCAGAACAAGGCCCTCTCGACCAACTATGGACAGAGGCAGACTGGGAGGAATGCAAGACGACGATAACCCCGGGCTGCTTGAAAAGGCTGTATCACGTCGACACCTACCATGCAAAGCACGAGAGCAGCAATCTTCTTGGCATCGTGGGCTTCAGTGGGGTGTGTTCTAGCAATCATTCCACTTTCCATGGCGAAACTAACGTAGCGATTCAGCAAGCGGCTCAGTACGACGAACTCGACAAGTTTCTCCACGACTTTGCGCCCTACTCTGCCAACGCCAACTTCTCCATCGAGTCCGTCAATGGAGGGCAGAGCCCCCAGGGGATGAACGAGCCGGCGAGCGAAGCCAATGGGGATATCCAGTACGCTGTTGCAATGGGCTACGATGTTCCCGTTCGCTTTTACGCGGTCGGTGGCGAGAACCACGACATTATCCCGGATCTGGAGTAAGTTGACGAGTTCTAAACCTGTGAAACGCCGTAAAACCCGTGCTGATGACAAGTTACCACAGCCTAGTCAATAGAGAGGAACAGTCACTTGAGCCCTTTCTCGAATTCGCCAGCCACCTCCTCAACCTCGACGATGACAACCTCCCCAAAGTGATCTCCATCTCATACGGCGCCAACGAACAGCTCTTCCCCAGGCCCTACGCCCAGCAAGTCTGCGACATGTTTGGCCAGCTCGGCACCCGCGGCGTCTCCATCGTGGTGGCCTCTGGCGATCTGGGCCCCGGCATATCATGCCAATCAAACGACGGTTCAGCGAGGCCCAGGTTCATGCCCTCGTTTCCCGCAACGTGCCCCTACGTGACGAGCGTGGGGTCGACGCACGGCATCGGCCCGGAAGTGGCAGCGAACTTTTCGTCGGGCGGCTTTTCAGACTACTTTGCTCGTCCGACGTGGCAGAATAGAGCGGTTGGTACGTACCTTGGGCTGCGTGGCGAGGAGTGGAAGGGCTACTATGACCCTACCGGGAGAGGGTTCCCTGATGTAGCTGCCCAGGGGGTGAATTTCCGGTTCAGGGCTCACGGGAACGAGAGCTTGACCTCTGGGACAAGGTATGATCTCAGAAATGCCATGCTTTGCTTGATGTGGAGAGAGAGAGGGGGGGGGGGCTCCTATGACTGACAGAACACCGATAGCCTCTCTTCGCCTGTATTTGCCGCTCTCATCGCCCTGCTCAACGACCATCGATCCAAGCGCGGCCTACCGTCCATGGGATTCCTGAACCCCTGGATCTACAACATCGGCAGCCACGCTTTCACAGAGTACGTTTGCTTCCCCCCACTCCAATAAGACCACGCAGTATGACTGACCCCTTGCATCACAGCATCACCGAGTCCAAATCCATGGGATGCCCGGGAAAGAGCATCGAAGGACTCAAGTCGCCCAAGATCACCAACGCAGGCTGGAGCGCCGTGCCTGGATGGGATCCGGTGACGGGATGGGGCACGCCGCTGTTTGACCGGTTGCTGAACCTGTCTGTGGTGTAGGAGGAGGTGATGGTGGAATGGCAACCTTGGGATTCTGGAGCCTCGCTAGAGGACATTGCAACTTATGCTCGTAGAACAGATGTAGCAATTTTATCCATGGAGAAGTTGTCCTTCGGCTCGCTGGGCGATCCATATCACTTAGGTCTAATGCGCGTATCGTTTATCAGATCCAGCTGCGACAACTTCGCCTGTCGTGAGACACGTTAAAAATGCTGTCAAAGAAGGAAAGACTAGAGCCGCGGCTATGCCAGGTGCAGACGGCAACCTCTTTCGCTATTGTATGCGGCTCCGACCAAGATGCCTCTGATCAATCACAGTCACTGTATGAACGTATTGACAAGCGTTTGTTTGCCATGGCATCTAGGTAGTTGAATTTGCCTTCTAACAAGAAGATGAACCCTGCAGCACAAAGTCTGCCTTTCTAAATATACAGCATGTTCTAGTTTCTCTAAAAAAAAGAACGGTAACGAGAAAAGAGGAAAGAAAGACAAGTGGAATCTATCATCGCCCGCACGCTGAGTCCATGAAATAAGTCCTGTGTCGTCTCTAGAACAACCACGCCCCGTTTTCGTCTAACGCAGAAAAGAAGTGGTATCTCTTGTTCCTCCTAAAAAGAGAAACGAAATAGCGTAGAAAAAAAGAGAAAAACAATGACAGCCGAATTAATCCTGGCCACTTTCATCTTCTCTTGTTCTTTGCTTTTCTTCTTCTGCCGTGATGGCATCCGCTCTCTTCATTCCTTTATTCGTTCGTGCCCTCTTCTTCCCAAAAGCTTGCTTTTTATGTATCCCCAAACGCCGCGCCAGAAAAGAAACAAGAAAATGAAACCGAAGATGTATGCCGCCGCCGTAATGGTTTCCCGAACAAAGGAAAGATGTGGATATAAACACAAGGTTCGTTCGTCATAGTGGAGATGGTTGTTTGTTGTTGTTGTTGAGTTGTGGTTGTAGAGTCGTTGTGCTTCGAAAGCAGGACAGGAGAGGCAGGCTGTCGATGGTCATGACTCATCAAGACATCAAGACCACACTCTGCTGCTGCAGCTTCTCCTTCTCCTCCGCAAACACAATCCGGCTCATCTCGAGGACGCGCTCGAAGCCCTCGCGGCCCTTGACGGCGTTCTCCTTGAAGCGCGTGCACAGCGTGTCCTCGATGCTGTTCTTGATGCGCTGCCAGCCGCCGCACAGCGCCGTGATGCGGGCGCTCTGCAAGAACTGCGTCTGGCGGTCGCTCAGCGGGCGGTAGACGACCTCCTCCTGGACGCGCACCAGGTTGCTCCACGTCAGGTTCTGGCTGACCATTGTCACCGTCTTGCTGCGCGGGTCGACGTAGCTGGCCTCGTAGACGAAGCTCTCCTCCATGTTGCCGCCCAGCAGCGACTTGATCCAGTCGGGCGCCGCCTGCTTGCATGTGATGAGGCGCTCGGTGCGGAGGACGCCCGTGTCCGGGTCGACGCGGCGCGAGAGGGTGTCGACGGCGATGACGTGCTCGGATTTGTTGTTCCACGGGCCGTACTTGCGCCAGTTGGCCGTGGAGACTTCGTCCCACGAGTAGTCGTAGGTGACGGAGTTGGAAAAGACCTTCATGTCTTTTTTTTTTTTTTTCCCGCTTTTCTTGTTGTTGTTCTCTCTAGTGCGAAGTGATGTCGTATTAAACGATCGAAGTGGTGGTGGAGAGATAAAGAATGTATTCCTTGTTGATCAAAAGAGGTGAAGAGGATTCGCGGTGGAAAAAAAAAAAGGGTTGACGGTTGGTTATATCGAGAAGCTCCGATTCGGGTGGCGGGTCAGAAGGCGAATCAAATCCAATCAATTTCGTCAATGTTATCAGGCTAGGGCAAACGATCAGCCCCGTCGCGTGCGAGCCTCAAGGATGTCCGATCAAGGGGGGGTCCGATCCAGGAAAGTTTCTAAAAACGGAATAGAAAAGAGACACAAAGAGATTCGCCGTCTATGATGTAAAGCAAACAGCTTCCTTGGTCCTGAATCGATCAGCTGGAAATGGAAAACAAGAAACAAGAATCCGGGGTTTGGGGAAGCTCGTGCAATGTTATATAAAAATGGAGAGGCCGGGGAAAAGCGAAATGGGATAAGAAAAAAAAGTTCTAGTCAGCCATGCGGTTTTTTTCCTCCTTTCGGAGGACGGACGGGAGGCTTGGGGAAATGCGGCGGCATGTGAAGAGGAGCCTCTTTTCGGCATCGGAGCGAGCGACTTCGCCGGAAAAGAGATTTTTTTTTAGCGGGCTGCTCTCAATCCTCTACCTCTCTGCACAGGCGCCCATGGACTTACTAGTAAGACCAGCTATCGATAGGCTATCCCGTAACCGGAAGCCACTTGCCACGCATCGGGTTAGATCGCGTCATGGAGCGAGAAATCTTCGGGGACGGTGGAAACCGGAGGCGCATCTGATTGGATCATCGGCGGTGCGGGAATCGGCAAGAACTTGTTCACATATGGTGACCTGCGACAAAGAGAGGAGGAGAAGGTACGAAAGTACGAGATTGGGCCGGTGGAAGGGGAAGGAGGGGAGGAGAAAGCAAGGGCAGCCACGGCCCGGCGGTCCCAGTTTCTCGGCTCGGTTCAATCACCGCTTCGACTTGGAAGCTGGCAGAAGAATCGTGGCGAGGCGCATCGGCTGGACCGCCAACAAAGGGCCAACAAGGCGGTGGCGAGGGCGGTGACGATGGACGATCCCGTCATCGAGCATCGCTCATTGGTTAGGACTTTGATCGGGGAAGAATGCTGTCTGTTTGTCCAAGGTCTTTTGCTGGCAATTCAATTAGGGGAGTTGTTTTCGATCCCGGGGAAGGCCGTTTCCAGATCGATCTAGAATCCATAGCGCCGTTACTTCCCGTCTTTCTCCTCACGAGGGCTTGCTTCGCTTGTATGGAGGTTCGGCACTTTTACTACGCTCCGCGAGACAAGATCAGGTTTGATACATAGGGCTGCAGACAACAATTATGGGATCAAGGTGCAATCATGTCGTAACAACTTGCATTCATCTCAGATGCTAGGTGCTTTTCACAGTCTCATCCTGGTAGCAGAGATAGACAACCATAGTATATGCCCGCCATAGATCCCCTACTCCTCAAGAGCAGCAGCACTCTGCACAATGGTGCTACACCCTGACTTATCTCTGCCCCCCCCTGAGCTGACTATCAAGAATGTCGTGTTCCAGAAATCCATCTTGACTCTAGTAGTCGTCTCCGCGGCTGATGACCTCCTTCACGGTGGGTCGGATAAGTATAGTCTACCGTCAGTGCATTAGCATGTGTGCGTCTCGTGTGTGTCGTGTGCTCCTCCTGCGTGTTTCTAGAAGAGACGGGACGAGAACTTACGTGCTCATACTGAGCGGTGTACGAGCCCTTCTTATCACACAAGGGCGGGTACGCCTCGACAATGTCGTTCTGCACCAGGCTGTTGAGCTGTAGCAGAAACACGTCAGCATCGCGGAACGTCGGCAATAGGGGGTTAAGGGGTCTAAGGGGGTGTTGAAAGGATATCAGCACGTACACCCAACAGGTACTTCTCCTGGCCGAGGCGGTCGAGGTACCGCCTGCAGAACGGCAGCGTTCCAAAGTTCTTGTTAATCACGTTGAGCAGCGCCTTGGCCGAGCTCAGCCGCAGGTCGACGTGCTGCACGTCGCCGACCTTTGCGTAGTGCGACACCTCGCCGTCGTCGCGCACGTAGCCGTTGCCCGTGCTGCCAAATGTCTCAATGGCAAACACGTCGCCCTCCTCCATCTTGGTCTGGTCGTTGCTCTTGACGATGGGCACCGCCTTGGTGCCGTGGATGCTGTACGGCAGGATCGTGTGGCCCGTCAGGTTGCGGATGCTCTTGACCGGGTACGTGGTGCCGTCAATCTCGACCTCGAAGCTCTCCATGACCTCCTGGATGACGCCGCCAATCTCGCCCACGCGCGCGTCGATGCCGGCCTCGCGCACGCCGGCGTTTGTGGCCTCGCGCACGGCCTGCAGCAGGGGGTCGTACTTGGGCTCAAACGCCACGGTGAAGGCGGAATCGACAATCTTGCCGTTGACGTGGACGCCAAAGTCCACCTTCATGACGTCGTTCTGCTGCAGCACCATCTTGTTGCCCGCGTTGGGCGTGTAGTGCGCCGCGCAGTGGTTCAGGCTGAGGCCGCACGGGAAGCCCATGCCCGCGATGTGCGCGTCGCCCTCCTCGAGGCCCGGGTGGCCCGTCAGCGCGCGCACGCTGTCCTCGATGGTCTCGGCAATCTCCGTCAGCGTCTGGCCGGGCCTGATGACCTTTTGCGCGTACTGCCGCACCTGGCGGTGCACTTCGGCGGCCTCGCGGTAGTCGGCCAGGAAGTCGCTGTTGAGGCTGTCCAGGTGGCGCTTCTCCTCGCTGGTCGTGCGGTACCTGTTCTCGTCCTTGTACTCGACCTCCTCGCCCTTGGGATACGTCTTGTTGGGGAACAGCTGGCTGACCATTACGCGGGGAGGCTCCGTCTGGCTGGTCGGCGCCTTCTTCTTCTTCTTGGGCTTTCTCTTCTTCTTCTTCTTGGCGGCGCCGGTGGCAGAGGGTTCTTCCGCCTCGTCCTCGGAGTCATCGCCTTCGTGGGCGTCTTCGGCTTGGCCGTTGGCCGAGTTCCCAGCCTGGCCCGCCGGCTGGGCACCTTCGGCCACTGTGTTTGTCGACAGTAAGTAACGTGGCTGCAGAGAATCTGTTGCAGAACTGCAGTTTCTCACCTTTCAGCTCCTTGAGAGCCTCAGTGGGAACTTGCGCTGCCATCTTGGCCAACTTGCGTCGATGTCGTGTGTGAGGTTTCAAGCGATCAAAATTTGGCAGAGGGGCTCTGCAGCCGTCGAAACCCCGCCATGCGTGCTGACAAAAATGGGTGCACCAACTGAGCGTCACCATCACGGCTAAATTGTATGACACAGTGATTTGCCTATTCTGTCCTGCCTCGGCTGAATGACATCAATGCTTGCCGCAGCCATCGACGGACAGGGCTTATCAATTGATTCTACAAGGAATACTTTCGTCTACTCCAATTAGATGCCATATTTTATCTTTATTTATACAGTCGACTTCAATGTGTAAATCACAGCCATTTTGGTCCAGCAGTCAATTCATGCTCCATGCCCAGATACAGGCGCTTTCTTCAAAGCATGTACATGAACCCAGCAAGCTGCATTGACCTCTCCCTCTCCAAGCAAACAAGCCTCAATTGCTGGCAGCTCATTGGCCTCCAGAAAAGTGCATTCAACCCACGACAATGAATAACAACTACATGATATACAAAGACCGCTGTAACGCATCTTGCACCCAGTTCGCACTTCCAACTATTTCCGCCAGTGGAGAGACGTGGGGTTCCCTCTCATCAGGCACCGGACAGCAATCAGCGGGGCGCCCGATCTCATCTCGCCTCCAGCCATAAGGCAGCAGCCTCAAAAACATCCACTCATTCGAAGTTGTCAAGAGCTTCAAAAATCGTAACAATCAGCTTCATACAGAGAGCCACCGAGTCGATATGGAGCCTCAAGTGCAGAGACTGGTCGACAAGGTCTGGAAGAAGTTCCAGGAAACACCTCACGACCAACGCCTGTGTAAGTCGGCAACCTCTACTACCTTACTCCCCCCGTGTATACACCACACACAGCCATTGAGCTCTTCACATAGAGCCCCTGAAGAACACTCAAGCCAACCAATTGCTAACCTTCACTCAAAACAGTAATCGGAATAGCCGGCATCCCTGGCTCAGGCAAGCCTCCTCTCAACCCTCCATCACCCAAAACTAACACACAAACACCCCCCAGGCAAAACAACCCTCGCCCAAACCCTCACAAACACCCTCAACTCCATCTCCCACCAAACTTCCCCCTCCCCCTCCCCTCCCCCCGCCTCCTTCGTCCCCATGGACGGCTTCCACCTCACCCGCGCCGCCCTCTCCGCCATGCCCGACCCGGCCACTGCCCACGCCCGCCGCGGCGCCCCCTTCACCTTTGACGCCCCCAAGTTCCTCTCCCTCGTGCAGTCCCTCCGGGAACCAATCTCCGAATCTTCGCCAACGATATACGCGCCGTCCTTTGACCACGCTGTGAAGGACCCCAAGGAGAACGACATTGCGGTGCTGCCGACGCATAGGATCGTTGTTTTGGAGGGAAATTATCTTGCGCTGGACAGGGATGTGTGGAGGGACGCAGCGGCCTTGTTGGATGAGCTGTGGTTCGTCGAGGTGGATTTCGAGGTGGCGAGGAAGAGGTTGAGGGAGAGGCATGTTCGAGCGGGCATTGTCAAGACGGTGGAGGAGGGTGATAGGAGGGCCATGGAGAATGATCTTGTGAATGGCAAGGAGATTGTGGACTTTAGGTTGCCGGTGCACGAGGTGATTCAGAGCACAGAGGACGGTAGCTGGGTGCACGAATAGATCGTTGTTATTTGGTATTTGTAGACGAAGAGCCTGATTCCTCAATTTGAAAAACCATCCCAAGCGGAAGAAGCGGTATCCAGCAAATTGTGTCTCTCCGAGATCATTAGGTAAAAGAAGTCATAAACTAGATGAAGAGCGATGGGGGGGATATGTATATCCATGTAATCAGCAAAGAGCAGAATAACCCAGCATCATCCAAGCAACACCATGCATGCAAACCGGCATAAACACAAGAAGGACACTTTCCAGCTCCTAGTCGTCCCCAGCCGCCACAATCTCATGGCGCATGAGCCTGATCAACGCTCGCACGAGCCGCCTGGCTAAGCCTCTTCATCTCCGGCGCCATCGTCGCCCCCGTGCCCTTCCTCTCCCTCGTGGTCTCCTCCCACCTCTTCTCGTCCATGACCGCAGGCTTCTCCATGACGCTATCCAGGCCCAGCACCTCGAGCAGCTCGGGCATCTCCGCGTGGTCCCTGGTCGTCTTCATCCTGTGGCACCACGTAATCCTCTTCTCCTCCGCCCGCTCCTCCTCCTCGACCTTGCCCTTGCCAGCCTCGGGCTTCTCCAACGTGCCAAACTGGGGATGCTGCTCTTCCCGCGGCGTGGAAAGCGGCGTCGAGATGTGCAGCGGCTCGAAGAGGAACTCGCCGCCGACCTGTCGGTGGTCGCCCGACTTGAGGGCCAGACCCTTGGGCACCTGCCGCAGGCCCTGGACGATGCTGTCGAAGATGCCCTTGGACGTGCTCTTCTTGGTGTACGCCGGCTTGACCCCCATCGTGAGCGTCTTGACCATGCCGAGGGCGTCGAAGAGCTGGCGGGTCGGGTCGGTGTATATGGGGAACGGGCAGCCCGTCTCTTTGGCGTACATGTCGATGAGCTTGGGGTCGCCGCATCCGACGACGGTGATGAAGGTGCTGATGGGGAGGCGGAGGAGGGAGTCGGGGGTGATGACTTCAGACAGGGTGCGGAGATATTCCTGGCAGTTCTGAGGGCGCGGAACGGTCAGCTGTGAATACTCTTGACCAGTACGGTCACCAGAGAAGAGCAAGGGGAAATCGTTGAGAACTCACGCCGCAGAAGAAGTGCCGGATAAAGATGACGAGCACCCGCCTGGCCACGTTGGGCCCCATGTACAAGCTCCTAAAGGTCCTCGACTTGCCGTCCTTGTCCAGCACAATGTAGTCCTCAATCATCTTCTGGACCTCGGCCGACGGCAGCTCGTTGTTGGTCTGCAGCTCGCCGTCAAAGTCCTGCGGCCGCGTCTTGTCGATTTCGAGAGAAGGCGGCTTTGAGCGCCGGTGGGACGACGCCCTGTCCGAGCGCGCGCCGCGAGTGGCGGCCTCATCTGCGCGGCTGTTGCCGTTGCGGTTGCCGTTGGAGTTGCTGCTGGCGTGCTGCGACGTCTGGTGCTGCTGCTCGTCCGTGTCGTTGAGAATGCCCGTAAACGTGTGCGGCGGGGCGCTGACGTCCATCTGCGCGTCCGCCATCTGAGACGGCTTTTGAAAGGAGCGATGATCTGCGTGTATGTATGGGGTATCAGGGTCGTGTCTCACGGTGAGAAAAACGCCGAAAAAGTAACAACAATCAAGATTGAACAGCTGCGAAGCGGAATAGCAAGGCAAATGCAAAGATGCAACAAGAGAAAAACAGGGCAGCTCCCGATGATGTTATACCATCATCTCCCACAAGCAAACCGAAATCCCAGGGGCGCCCGGAGCTCCATCTGGCGCTAACGCAATGGTCGTCCCGGGGGCTGGAGGCCACAGTTACTCCGTCCGCTTTGACGGGCAGCCCTCTCTTCAGGTTTGTTTGCATCCTGTCCGGCTGCGCCACGGCGGACCAATGCCTTTTTTGCCTTCAAGTTCTCATCAGTTCCAGGTTTCGCCCGTTGGCGCAGCATAGCATGAGCATATGCATGCGACAAGTATTACATGCTGATATTACTGGAAAAAATGACAAAAAATTTTTTTTCAGCGAATATGGGCGCATAACTGCCAAGGCGAGATGGTCGTTGTCCTGCTGGACTTTGCTGGCGCTGGTTGATTGGAGGTATCGGGAGCCAATCCGGCGGTAGCACGCGCAGGTCCAGGGACTCGGTCGCTTGCTGAGGCGTCCAATGGCGTCGCTCGGCTCGGTCAAGACGTTTGGCTGACAAAGTCCGCCGTGCGTACCTGTACTTTGTACCTGCGTCGTTGGCCGTGGTTTCTCGCAGTTTGATTCAAGCCTTTGTCCGTTCCATTAACCCGCCTCGGCGGCTCTGCTAAACCACGGACCCTTGCTTTCATTTCTCCGTCAGATTCACTCACCCTGCACATCAAACACAGACAAATCATCACATCCAAGCCTCAAACAGAGTTGCATCGCTTGCTCACCTCACCGTAACCGCTTGTACCTTCTTCATACAATCATTCTCCTCTCCACCGCGGCTGTGCTCGTGCGTTCGTTTCCCTTTCCAGGATTTTCCCTTCGTTTCAAGTTCGTTCAGCAATCCTACATGCCTGTGACATCGGCTCCATCCAAGATCCAAGAACTGAGATTCCAGATATTCATGGCAGAGCATAAGCTTACTCTTTTTGTCCATTCGCAGAGTTGAACAGTGGACCCGTCCATCAAACAGGCTTCATCATCCCTCTCACTCATCAAACCTCCGCACAACCTCGCCGTCCTTTAAACCAACCATCACCATGTCCGACGGCGAGGAAAATCACCTCTTCAACATCCAAGTCTCCGATTCCGAGGAAGACACAATCGAGAAAAAGACCAAGCGGACCGGCCAGTCAGAAGATGAATTCCAGGCCGTGAAAAACACGTACCGCGCAAAGGTGGAAAATGGCAATGTAAGACGTCATGACAACACTCATTCTTCTCAGTTCTCTAAAGCCTTGGCCATCCAGATACACGGGACGATCCAACTCCCACTTGCGCCTGATGCAAACAAGCAGCATGTCCAGGAAGTCATCCACGCAGCGGAAGAATTGTACTTCTTCCGGCGCTATCAGCATGTCATCGATCTCGTATCAAAGGTCCTGGCCCTTGAAGGTGACAACGGTGGCTTGGACGACGAATCGAAGCAGCTGCTCTCCATGTATCAGTCAAGATGTAGGCAAAAATTGAAACAGACCGATTGAAACAACCGTCATCTCAACACAGCCACCCCGCAAAACTGTCTTTCTTTCACATGTTGCAACATTAGCCGCATCTGCAAATCAATCTCGTAAAGTCCTACACAGCCCGTTTCTCGGGCCTATTCTTACATAGATGGCCTAATCTTCAGCTCGATGGACCTTTTCCAACCACCTTGTGAGATGGTCGAAGCATCGCTCCAAGATAGATTGGCAGTTCACTTCGTTGCTTCCCTCAGACCCCCCCACACAAACATGTCTCTCACCATTAGCCACTGATCTTCATTGTCTCATCACACACCCAAGGGATTCTCAACCCGCCCCTCGCGCATATTACCATTACCATCTTGGAAGCCGGTACAGGCACCTTTGTTCACGATAGGCTAGTTTGCCCATCGAGAGGAGCTCAATCCCTGGGGCTTGGGCTTTTGACCATTCGCGGTCGGCACCGTAACGCTGGGATGGGGGACCGCTGGTTTCGTCTCAGCCGCACCTGTTGCGGTTGAAGTCGACCATCCTAGGGAACCAATATCAGTAAATATGTCATGTTTCTCGAATCCTGCAGTACGACATACCGTCTGAAGTCGCCCATCGAGACGTGGCAAGTCCACCGCTGGTCTTGGTGCCAGACGTTTGGACTCCATTTGCCGCCTTCGGCGCAGAACTCGTGAGCTCGACTGTCGTCTTCGAGCCAGAATCGGAGGTCTTGGTAGATGCCGTTTGAGCGGAGCTAGAAGCTAACTAGGCCCTATGCTCCGCCATACTGGGGACTGCCATCTTCTTGGGGGTGTCTGCCGTAGGCGGAGAGCTCCTGTGAGCCTTCTTGCGAGCATCTGCAGTGGAAGAGAAGCCTTTCTGTATCTCCCGGAGACCCGACGCCTTGATGTTATCTTCGCGTGACACGGCATGACCTTCCAGCTGCTTGATGTCTGCAGGAGTGTACTTGATGCGCTTGCTGGGCTTCTCGACAATCTCTTGGAGGTCCTGCAACGTTGCGCTCGAAATGGGCACGCTCTTGCTGTCAGCGTTGCCGCCATGCCTGTGCTGTACCTTTCTTTTGATACGGACCAGCAGTCGAAGCAGGTCGACAAGCTCCTCCTTCAGTTCGGCAGACTCCGTCTCGGTCTGCATGAACCCCTGAGCCATCCAGTTGGCGATTGCCGTCGACTCAATCACGTCGACGCCTTGCTCGGGCACCTGAACACCAGTGGCAGTAATCTCGGATAAGATTTGCTGGACGATATGCTGCATGTGATCAGCGGCAGCCTCAATGGTGAGCGATGGCTGGGGATGAGAATCATCCTCCACGTTAAGAAGGCTGGCTTGGGATTCTGGCTGCAGCGGCGCATCGATTGAATCCGGCATTTGCACGGCGCTACTTGCGTTGCCGTTAGTCGTCTTTGGAGCATCTCCTGGTGCCGCCAAGGTTGGTTGGGAAGGGCTTTGGAGGCGAGTATCTTGTTGCTTCTGGGCGGCAAGTGCCGGGGTAGGCTTAGGAGACACTGGTCTCTGTCCCCCGTATCTTTGAGCAGATTCCACGAGGCACTTGAGCAGATACTGAAAGCTGTCTGCTGCTGCAGCAGTCCGCAACTTCACCTTGTGTAGGCGCTCACCTCTTGCACTAAAGATAATGCAGAAAGGTCCCTGAATGGCAGCAGTGCCGAGATCCAGCACGTTGTACGCCAACTCAGCTTTGCCAGACGGAATCAAAACCAACGTTCCTTCGTTCTTCTGCACATGCACCTTGGCAATAAACTTGGCAGGAGCGGAGGAATTGTCCGATTCATTGACAATTTCGCACTCACCCTGAGACAAGATGGCTTGTTCGGGAATTGAGGGAGATGGCTTGGGCTGGCTGACGCTTTTGACGGGTGGATTCGTGCGCGCTGCTTGAGCTTGAGGGCCTGCGACGACCTGGCTCACATTGCGAGGCGCCATCTTTTGAGTCGAGACAGGTGCCAATGGCCGTGCAGGAGGAGCAGTGACATGCGCTGCAGGCTTGATTGACGAGGGAGTCTTGGAAACGGTAGAAGGTCGTGCTTGGCTAGCTGCCATCGCAATTCGAGGCGGTGCCCTGGCAAAGGAGGTGAGAACGACTTGAAGACAATTTCCAGGTGATCAGAGCAGGGTACTCACGACGAAACAGCATGGCGCGCCATGTACTGGTTAGTAAACTGAGCCCAGGGGCGGCTGTTGCCAATTTCGAGGCCTTCCATCTGTAGACTTTCCTCGTCGACAATTCTGACTTTGCAAACGTGAGCCAGGGAGATGAGCGCATACCAGGACTTGGTTTACTCACTACTCCATTTGTTCTCGAGTCTGTCTTTCCGGGCTTCTGGGATGTGAGCTGCCCCGGAGCCTCTGGGCTGGTAGGTCGGCCTCTTCGCATCGTTGCTCAATGGAAGTTCTTCCTGTCGGCCTCTTCCGAGTTCAGCCTACGGTTGGGCAAGTCAGATCCATGATTACATGTCCCTACTGGTTGAGGATATCCCCTCGTCAAGGGACAGGATGTGGTGAGAGAATCAGAAGGGCTGGTGAAGTATGACTGGCTTCGTCTTACCTTGCAGGCTTCCTTGACTAGGTCAAGGTCCGGATCATGATCCTGCATCGTGACGATGGAACCTGCCAGGCCGTGGAGGCGATGGCAGGGTCACCCACTGGTGGGCGCTGTTGAGGAATCGTGGCTGGTGGAAGTCGAGGTCGAATGCGAGGGCGTGTACGCGGTGAAGCGTGCAGAAGGAATCGCCACTGCGAGGGAGTTGCGTTGGATGAAAGGGGAGGGGGAGAAGGAGAAAAGGAGAAAAGGGACAGGCCAACTTGGGGGGCTTGTTTGTTTATTTTCTGGTGGCCGATAAGATATACCTGAGGCAACCACCTGGCTCTGCTCCTGCTTCAGTGGAGGCAGGCACCAGAGCTCTTGCGTTTATCGGCCGCAGAGCTTCTCATTGGTCGTAATTTCTCATTGCTGCGGCGACCAAAAGGGCATTGAATTCGTTTATATCATGCCTTTGTCCAAGTGACGTGACTGATTCGCTTGCCTCAAGTAGAGCATGAGTAGCTTGTGGTGACTCGTGTTGAGGAATAGGGGGTGCGTTTCACTTGCGCAGCGATATCACGACTAGCTGAAGCCTTTTATCTCGAGAACTTTCCCGGTATCGTATGGGAAGAACTCGAGCAGCAAGTAGTATCAATAGAAAGGAATGCAGATCTGAACTCGATCGTTGTTTGGGATGCTGGCACTCGTCTGACAGGCTGCGGCTGCTGCATCTATCCGATTTCAGATGCGACTCTCAAGGGATTAAGGACAAATACATTATCGGATGGAATAACTTTGACTCCTATCTGACGTTTAAGACGCAAACATGATTAACGTTTAAGTGACGCTGACATTGGAGGCGGAGCTACCATGTGCCTGGCATTAGAGGGAGTTGAAACATCCATATTGCATGCGTCTAATACTCTAAACACGGCATCACTATTAAGAATCCTAAAATATACACCTGCCGCCCCCGTCTTGAATGCGATATCTATGAGAATACTAGAGGAAAATATGCCCCTTTGCACACTTCTTATAACACTTGCCTTATTTTGCGAGTTTCTTGTCTCATACTGAACGGTAGAATTCTCAGATCCAAGCAGAAACTATACTGAAGGAGAAACTCTATGGAAGTGTTCCAAAAAAGCTATCTTTTGGCTTCTCCGTCCAAGACCAAAGTACCTGAAGTTGGTCTGATGCGGGTGTTGGTGTATGCCCTTTTCTATGTCTTCACTTTGGTCAGCTTTGTTTGTCATCCGCCGGCTATGATTTACCCGTCGGAAAGTAGCATTTTAGACGCATTTCCCCAGGTTGCCTCTTAACGAACCATCTTCAATGTTGGCTAGCATTTATCCACATGCCTGGATGGAATATCTGGGGCCTCTATCGCGGGGATCGGTCGAGCTAAGACCGAGGCTCTGTAACGCCAGATAAATCACATCTCGCAGCCAATGCTTTGGAAGAGCCAATCAGGCTGCTTGTATTTTCTCGTCTCCTGCACTGCTCGTCCTACTTGGCTACCCAATTGCCGTCTTAAAACCGTTCATTGGCTTGTACAGTTATAAGGTACAAGGCAAAAGGTAGAAATGGACACGATATTGGACCGCTTCTCGATGGCCAGCAGACACGCTTCTTTGCATCAACACTTGGTAGCACAACAGTCCGAAGCGTCACTATTCTTTTTCTGCGGGATCCAATGCCATGTCGGTGAGTGAAGCTGATTGACACGTTTAAACGGCTATTGCAAGGTTCGCTCCATTCGTCAACTCCCAATGTGATACGTGGACGCATGTAAGGGTCGTGATCCCCCCCCACCTACATCTTCATCTTCACCATACATAATGCGGGGGAACCACGAAGGTCTACGGAGCATCTCAGCTACACACCGATTAGAGGGCTCGCAATTGAAGGACCATTTCTGCAGAGAGCACTAACACTTTCATCACAACTACAGAGGCCAAACACCATGACGAGCAAAATTACGACACAAGAGATCCTGCAGCACAACAAGCTGGACGATCTGTGGATTGTTGTCGATGGACAGGTGTACGACATGACTGTTTTCGCACCTAAGCATCCTGGAGGAGCGGAGAGTACGTTCCAATCTTGACAAACAGATGGTAGCAGCCGCTCACGTCCCATACTAGTTATACACAAGTTTGCCGGAAAGGACGCCACAGAAGAGTATGCCCGAGTCCATTCACCCTCCCTGATCAGAGAGACTCTCGGAGGCAAAGGCCATATCGGATCGCTGGATACGTCAACAATAACAAAAGACTGGAGAATAGCCAATCAACCCACAGGCCGATCCGTCTCGGAAACTTCCAAAGGGAAGCCCGCTCTGGATGAAATCTTCAACATGGATGACTTTGAAAGGGCAGCACAGCTGGCGCTCTCGAAGAAATCGTGGGCATACATCAAGGGAGGCTCCAACGACAACATCACGCGGGATACCAACAGCTCCATGCTGCGAAAGATCTGGCTGCGCCCAAAGGTATTGCGCAACGTCGGGAGTGTCACGGCGCGGACGAGCTTGTTCGGATGCGATCTTGAGATGCCCGTCTTCATCTCTCCTACCGGAGCTGCGAAAGCGGGCGGCGCCGAGGGCGAACTGACTATGGCTCGAGGAGCCGGTGCAGCAGGCATTGTGCATTGTTTCGCGACCCCATCGTCATACACTCACCTTGAAATTCTTCAGGAGACGAAGCACCATGCCTTCTTCCAACTGTACGTCAACAAAGACCGGTCCAAGTCCGAGGCCATCGTCCGCACGATCGAGGCCACCGGCAAAGTAAAGGCCATTCTGGTGACTGTTGATGTCCCCGTCATTCCCAAGCGAGAAGACGACGAGCGCGTAAAGTCAAGCGAACAACTGCAGATTGCCGGAATCGGGCTCAGTCCCGAAACTGTCAAGGGGGACAAACGGGGAGCCGGTCTTGCGCGCCAAGTGTCGTCATTTATCGATCCGACATTTACCTGGGACGACCTGAAATGGCTGCGAAGCATCACCCATATTCCAATTGTTGTCAAGGGCATCCAATGCGCGGCTGATGCCATCCTTGCTGCGAAGATGGGGGCCCAAGGCATCGTCATCAGCAACCATGGTGGTCGAGCTGCTGATACTGCGCCGCCAACCATTCTTGTCTTGCTGGAGCTGCAGAAGCAGTGTCCCGAGATATTCGGCCAGCTTGAGGTGTTGATTGACGGCGGCTTTCGGCGAGGATCGGATATTGTCAAGGCGATTTGCTTGGGCGCATCTGCCGTCGGACTCGGCAGGCCGTTTCTCTACTCGTTGGGCTATGGTCAGGAGGGAGTAGAGCGCGTCGCATGGAGTAAGTTGCCGTATCTCACTCGATCCGTTTTGCTACGATGCTTACTCTCTGCAGTTTTAAAGGACGAAATTGAAACGGCCATGCGTCTGTGTGGGATGACGGATCTGATGAGAGATGCGCATCCAGATTTTGTCAATACGAGCAGCCTTGATTTCATGGTGCCTGGACTAAAGCATCCTTATGCGCGCAAGGTCAACAAGTCAAATGGATGGCTGAGCTCACTGCGGTCCAAGTTGTAATGTGAGTAGTGGAATAAGGCCTTGCATAGAGGATAGTAAAGGTATATTGTCCGGCGAGTCCACGAATAGCAGTCACATTTTGGATGGCCGTCACGAGGAGTCATGATGTCTGACATCCTTTAGCCGGTGGATGGCTATCTCTGATCAAATGTCAAAGCCTATGGATAGAAGGGAAACTGCATATTGCTTTTTGCGCTGGTGCAAGACATCAATGAGTGACATCCGTTTGTACGCTCGCCTTAAGATGAAGTGTCAGGCAGATTGAGGCTTCACTATTAACTGGTAATGGAGGCCCCTTTCTCCAAGTCGGACTCGGCCGGTCTGTCGGAGCCCGCCTATATTGTTGTACTGGCCGTCTTGGTGTAAGCCAGGCCCCTGCTCTCCGATGTTGTATAGATGCTGCGCCTCAGGGAGACAAGAATCAGCACTTGAGAACTAGGCAAACAGCAGTGCCCAGGCAGTCGCATTTCACCCAGCTAGGCAGCCCTTCGTACTTATGGACGAGGCAATGTCGGATCCGAAGTTTAGATCTGATGTAGGGTTTGTGAGTGTAGAAGCAAATTGGGCTTGTTGATCTGTTTATAAACTCTGGGAATATTATGCCCCAAACTACGCTAGAATGCTCCCGACTTGGCCTGACAAGAGGCAGTTGACCCTTGTTTGTTTATCATCCTCATCACTGACTTGGAGAGTAGCAAGAGGAGAGAATGGCCTGTAGGGAATGATCTACTCTACAAGTACTTGCGGTTGGGGTGAGATTTGGATTATAGTCAACCAAGGAAGCGAAAACGATTATACCACACTTCCCAATTCATGACTAACGTACGTTTTTTTGTTTCCGTAAGTGCTTTTGTAGGTGCTGCGAATGCCAGTCTGAGACACCATTATCCACTGCTGGTTGATATTTACTTTGCAACCTTGATCGGTGTTGATAATGCCAGTCTGAGAAATCATCCTCCACTGCTGGTTGGTGATCATTTCGCAACCTTGATCACCACCTTTCCAAAGTGCTTCTTCTCCCATTGATACTGATACGCCTTCTTCAGATCCTCAAACGGAAAGACGTTGGAATCGACCAGAGGATGAATATTGTTAGCCTCAATCGCCCGATTCATATCCTCAAACTGCTGCCTCGAGCCCACAAAGATGCCTCGGACGACGCAAAGGGAGTTGAGAACTTCCATCACGGGAGGCTGCTTCTCAGAAGGCGAGAGGAACCCGATGATGGTGATGACGCCCTCCAGCCGCACGGCCTTGAGCGACTGCGCAACGCTCCCGGCGCCGCCAACCTCGAGGATGTGGTCGAACCCTTTACCTCCGGGAGTCAGAGATCGAGCGACCTCGCCCCAGTTGGGGCTTTCGTGGTAGTTGACAACGTGAGAAGCTCCAAGCTTCTTCAACTGCTCGGCCTTGTCCTTGGTAGATGTAGTAGCGACAACTTTTGCGCCCGCGGCCACGGCGAACTGAATCCCAATCAGACTGACCCCCCCGGTCCCTTGGGTCAGAACCCAGTCTCCGGGTTTGAGCATATTCCCCTCCAGACCGTACAGGGCGTTCCATGCCGTCAGGGGAGCGCATGACAGAGTGCTGGCTTCAATGACGCTGAGAGAAGGCGGTGCTTTGACGAGGCAGTGCTCGCCGAAGACGGCGTAATCACGCAGCGTGCCGTCCACTGCACCGCCAAGGCCACTTTCGGCGGCCTCTTGAGTGATGGGGTTCGTCAAGTGATGCTCGTTGAACAAGGTGCAGACTCGGTCACCCTTGGACACTCTGATGACCTTGGAGCCAGTTGCAACGACAGTGCCGGAACAATCGGACCCAGGGATGACAGGGAGCTTGATATAAAATGGGTAAAGGCCCTGTTTGCTGAATTAGATGGCAGGTCTTCCTCGTAAGGGGGGCTTCGTGTGCAAGTCATACTCTCGGGATGGACAAGTCTCTGTAGTTTAGGGACACGGCCTCAATCTGAACCAGGACATCTCTGTCGCCGAGCTTGGGGACAGGAACCTTTTCTTGGTAGACAATCCCGTCGAAGCTGTCCTTGCGGATTTCGCGGATGGACCACGCGCGTGTAGTCGTGGGGAGAGACATTGTGATGAGATTGGTCTCCAAGAGTATGTTCCGTTGTATGTTTCTATAAGCAGTTGTGTTGCCGAATCGGTGCCCTTCGGGCGATATTTATACCTGCCGGAGGGGGACAGAGGGGTGCAAGAGTACCTTGCTCATGAATCCGAGCGGATGGCCTTTGCATCGAAACACATAAACTCCATTGATTCCGAGAGCTTCACAGAAGTTCGAATTCAGCTGAGACGCAACGAATCATGTCGCAGCTCCATCACATCGTCTAAGCTTGAGTTTGCGCTGACCGAAGCCATGTGCCGTCAATCCTCTTACACCAACGCTAGCATCGACGAATGAGAAACAAACGGCACGCTCTATCCGCGGAGGAGTACTTTGCACAAGCAGCAAAAGTGTGAGAAGAGGTCCCAACACTTTGGTTCTGGAAGATGCTGCGAGATCAGCTCCGTCTCCTCTCTCGGAAGTATAAACTCATGAGAGGAGGTCTTTCATTGGATCGCAGGTATCCGCCGACCCCTGCCGGTTGTGTGGGAAAGCTAGATCGGGACGGCAGCTAGATGGGGTCGGCTGAGCCCTGCAAAGCCTCGGTCGAAAGTAAAGCACACTGTTTGCTGTCGATTGATTGACACTGGCGTGGTGGTTTACTCTTTGCGGCGCAAGGGACTATGAAAGAGAGCACATGTTGTCGGGGTACAGCTTCAGCTTCGACCACTCTATATGATTAGAAAATCGAACTCCTCTTAGGGGCAAAGCACATTGTACGGCTATTTTGCGGTAGGCATTCCCATGTTGGCCTCCTTGGTCGGTTATTCACAGGTACAATATCCGAGAGAGTTCGCCTTTCTTCCATGTCTATCCGAATCGAGGAACTTGCTAAGCTCCCTCTATCTCAGCGATATAGCCCAATCTCTGCTCGCAGTAAGACTCGACGGCACTGTCGCCCAGGTTGGCCGCTCCATTATCTAGACTGCCAGACGTCAAGAGCGATGTATTTCGGCATGACTTCCAGCTGTCCGTATTGGCTGGAGCCGCAGGTTCCACAGAAGAAAGTGCTTGTTCGTCTCGTCTGACTCTCCCACGGTGTCGTGGGATTGGGTTCGCCTAAGTATGAAGTTAGATTGGCGACTGGAGGTCACAATGACGACGGAAGAAATCACCTTTGGTGACGTGGAAAGATACTTCCGGAACGACGGCGTTTGTAGTTGTACGCGCTGCCAGTCCAACTGCGAGTGCTGATGGAGCCGTTGAGCAAAGCATCAGCTATAGTCGTACCTTTCGGCAATCTTTGCAGTAGCAGAGCGCCGTGAGAATTGGCTGCCTTGTTTCAAACATTCAGTTTCATAACAGGCCTTGGGATCTGGGACCTGTGCAGGTATTGAATTCGAGGTCACTGGTGTAAGTGACATCTCCGCACAGGTAGCTTCCAAAAAGGGGCATTTTGATGGGATAACTTGGATAAGTTGACGAGAGTAAACTTCGAAGACGACCTCGGTTGAGCCAGTGATACATATATCTTCTTCATGCGAAAGGGGGGCTTGACGGAATATCTGAGGCGACATGGAGCAACACGGAGTCGCAAACATTGCGTGTTCAGCATGCACCAGGAACCTGTGCGCGACGATCTGCCATTGATCCGCGACACTCCGACAATGGATGTGCATGTATGCACAGCGGTAGCAATAGACTTGGGTTTAGAGCAGAGTTGACCCAGAGCAGGAATTGATTGACGATAGAGGCAGAAACAACAGTGAATCAACCTAATTGGAAGGTAGAGTTTTAGATCCGAAGGAGGAGAGTTCTGCTGCAGGATATGGAGAGTTAGAATATGCCGTGGAAACATACAAGGAAGTCTTTCACTTTGAATGATCGACCTCTGGGAATGCCGGTGAAATACAGCTGATCGCAGAGTTGCTCACGATTTGTTTTTTGCAACGACCGGCTCAACGAGACATGATCAGGATGGTGCCTTGAAGAAGCACTGATGGCACGTCTGCATACTGATACCAATACTTGCAGGTAGTAGGGCCTATTGCTCAGTGCACGCGAAGGTATCCAAGCCCTTCATTGCGAGGTATTCAAGTCCTTCATTGCATGTTCCCAGTCTTCAGCTACTAGTCTACTAGTTCTGGCAGCCTGCGAACATGAATCTTGAGCAGACGCCGCCGCCATAGCTTGCCCTGCACTGTAGGAATACTAATCAATTCCAAGTTGCTTTACCTTCCACCCAGCTGTGCCGTCTTCCAGGTATCAAAGTTTGATCTTTACGGTCGTGACGTTGTTCGAAACCTGTTTGCACGGGCAGAGTATGCCATCCACCTCGGCGATATGGTCAGAGCCATCAGGGGCTCCGATACCAGCAAGGACGAAACGGTGGAAACGGAGATATACAAACATATCAACGACTACATCTGTACAACTCATGGAGGTAAATTTCCTCTTTGGTGAAGCGGTTACCATGTCCCTTAGGTGAGCGTCTCGGTCCTGGAGCCAGTTTCCCATGCTGATCGAGGTTCAAGTGCCTCGATCATGCTGTATCGCAGGCAGGATTACTACAAGACATCGTTGACAACCCGAAAACCATCCTTGCATTCAAATGCGCGCACAATATGATCTTGGAGACATGCCGCGCCGAGGCCGGATGGGTCCAGAGACATGGCTGGCTCAATAACAGCAGTCTGTGTTTCCTCGGGCTCTGCTGCTGTCTGTACAGTGCAGCTGCTCAGCGGATGAATTGTCTTTGCAAGGGCTATCGACAGAAGAGACATGGAATTTGAGAAACTCTGGTCGGATTTTCACTCTATTGGAAGCTCGCAGGTACGGCTGTTCTGATTCCCGCATAGTCCTGACTTACACTCTGACAATGCTACCAGAGAACTTCCTTCGGCATCCTAATTCACATCCGTAAATGTACAAATATATCGGATCAACTTTGACCTCATTACGCACAATCTGATTCGAAACGCCTGGTTGCCGTTCTAGGGACCTGGATGACGGGAGATCTATTCCCGGAACAGCCACGGACCCCTCGGTAATCTTGATCAACTTCGGCGCTTGTCTCCCCAGGATGATATATGACAAGCATGCCAGATTCCACCGCACTCCGCATTCTGGGTAGAACACCTCTTGAGATGCGAAGTAGCGACAATGAAATTACTGAGGGACTGAACAGGCAGGTCAATCTGATGAACATGTTGGCTGCAAGGCTGCACGACCAGCGCATCTGATGACCGCGGGATCCAGAAGTCCGAGGTCACCAGCGAATCTGGCCCCAGGGGAAGGAAAACGGAGAATACGATCACCACTTAAGCTTGATGCAACCATCTTATGGATGTGCCAATGGAGACCCATGCCGACTCAGGCCCAACGTCGATTTTGGCGTCCATGGTAGACATTGCTTGAGATGTGATATATGATGATCGGCGGTCTCGAATGTTGACGGTTGAAAACATGACTTCACCGACGGCATCCAGGCAGAGCATGAACTCTGTTTACTACCACAGGGTACTGAAAGACTCAAGGTAGAATCTGGCAACTGGCGCCTACTTTGAAAAGGAGGAAAAAGAAAAGAAATTGCTGAATTACCGATATATGGGTTAGCTGAGTTGAGCATCCTGCTGTATCTGAAGATGCGGCTGATGCCCCGCGAGACAGTTTTTGCTGCCCCGCATTGCGGGAGGAGAGGAATTGAACTTTGGGGCCAGAGTGAGGCTGCAGAGGCAGAAGCCGTGAATGAGTAAGTTGGTGCCTGTTTACGAGGCTGTTTTACGTTGTGCGATTGGAGCCTCAGTTCATCCGTTGTCGAGTTGTACGAGGGAATGTGCATGCAGATACATGCATGCACATGGATCCTGGCGGCACGCTGCAGCTCGTGAATCCGAGGAGATTGTGCCAACAGCCTCAAGACTGACAAACTGCTGCTGTACCCGTGGATTTCTTCGCCTTTTGACAACAGAACAAGACATTTTGCGATGCAATAGGACGATGCTGATCGGTAGTTAAGCACCCAGATAGGCTGCAACCTAGCCATCACTAAGAGACGCTTCATCAGCTCGTGACGACAAAGGCCGCGCCATGGCAGAGGCTTGGAGATTCTGCGTCGCTCAGCTCCGCCGCCACCGAAGCCCGTGATTGGAGGATGGCAAACAAGGTTGGACGAGGCTGAGCCCGCTAGAGGGTGCCATCATCCTCTTGATTCGTGAGTTGCTGTGGGCTTGAGTAACTGTATATCGAGTTGAAGGCGTGTGGCGTCCGCCTCAACGGTGGCATGTCTATTTTAGGCGACTGATGCGTACCTGGGGAGGGATGCCGTGTGCAATCGTCAGCCAAGCAATGCCAAGGTACGGAGTACTGCTACCGAGTACGAGTTGAGGGACGGAGTTGTCAGTCGGGGATTATATGGAGAGAGAGAGAGAGAGAGACGGTGTGGATGGTGGATGTGGCCTGGCCTTTTGCTGCTGACGACGTCGTTGCGGTTTTTCGCGGATGTGGAAACAAGGCGATGCCGCGCAAGGGGGGGAAAGATCGTGATCCGTATCGCGGCTTATCGTGTTGGCGTTGGTGTGGGTGCACATGTGTATCGACCTGGAAGCGGGGAGAGAGTTCAGACTGCGCGGCTGCTCTTATAGTTGAAGATACCTAGGTGAACAGATGAGATGAAGATGGGACTAAAGGTCACTGGGCAACACGGCATCTTCCCCTGAGATTGTGCTCCCCTCTCGTCAAATTCTCTTGTCCATGTGCCCTCGTCAACCTCCATCCCTCTCTTCTTGTCGACGTCACTTGCTTCCCGTCGCCAAGGCAATGGCCCAATCAAAGCCCTTGGTGGGGTGCCGCCAGCCAGTAGAATCCCGCCGCGGCCCTGGAATCTGCCTCCCCCCCCCCCCCCCAGCGCCCCTACCGGTGCTACAGGGGCTGCCCAGGTGCGCCAAGGCACTGAAAGCCCCCCCACTAGCGCCTCTGAAACGGACAGCTGGTGCAAGGGTCATCTGGGACGGAGGGGCCAGGGGGGACGAGTTTTGCTCGAGCTCTGGCCCACGGCCCTGGTCTCCGAAGCCTCACTGAAACTGCTACTTCATCAAGTTTGAAACCGCCGTTTGATCTTTTTTTCTCTCATCGTCTCTGTTCCCCATGCCGTTTGAATTGGACGCTGCTGATTCTTGTTCGCTAGAGAGCGCTGATACCAGGTAGGGGAGGATCACGGCAGCGACTCTGCGCCAGGAACAGACACAGCCAGACGTTACGCCAAAATCGGCCTCATACCTGTGGAGTGTCTACGATTTCCCGGCGGGAGGAAAGAAAAAGACGCGAGAAACAAAGCCAAACATTCTCGACGTGCCCGTACTTGGTACGTCTCGGTACCTTGCATGATCCAACAGCTGCCATTGGCGAGCATCCTCACCAGCCGTCCTTGATCGCCCATCCGTGAACCATTTCAGGGTGTGCACAGGCCGCCCGCGTGTCGTTTCTCTCGCCCTCTTCTCTCCCGCATCTGACGACTGCTGCTGCGCCGCAAAAGATCTCGTTGGCGGTCCTTCGTCTGCCGTAACTGAGAAGCAGAGACACTCGCTGCTGTCATCCATTCCAGGCGCCACCGGGGGGAACGTGGAGGGAACAAAGACCCGGGCGAATCGAATCTGCGCCCTTGAATCAATCCGTTTCCCAGCACGAATAGACGAGTACAGACTCCGTACAAGAGAGCACTGCTGCATATCGTTGTCGACGTCTCTCGACCAACCAACCGCCCTCAATTGCCTTGTCCCGTCGTCCTTACCAGTTTGAGCACGCATATCACCGACCATGTCGTATAATCGCCTAGGTATGTGCTTGTCATCTCCCATTTCCCCTTCGGACGACCCTTGGCATCGCAAGCCCCCCTGCTCGCCTAATCTCGAACACCCACTTATGCCCACATCGCCGTTGCGACGTCGTCGCTCCCTGTCGCGACATCTTCAGCATTTCGATGGCCGACCCTCTCGGCTAGCACCTCTCCCCACGGTCCCTGAGTTGCGGCGCGATACCCTCGCGCGCATACAGATAGACCCGTAGCGCGCTGCGTTGCGCCTCGTCTCTCCAACCATTCTTCCTTCATGACCTCTCACTGCCTCTGCTTCTTGAGCGTCGCTTTTCACCGCAACCTAACGAATCTTCTCACCGGCAGACTACAGTTTCGACGACGATCACCAGATGGATCCCCGGGGCAACCCGTACAGGTCGCCGTCGCCTGGCCATCCGCTTCAGCAGGGATACCAGCTCGACGACAATCCGTACGGCCACCCTCAGAATCCCCAGATGCCCAATATCGGCCGGCTGGCCAGTCCGAGTGATCAGCTACACATTAACCCCGCGGTAAGTGTCGGAGACGACCTCTCAAGCAAGCCGTTGGAGAGGAATCGTGTCTGACTTTTGGGCGGCCCTTAGCACTCCGTCGACACTCTGTCCTACAACAGCCAGCACCCTTCGGACTATTCAATAAACCCAGAGGCCCATCACGATGCCTACTATAACGCTCCCTACGAGCCTCATCCCCACGAGGGCCAAGGCTACGACCAGCACCAATCGTACGACCAGCCGGGCTACGACCAGCCTGGATATGACCAGCAAAACTACGATTATGACGACCGGCGACCGATGCTGTCTCACCAGAACACCGAGCTTCCCCTCAACCAGGTGGAAGAGGCCCGGCCTGTCACGCCGACGGGCGGCATCAAGAGGTGGAAAACGGTGAAGCAGGTGCTCCTGTACCGCGGTAACCTGGTGCTTGATTGTCCGGTGCCGCCCGTGTTGCTGCGCGAAAACCCCCACGGCGAACGTGACGAGTTCACGCACATGCGATACTCGGCCGCGACCTGTGACCCCAAGGACTTTTACGACGAGAACTTCACCCTGCGCCAGAAGCTCTTCAGCAAGCCGCGCCACACCGAGCTCTTCATCGTCGTGACCATGTACAACGAGGACGACGTTCTGTTTGCGCGGACCATGGTCGGTGTCTTCAAGAACATTGAATACATGTGTAACCGCCCCAACAGCAAGACGTGGGGCAAGGACGCCTGGAAAAAGATTGTCGTCTGCATTGTCAGCGACGGCCGTGCCAAGATCAACCCCCGAACAAGGGCCGTTTTGGCCGGTCTCGGAGTCTATCAGGAGGGCATCGCCAAGCAGCAGGTCAACGGAAAAGATGTGACCGCTCACATCTACGAGTACACCACCCAGACACACCTGCAGCTGAACAAGGACGTCGTCTCGCTCGTCCACCGCCGACAGCCGGTGCAGCTGCTGTTCTGCCTCAAGGAGAAGAACGCCAAGAAGATCAACTCTCACAGATGGTTCTTCCAGGCGTTTGGCCGCGTGTTGGACCCCAACATTTGCGTCCTCATTGACGCTGGCACGAGGCCTGGTGGCAGCTCCATTTACCACCTCTGGAAGGCGTTCGACTTGGAACCCATGTGCGGAGGCGCCTGTGGTGAGATCAAGGCCATGTTGGGCACTGGCGGCAAGAATCTGATCAACCCACTCGTTGCCACGCAGAACTTTGAGTACAAGATGAGCAACATCCTCGACAAGCCTCTGGAATCGGCGTTTGGCTTCATTTCTGTGTTGCCCGGTGCCTTCTCGGCCTATCGATATGTTGCTCTGCAGAACGACAAGAACGGCCAGGGCCCCCTTGAAAAGTACTTTTTGGGTGAGACTCTGCACGGTGGTGGCAAGGCCGGTCTCTTCGAGTCCAACATGTACCTGGCCGAAGATCGTATCCTCTGCTTCGAGCTGGTCACCAAGCGGAACTGCCACTGGATCTTGCAGTACGTCAAGTCCGCCACCGGAGAGACCGACGTGCCCGATACGGTCACGGAGTTGGTTCTCCAGCGGCGTCGTTGGCTCAACGGATCCTTCTTCGCCGCCATCTATGCCATTGCTCACTTCCACGACTTCTTCCGCTCCGACCATTCCTTCTTCCGGAAGATGGCCTTCTTCATCGAGTTTGTCTTCAACACCGTCAACATGATTTTTGCTTGGTTTGCCATTGGCAACTTCTTCTTGGTCTTTAAGATCCTGACGACCAGTCTCGGCTCGGATGATTTGCTTGGCAAAACCGGTGAGATCTTGGGTGTCGTGTTCGAGTGGCTCTACGGCGTTATTCTCATCACCTGCTTTGTCCTGTCCTTGGGCAATCGGCCGGCGGGTTCCGGCAAGCTGTACTCGGCCATGGTTTGGTTCTGGGCAATCATCATGATGCAAGTCCCCTTTGCTTTCTCTTCCACTTTACCTGTTTAATGCTAACCCCTTCACACCAGCTACTTGATGTTTGCAGCAATCTTCATCGCAGTCAAGGCCATCATCGCGGATCTCAACGACGGTGACGGGTTCAACATTAGCCAGTTGTTCAAGAACCAGGTCTTCTACACGCTCATCGTGTCCGTCATGTCGACTTATGGAATCTGGCTCATTGCGTCCCTCCTCATGTTCGACCCGTGGCACATGATTACGTCCTTTATCCAGTACATGCTCCTGACGCCGACCTTTACCAACGTCCTCAACGTCTACGCCTTTTGCAACACCCACGACGTGTCTTGGGGTACCAAGGGAGACGACAAGGTCGAGAAGCTGCCGTCCGTCAACACCAAGGATGGCCAGGGCAAAACCGACCTTCCCGACGAGGGCGACTTGAACGCGCAGTACCAGCGCGAGGTTGCCATGTTCAGCACCAAGTTCAAGGAGGTGAAGAGAGACCCTACGCCGGCGGAACTGCAGGAGAAGCAGATGGACTACTACCGTGGTGTCCGTACCGGCGTCGTGCTCATCTGGATGATTACCAACTTTGCCCTCGCGGCCGTGGTCCTGAGTTCAGCCGGTCTAGAAAGAATCACGCCGGGTACCGCGCAGGATCAGGAGGCGCAGCAGACGGAGCGGTCCAACATTTACATGGCCGTCGTCCTGTGGAGCGTTGCCGCTCTCAGTAGCTTCAAGTTCTTGGGAGCCATGTGGTTTCTCATTGTCAGAATGTTTAGGGGTGTTTGAAGGGTGCACGTTGGGTGTTGGATCAAAGGAAAGCTTGAGCAATACAAGAGACGAGAAATGGAAACTGACGACATGGGAGTGTTTGCATTGTGTTATTTATTTTTCTTGGATTATACCCCGTTTTTGTTATTTGCTCGAGAGGCAAACGAGGGCTTGTTGGGTTTGTGTATGTATGTGAAAAGGCGCCCTTGCGGTAGAGCTTGAGGGCCTCCCAGGAGCCGATATGTGCGACAGCTGAAGGAGTCTGGCATATTGTTTTTTTACATCTACCCCCGAGTCTCTTGATTTTTCCTATGCTGACAATGTCCATCAATCAGGCTTAGTGGAACCGCGCGACGCTTGCTGCACGCCCATCATCAGTCCTCCGCATCTCACGACATGGAATTCATTAACAAACCGTCTGGCTTGTCTTTTTAAAGACTTGGAGACTTGGCAGCCTTTTAGCAGCTACATACCTCAGCTTTTCACATTTAATTCTTCTTCACGTTATTCTCAGCCTTTTCTCAACTTTTCTCTCACTTTCTACTCACATTGGCGCTTTTTCTGCCTCAACGCGTACTCGTACAATAATTAACCCTACCGGACCTACCCATGAAGTTTCACACACCACTTGCCTAGGTACTGCTAGATATCATGGCACACTTTTGATGATTCGTCTAGAAGCATCCCTTTGCGCATGTTCGGTGTTGCGAATCTCTTGCAGCGCTCCCCAAGATACACATCTCCTCTTTCTTTATGGAACACTGCGGCATAAAACGGCTTTTCCATAAGTAGGGCATGAGCTGTTCCGCAGTCCGAGCAGCCTTCCAAAGGCCAAAGGTATATGTGAATCCCGCCATGATTCAAGTTTTGGATGGACTCTTGGAGACTTGAGTTCATTGTGAGATCTAGCACAGTGAATCGCATCTTTTCCTAAAAGTTCGGGCCGTTTAAGCTGCACTTTTAGCCTTAGCGCAAGTAACACACAATCGACGGTGACGCTCGCGTAAAGCAGTCGAGAGAGGAGGCTTGATGGCGCAGTTCTGCCGTCCATGTCAGCAGCTGTTCAGGTGCACGGCAATGCATCGCTAAAGTAAAGAGCTCACCATGCAAACCACGTCGGCGCATCGCCTGCACATCGCTGCGTCTGCTCTGGATCAACCGGCACGGCCTCTCTAGAGCAGCGCAGCTACTTGCCTCACTTTCTTTGCTGAACTTTCTTCTCTTCTCATTTTCTTCTGGCACTTTCTCCATATTGTCGTCTGCTAATTTTTCAAGAGCGCAACTGCCTTGACACTTCACAGCGCCGCTCCTCTAAAGGTCATATTCCTCTTCTTCTTTTTGCCTTTGCCTCTGCCTCTGCCTCTGCCTTTCTTTTATGCTCCCTTTCAGCCCTCATCTCGAGCACTGTTCCGCTTGGGTACCTGGTATGTAGTACTGGCGTCGCCTACTAGGTCAGTTACAGCCTTGTACTTTATTCACTGCCACCTTTCACATGCCAACTTCGCTCCCGGAGTGAAAATTAGATATAAATCTTCGTTCCCTCGAGCAAAATGGCGTCCAGGGAGACGCGCAACACCATTCTTGGTTCTCCTGCGAAAAGAAACCGCCGAAGCGCATCTGCTGATGCCCGAGAGCCACGGTCGCTTGTCTAGAAGACAACGAGAAGTACTCGAACCAGCCCAACAAAACGCCGCCTCCAAGCAAAATCTGTCGACATCAAGATGCAGGCAATTCCTCCAGGAGCTGAGGAGCAAGAGTATTACTACTACGGGCTTCCATCGAATCCAAAGCTCATTGCTCGCACAAGCACGAACATTTGGGTAAATCCTCAGATGCCTGGGCCTACGACTTTCACAGGCACTTTCAATATGTACCGAAAAATGCTTCAACCTGTTGGGCGACACCCTTTGCTTCACCAACTCTGGAATAACGCGAACTCTTCTCTTAGAGTGCAAATCATAGACGCAGTCGGCAGTATTCAGTGGAACGCTATCGATGTTCTGCGTATTGGTTTTCCCCATGAGGATTCTCCAATCACGCTCATGATAGCCGTCACACCAGATACCCTCTCGTGGAGCCAAGGCTATACCACTGCAGCGCAATGCAAGTCTATTCTGGAGCAGCATGGCATATATGGCGTTGAATGCGAAATCCGCGAGTCTGTTGTTACCTTTCTCACTCAGCCTGATGAGAAGATCTTGCAGCTCTCATCAAATTTTCCAGACTCATTTTCCGCCGAGCATAGAGATGGATCAATTCACGCTCAGTTCACTGATTATCTTGGAACTCGGATTGCGATCAAAGACAAGCCCTCGCATGCCGGAACAAAAGGGATTTACCTCTCACTTGCCCCTTCTTCTCCCGAGGGCAAGCCCATGCTTGTGGCACTTACCTGCCGCCATGTGGTCATCCCTACCCGATCAGAGGGCATACAGACATACCGCCGCCCGGAGTCTGGCCCTTTCAAAGATATCATCCAGGTTGATCAGCCAACATTCGAGAGCGAGCTTGAGATTTTGGAAGCATGGATTGCAAATGGGAAACCTCATGACAGCAGCGCCCTGCTTCTGAGAGACACCATGAAACCTTTGAGAGCTGCTCCATCCAGAGTGTTTGGCCGAGTTCTTTTTTCGCCCGAGTTTTCATGTTCAACTGCTGACGGCAGCGCTACGTGGCTGAAAGACTGGGCATTAATCGAACTGGAGCCAACTAGTCACCAAGCTCCGCTCAACTCTATCACAAACCGAATTTTCATCGGACCAGAACACAACTTTGCGTCCCTTGTTCGAACAGCCAAATCAGGATGGAAGGGGCTTCCAACTCCAAAGGCGCCAGAAATGAACGCTGGCTGCTTTAATCTCCTGAAACAAGTCGTTCCTTGTGAAGAACTCTTCAACCCCCCTGATATTGCTGAATACTTTGATGAGCCGGCAATTTGTGTAGCCAAGTATGGCCCAACATCTGGTCTGACTATAGGCCTTGGCAATACCCTCAAGTCTGTTACTCGCACTACGGATACTCCAGGTGGAGGAAGAGAGTATATAAGCGAAGAATGGCCGATTATTTCAGTCCTTAGGGCAAGGGACCGCGCTGCACGTTTCGCTGAACCTGGCGATTCTGGTTCTTGTATCTGGGATATGAAAGGACGCCCTGCTGGTATTGTAATGACGGGGAATGGCATAAACGGCATGAACGATGTCACTTATGCATCACCATTGGAGCGCTTACTTGCGGATATCAAATCCCATGGGTTTGAGGTTTCTCTCGTCTAAGGAATGGAGGTCTTGGGAACACATCCAATACTTGGAAAGGGATAATCAGTAGACGTGGAATTAAGAGAGTGAGACGGCCATCTCTTAAACACATTTGCCGTTGATCCGTTTATTGCAAGAACTAATCAAAGGGGTCTTTCGGCTGTGGCCCTCGTGCGCCCGAATACTGCTCAAAGAATACCAGCTAGTACCTTACATAGCCGTCCTCCACATCCAGTGGTGGGCTCAAGCAGGCATATCGCCGAATCTAAAGCGTCAACGTACCCATTTGCTCGCCTCTGAAGATCCTGGTCACAACAACAATCCTGGTCCCGGCGACGATCCTGAGGTCAGCGACGCTCCCGACTGAATTTATGACCCCGAGTTAATGCCTGTTACGATGCTCCCGCGCCGTCAAAGCTCAGCGATCTTGAGTCAACTTTGAAAGCCCTCTGACTCTCGTCCCTCTCCTCCCTCTCCTGACAAGCTCTTTGCTGCAGCTGCTTCAGCATCACCCTGATGGCGCCTACGTCTCTCTCCCCACCTCATATATACATGACGGGGCCTTCAGCATAACAAAAACTGCTTGCACGCGGTATTGCCCCCTCAGGCTGCTGACGCCCAGATCCGAGATCTACTCCGGGATGAGCTTCCTGTCGACCAGCAGCCCGCCAGCAAAAGGGTGTCCCAGAGCGCCTCGCTGGGAAGAATTGCACGCGACGACAATGTCCAGAGCGGCTCCAGCAAGACGTCCAGCCTGATGAACCGTATGACGCCATCTGCGTTGAAGACTAGATTCAAGTCTTTCTGGATGGAGAGTCCTGTGTACCGCAAGGAAATGGGCAAGACCAGTGCGGTGGCCGCCAAGCGAGCTCAACCGCAGGCGTCTCGCCAACTCCCAAGAAATCAACACAAGTCTCGCGTTCACCCCAAGCAGCTGGAGCGAAACCAACCGCATGGAGATACCAACGCATGGTAATCGTTCACAAGATCTTGGTTCTTTGCGTGGGAAAGAGATGGAATGTCCAGTGCGTCTGCACCCTGATCGCTCTTCTGTCGCAGTTCCCTTCACAGCCAAAGGTGTCCCGTCAGAGCTATCAGAGTATAGTCATCCAGATGTAGCCATCATTCTGCCCTGCCTGAGCTTCTACTAAGCTTGGCTCATACACACAGCTTCGACAGGGATTGCAGCACGTACCAGCTTCGGAAGATGTAGCTTTAGAATACAGGCGATGAACTTCCTGTTAAATCTGCCGCCAGAATTGGGGTCCTGGAATCTAATCAATGCGGATGATGAAGATCAGATGCAAAGACTTTGGCACCATCTACGGAAGAGCCAGGTTACGTGCAACATCATACGACCATCATCGACAGGCAAACAGAATCCCTTGCCATTGCACTCGGCGCTATCTCAGTGGCATGATGCCTCACACGTCTCTCCCAACCGACTAATAACGGAGAAGAGTACAGCGGATGTGCTGGCCAACGGAAACAACATCGCTCGCCTCATAGTTCCAAAGCCGCTCATCATGCAGACAGCCCAGATGATGCATTCAATCATGGGTCCATCATGCTTTCATTCAGCTGCATACGCACTTTGCTGTTGATCAAGCATTCAAAGTGGACGATCGGCCAACACTTTGGTGATTTCCGCCAGGCAGTTCTCGCCAAACGTACTCGCGCAGACGCTTTTGACACCGCGACCCAGACTGAGCGTCGAGATGTTTACGCCGCGGCTCCGGCAGACGTGGCTGGGATTTGGCCAACTGAGATGGCTGAACAACGGGCCGAAAAAACAGGCCGACGACACCGACATTTGCTCTGCAGACTGATGGACCTATCTGAGGGAGAAATTCACGCCCAGTTCACTGATTAGCTTGGAACTCGGATGGCGATCAAGGACAAGCCCTGAAATGCCGGAACAAAAGGGATATATACCTCTCACTTGCCGCTTGAATCCCAGAAAGCACCAAATTCAGTGTCAGCCAGTCCGGTGTTTTTCTTCCACAGGGTGGTTGTCGGCCGTTGGGTCCCTGGCCAGCGGGGAATCAGGGGGCATAATCATCATCGGGGGAACTGTGCCGCAAGGTCTATCGTGCCGTCCGCCGGTGCGTTGGGGAGATGGACCTTGTGGGTTTCTTGAGTGTATTCCGCGGCATCTTTGACCAATTCGGAGAAACGGCGATATCCACCCCACGAGCTCCAGTTCTTCACTGCGAGGACTTTGGTGTCCACGCACGCCTTGAAACATTCTTTGTACTGGTCTGGCTTTATGCCAGCCAGTTTGAAGACGCCTTCGGTAAGTTCCTTGCAAGAGGCAAGGATCTCTTCCTTTGTTAAGGTGGACTTGAGCTTGTCGTCTCCGTTATAGCCTCTCTGGTAATGTCGGTACTTTTGTCGGATGGCTGCGACTTGTTCTTGCGTGAGGTGTGATGGGATGTCCTTGATAATGAGAGCGGATGCTCGTTCCTGGACGCCTTGGTGTTTATTTCTGGTGATGCAGACCCAGGTTGATGTGAACATGGAGGAGGAGAAAAGTTGAGGTTCACGAAGAAGCGAAAACGAGGTGATAGAAAACAACCGGAAAGAAATATCTAGAATAGGAATAGAAATGTTTGTCAAAGTCTCCGGTCCCAAAATCGTCCAATAGTGTTGAGGTGCTGTCAGTTAAACTGCCTGGCAGCTGTCATCGCACCTATCGCTGTTCATCAGCTGGCGGATCTTCTCGCTGGCAGCTGGATCTGGATGTTTGTCCTCGGGTGCTCCGTTACTTTTGTCGTTTCTGGCATCTGAGGATACAACTTCGCCGTGGGATGATCCGTCTCACATGTCCGTACAAGGTCTTCTGCCGTCCAAATCAATTCCCGTCTCTTGATCCATTCATCGGTATATAAGGGCGTCTTGTCTGACAAACGGCGTGCGGATTGGCCGTTCTCTCCAATTGGGATTGTTGACGTTCTTCTCCTTTGCTTCTCGCGCCTGCTCTGTCAATTTGGCCATGCATTCGGCGTTTTTGTCCAGAACCTGGATAATGGCTTTGTAGTGCTTGTCCGTGGCATATCCGGCTGCGATTTTCCGCTTCAGCTCGCCTGGCATATGCAGGGTTGTCGACATCAGACATGCATCAGGTGTCCAGATATCATCCAGCTCGCTTTCGTTCGTCCTTTTCCCCATCGTCTGTCGCCAAAGTCGGAAGCCTTGCGAGCGCGTCCGGCACCAGGTTCGTGTTGCCGGCGATATGATGAACGTCCATCTGGAATTTGACTGAGGTAGATGGACGCGGCCATCAGTCTTTCATTTGCCTTGACCAGGTCGGATGTCTTTATCGTCATGTGGTTGACAATTCCTTTCGTGACCAAATGGTCGGTCAGCACAGTCACCGGCTGTCGACACGACTGAATTAACGTTCTCAATTCCAGCTGGCGCTGTTTCGTACTTCCGCTTGTACCAGTCGTGCAGCAGCTTCGCCGCGTCGGTGCCCATTTTGTCAACTGTGAACCACCTACTGTTGGAGCCGGCGAGGCCTTAGATCCGCGTCAGGTATTGAGTTGTGCCGTTCTGGACTCGTTCCTGGATAATGGCTTCGAGGACGGCGGCTGTGCGGATCGGGATGATTGTGTCGCCGGCGCTGGTTCCAGGTGGTCGACTGAGATAACTGAGTGTATATGCCAGTGTTCGGGTATGTCTAACCTGTTCAACGATCTTAAAAGGTCTGGCGAACTGTAAACAATTTTTTGGCGAGATGGATGCCTGTATTTCGTAGCCTTTATTAAGTCGCAGATAGACAGCGTCGCCGTCTTTAAAGAGCCTTGTGAGGTGGCGGTGTTCGTCGTGAGACCTTATGGTGACGGTGGTAATGGCCATAGCGTTATATACCAACAGTCTAGTTTGTGGCAGGTTTAATAGGTGTGCGGGCGTGTTGTAAGGATGGCTGTCATATCGTTCGGAGTGAAACCTTGACTACCTCGTTTGGGGGGGAGATTTGTCGTGGCTGACTTGGCATCGTCAATGTTGAGCTGGATATGCGCAATTGTGTCTGGCCATCGTCTAGGATCATGTGGTCGCTCCATGTAACAGGTTCCATTAAGCCCCAATCTTCAAGAGTCACTGCCCGTAACGACTACTAAAAAAAAGCCCCTTGGTCTGCCTGACTCGGGAGAAAAAAATATATATATATAGCCGGGGAGCCAGCCTTGAGAGAGAGGGGAGAGAGAGAAAACGCAGAAAGAAATCGTCAAACGCCGATGTCTCTCAATGGGTGCCCATCCAGCTGTTCCCCCCATATTCCCAGTTCCTTTCACTCAAACGCCCGGACGTAAAGACAGAGGAGAAAATCGAAGGTCAAATAGCACCCAACCGAACACTTGCCTCATGACTCTGGCGTCGCCTCTGAAGCAGTCCCTTGCTCGTACTTCTGTATGCATGTCAGATGATGAATGCTTGGGCAACGGTGAAGACGATATCGTACCTGCCGAAGAAAATCCTCGAACACCAGCTTGTTTTTTCCTTGAGCGGCGCTGCATGGCCAAAAAAACTTTACCGCAGAATGGAAGCCATCTTTTGCCATGATATTTGTATTATCCGGCCCTTGGTTCTCACCAAATTGCAAACCATAGGGCCTTTTTGCCTTGTCATACCACGTCACATATAGTTCGAGCCTATGTGCCAAAAGCTTGTCGAGCAGAACTGACTCAGGAGATTCGCGCCACTTTGACAGCTCCTTGTGCGCGTGTCTTATGCGCTGGGTGAGGCTTGCGCGTTGTCCGCGAGTGAGATCAGTCCAAGTAGCTTGGGGGTATCCATGGAGGCTGGCAAATTTTTGATAAAGCTCTCCAATTCGGTCGGGCGTCCAGATTTCGTCAACTGCACTGAAGATATAGCCCACTTCTGGCAAATTGAGAATTGTCATGATTTGACTCCTTCGCTTGTCTTGCGCTTGCTCAATTTTCTTTTCAGCGCGCTTATGGAGGTGGGGATAGCCAAGTTCGCGCATCTTTGCTCGTCCCTTTGCAAGGCCTGGATAGCCGAGTTCGCGGTCTTTTGCTCGTCCCTTCACAAGGCCTGGATAGCCGAGTTCGCGATGCCTTGCTCGTCCCTTTACAAGGTTTGGAAAGCCGAGTTTGCGTTGTACTTCAGCGGCTTTCTTGCCGCCTGGAAAGCCAAGTTCGCTATTCCTTGCTTGTGCCTTTGCAAGGTTTGGAAAGCCGAGTTCGCGGAGTTTTGCTCGTGCCTTTGCAAGGTGTGGATAGCCAAGTGCGCGCATCGTTGCTCGTCCCTTCGCAAGGCCTGGAAAGCCAAGTTCGCGAGTCCTTGCTCGTCCTTTCGCAAGGTTTGGAAAGCTGAGTGCGCGGAGTTTTGCTCGTCCCTTGGCAAGGCTTGGAAAGCCAAATGCGCGCTGCGTTGCAAGTCCCTTCGCAAGTTTTGGAAAGCCGTTTTCACGTTCAATCTCACGGGTTCGCTCGGGGACTGCATATATGATTGCAAGTTAGCTCTGATTTCTCTTCTTTCACTTCGGGGAGTCAGGCTTACCTCTTGCGATGGACTGGAAATGAAGGGCTGAGCGGATTGGAATAGAAGCTAGGTTGGCCGATATGTTCCAGATCAGGTCCGCAAAAGCAGCCTCGCGAGCCCCAGCCCCATAGAGAAAGTGACTGGCATGGAATGTGTAAAGTATGACCTGTTTGATCTCCTTGGTGGTACTGTTGTAGACAACATAGAACGATGGAGATGCCTCGAACACTGAGAGTTTGAACTGGAACTGGACCATCTTGAGGGATATGGAGGTATCCTTGCTAAGCTTCTGAAAGAAGGCTTTGAAACAGTGCTTGCCGACGAGCAAGACAATGGGGGAAGATGACATGATGTCGTAGCTGAGGCTCATACTTCGTCGAACGAGCTTGGGCCATACCGAGGGTCCGAAATCCTTCTCCTACTCGGGCTTTCGAGACTTGTTGCGGAAGGGAATCATGTCTGCGACGGACACGGTCGGAGGGCAACCGATCTTACGGACTTGTTGCTTCAGGCTTGGGTTCGTTGGGTCCTGTGGCAAGACGTTAGACTAAGTATGATCGCCGGACTGTCAAGCACACATACCAGCACATGCCCAAAACGAATGTTGGTCTTCTTCGTTACGAAGGTGGGATAATGCCTGCCGCGCGTCATGTTAGCCTCGTGGAGCAGAAGTGGAACATGCCAGACTTACCATTGGATGTGGAGGACCGCTCCTACTGCGCCAGAGGGTTTTGCCAGAGTTGCGAGGTCGTAGTCGTCGCCAACAAGGGGCTTGATGTCCTGAAGATACTGATTCCAGAGTGAATCCATATCATCGCAATGGGTGTGCCAACTCGGCCTGTCGACATCTTCCACAAAGGCAACTGGGTCAATCTTGGATTCGGGATGGGAGGCCTGTTGGACCCTTGACAGGGATGAGTATACACGTCGACAATAAGGATACAGATAACATACCGCTTGACGAACTGCCGGATCTCTTGTTGGAGTTGCAAGGTCCCTCCGCTTGCAGAGTATAAAACCTCTGACCAATCGAGACTGTTAGTGACATTCGGGACTCCGAGAGCTGTCAACGTTGACTCAAGATCGCCGGGCTTTGACGGTGCGGGCGTATCGAGATTCATCGGCACGGCATCAAGCATCGCCTCAGCTTCATCGTCCAAGTCCGGAGCGTCGCTGAGATCAGACTCATCACTGGAAGGATTGTAGTCATCATCAGGGGTCTCCGAGCGGACAACACGGGTGCGTTGACGCTTTCGAGCCAGCGATTCGCCTGCTAGAGAGGTTAGTTTGCTACTGCCAAATCGGTGGGTGGGATTCTATGATATACCGTGTGCGGCTGGACGCTTTCCAGATGGAGATGCGACGGTCTGATGAGCAGCATCTTCGATTGGCGTTCCAGATGAAACGAGAGGGGACGCCTGGAAAACTGGATGAAGAAGCTTGCTCTCATCACATTCAATCAGCGTGATAGGAGTCACCAGGAGGAGTGCCGAAGTTGGAGAGTCCAATTGCAGTGGTAGACCCGGGAGCTTGCTCTCATCATCCCCAATTGGCGCGATAGGAGTAGCCGGAAGAGACGCTGAGCTGGAGGAGGGTACTTGCAGTGCTAGTCCAGCGATCTGGCTATCATCGTCTCCAATTGGCCCGGGTGAGGAATCCGGAGGGCGTTGAGCGCTTTGCGGCGGAGTGGCCATTGTGATTTGCAGAACCGGGCCAAGGAGCTCCTTGTCATCGTCCCCAATTGGCGTTGGAGGCGATTCTGGAGGCCGTTGAGCACTTTGCGGAGGGCTCGCCATCATGACCTGCAGCGCTTTGCGGAAGACCGAAGGCTTTCTGAGAGTGTGTCATCTCGAACAATTTGCAAATGTGCGTGGAAAAAATTTCGTGCTTCATCTCTCGCTTAGGCTTTGAAGGGAAGGCGCAACGAGCGAGTGTGGATGGTCCTTCTATATCGAAGGTGCCGCACCTGCCACGACGTACTCATTCTTCTGGATCGTGAAACAGCTAAGCGACAATATGACGTACCTGGGATGTGCGGTGAGAATCACATCGAGAGAAATCTGCTTTCGCGTTGGCGCAGATGACAAGAGAGCGCTGCTGCGAAGAGGCAAAGAGTCAAAGTAAAGTGAAGTACTGTGGTATATGGAGTAGTAGGTCTCCAAGTCTTCGAGAGACGCGGCAGACCAAAAGCTTACGTGGAGGATGGTTCAATGTTGCAAAACATGAGACTTTGTGAGAAATGATTTTTAAAAAAATAAATTAATATGGTATGTAGCGGCCATGAGACGGCTGCCAAGTCCCCAAGTTCTCGAGAGAACAAGCCGGACGATGAGATTAGTTGGACCAGAGAACCAGGTCGCGAAGAGAGAGCAAGAGAAAAGGGAAGAGAAAAAAAAAAGGAAAAGGAAAAAGAAGAAACGGAAAGAGAACTCAAACAAGGTCCATGCTGCAAAAGGAAAGAGCAAACAAAAAGCAGACCCCAAAAATCCATCCCCTACCACTCAACCTTACCCTGATCCTGGACGGCATCCGGCGCGTCAGGCAGGGTTCCCCAAACTCCAGTGGTAGACTCATCGATAGCAGGCTGAACTCGGTCTGCGGCGGCATTTTCGGGCAGGGCTGTGGCTGCGGTATTCGATGTTACAGCAATCGAGTCGTCCACGGTATCGTCCACGGTATCGTCCACGGTGTCGTCTTCGTTGGGACGAGGAAGGAGCCGTGGGACCACTCGGTCATGGACGATTTTCCTGCGCTTCTGGACAGCCGTCTCAATCCTGACATTGTTCTTCTGCTTCCGGGTATTCTTCACTTTCTTGCTTTGGTACCCTTTGGCTGCCTTTCCTGCAGGGAACGCTGGGCGGAAGGCATCGTCGAGGGGAGGGACCTTAGTGGACCGAGGGAAGTCGAGTGAATGAGACCATCTGCAATTTCTGCCGGCATGGTCCCCTTGGCAGAAACTGCAGACGAGAGTGGCCTGGCACTCCTGTCGTCTGTGGCCCGGACAAAGACAGTGCGTGCAAAAGTCGTCCCAGCCGGTTGTCGTAACGATGCAATCACGAGTCTTAAGGTACCGATGCAAGTGTGCCAAAGCCGACGAACCGAGCGGGAAAAAACTCTCTTGTCCAACCATGATAGTCAAGACCTGTGCTCGCGTAGACATGACCGCAAGCCGCTTCTCATCGGCAATGAAGCCCGTCTTGTCTGATCGCACCATGTCGCAAATGACGATCTCTGCTTGGTGACTGGGAGAATCGTCGATTGTTCGAACTGAGACCACTCCTGGAGGCACTTCGAAATCTGGAAGTTGGTTCAGCATCTGCTGGAGAAGTCGTTTCTGCTGAGCATAACCTGTGATGATGAGAATACGCCCCTAGCTGTAGTTCATTCCATCACTCTCTGGTTGTTCCAGAAACGACTCCATTGACCAGACAGGAGCAGAGGCCAGTAGACGCGATACCAATTCCACGACATAGCGAGCATTTGTGGGATTGACATATGAAGTCCCGATCAAACTCTCTCGACCGCCATCGACGTTCACAAATACCATGTTCATCATCGGACGGCTTTTCTGTTGCGGAGAGATGTCGCATTCGCCAATCAACCAATCATGGATCCCTTGCGTATATGCGTTGCGACCGTTGACGCACTTCATCTCCGTGGGGTAAAAGAGACTCTGTGGCCATGAGTGGACGTCCCCATATGCCCGATGGTTGCTTGTAAGAGTGTGGTCCAACTGGCCTGCTGCCTCGACCCTTTGCAAAAGGCTACGCTTTCTCTGCTGGGTGAAGAGGGCACGGTAGTCCTTGTCCTGCTCAGCAACAGCCATAGGTCCGAATTGTTTCGTATCCCCGATGAACAGAGCTGGCGCTTCTGGGTGACGAGCCAACGGCATGATTGACATATTTTCCGTCATGCGCCCTGCTTCATCTACTACAATAAAGCGTGGCGAAAGGTTCGGCATATGATTGTAGAGCATCTGTAAAGCTGCGGGAGTGGCGGCTATGACATCTGCCTTGGCAAGGAACTCTGAAAGTAGACGTCTCGCTGTCTGCAGGTACTCTCGTTTGTGGTTGCGAAACTTTTGCGGGTCATTCAGCTGCAAAGTCCAGACCTTTTCAAAGTCATACTTTCGAGGATCGCGCTGGATCTCGGAACGCAATTGGCGGGACCAGGAATACTCATCGGTAGCCGGATTCTTCTCTGCGTATTGTGTGTGCTGAAACTGGTTGAGATGCTGAAGAATTCGCTTCGAAGAGGACGGCGCGTCGTGAGGAATCGCAAGGTCGGGAGGTCCATCAAGCGTGGGCTTCATCAAAGTGCGAAGCTCGAGGTCATAGGGATATACGCGGATGATTCGCTTGTCGGGCATCATGGCTTTCAGGCGCTTAACCGCATCGTCAACCTGGGCGTTCTGAGGGGCGGTCCAGATGATGAGAGAAAATGGAGCGTCCTTGGGGGGGGTTTTTGTCCAGGTGCTTTGGTACTTTATGAGACCACTGCAATCATTTCCCTTGGGAGGCTCAGGAACGTTGTGGGTAGAGTCCTTGATAGGATCTTTTGGCAACGACTCGTCGGCGGCTTCCGGAAATGCATGAGGAGCAACGGGAACGTCTTGGCCGCTCAATATGGCGTTGACAACTATGAGCGCAAAGTGGGATTTGCCCGAACCCGGTCCTCCGGTCATGAAGACCTTCCTTTGACGGGCATGCTTGAAGGCTTCAATGGCCGGTCCCACGAATTTTCCTTGGGCGATGGACTGACCAATGCCGGTAAATTGCACTGTGAGGTCGAAGGCTGGCGGAGCAAAGGCAGGGTCGAAGGACAGGAGCCAACTCCACCAGTTGGACGCAGGGGAATTCTCGGCGAGGTTGTTCAGACTGCTGATTGCGTCGCATTCCAACTTTGCGGACGTATCGTCAACATCATACACGATGCGAATTCTGCGGGCATCCATCCTGTGACGAGCGAGGTTGTTGAGATAGGTCTGAAAGTTCGCAGGCATGCTTGAGAGAGGTATGTCGAGGAGCTCCAGCGGCGGTGGCGTGAGACCAAAAGGCCAGTTGGGTTGGACCGGTGCGTCGACCCGGAACAGCGCGACGTCGGCGACGACATCGTTCGGGAGGTCCACGCGGACACCAGTGCAGGGTTGCCCAAGTTCCTCATCCAGAGGGGTATGGCAGACGACGGATTGCATCTTCATCCATGCAGCAACTCGTCCGCGGTGCATCAGTTCATCTTCCTTTCCGTCATTGCGAAGGAATTTTGCAGCTTGGTATGCCACGTAGAACCGCTTGCCATCGTCGTCCTCGTCGGGCAATGCATCAGCAGCCTCTTTCGTGTACTCGGCAATATACGACATGATGATTTGGCTCGCAATCTCCATATACTTGGCATCGAGTATGGTCTCAACGAGCTTCTTCTGGACATCAATATCGTCGCTGTTGTGCTTCTCTGGCTCCTGCAACATCTTGTCCAGTCTTCTTTTTGCAGAATCGTGAGAATGGCGCGCTTTGGTCTCAGCTTCAGAGAGGCCATCCATAAGGGCGCCGGTCATCTTCACCGCCTGAGCTGCAGTGAGTTGTTGATTTGGCAGGCTGTGGAACCTTTGACGCCCTTCGACGTGGAGCGAAACTGGGCTCCCTACATCCGGTAGCAGGTCCCGTTGAAGGCCTCCCAAGGGGACAGCCACCAAGAACTTCGTCGGAGATCCCGTTGCCCTGATGCCATAATCCACCTCATCTGACTCTCGGGGATTCCATTCCGAGCCGGGGAGAGGTAGGACCCAAGCATCAAAGTCAATCTCGGCACATCGTTCCGCCAGCTGCAGTTGCCAGTTGGCCTCATCGGCTGCAGCACCAATGAGTGTGACAGTCCGCTCATCTTTGGTCAAGAAGTGATTTGTTGCGCGATCGTGAGTGTTCTCGCGGTCGACCGCGAGGTTGATGTTGCGGTATGATAAATCATCAATCTTTCCGTTGCGAACGTCGCAGGCGATCCTCTGATAAGGGCTGCGGCGCAAATCTTTGGTGAGAAGAGGACCCCAATCCTCAAGCAAATCATGTCCCTCCTCCTCGGGAAACACGACGCACCAAGAAGAGAGGTCGTCATGCCCAATGTTAGAGAGAATGTTCCGCACAGCATGGACAAGGTCTTGGGCACTGGGGGGCATTTCCTGAAGCTGGGTGTTCCAGAATCGAGAAGGGAAATGGACAGCCAAGCTTGATCCCACCACATCAATGGTGACTCGAACCATATTCTCGGCGCTTAAGCGCATGTGCTCAGCCAAGGACGCATCGGGGTCTAAGGATGAGAACAGTTCATGATACTTTCTTCCAGTGCTGCCAAATCCAAGGTCGGTCGAGGTGACGAGGTCATTGAAGTGGGAGTCGATGACAGCATCATTCACTGGGAGGACTTCTGCGGTAGCCACGTTGGGAAGACGTGCCATGGCTATCATACAAACTGCGAAGGTTTGCAAGGTTTCTCCATTCCGAATTTGAAAGCGGATGGTCAGTGAGGACTCTGTGTGAGGTCCCCAACGTTGGATCACATCGGTGCGGAGTGCTGGTGCGAGACTGCGTCCGACTCGGCGGGCATGATCCACGTGATATCCAGGGACGAGCCTCTGGTCTATCAAGATGAAGGCAGTGAGTTTGTCGTTACCACGAGATGATACCCGATATGGGCGAGATTCTTCGTTGGGCTGGACGGAAGTGACATCAACAGTGGTGTTGGCATGGTCTTCATCATGCTGCTGAGACGTTTGATGAGGAGCAGAATTTCCGGGAGCCTGCAATAAAGGGTTAGCATGTATTCGACATGTGTATTTTCGAGTGGTGGTATATATGTACTCACAGAATCAACCATGGGGACGTCTACAATGGTCTCGGCGCTAGAAGCGGGAGTCGGTCCATCGTGATCAAGAGAGGCAGTGCCCTGTTCAAGAGCGACGTGCTGCTGTTGAAGGGCGGCAGGAGACTGCAGTACCCATTCTCGCAGGGGACCATACTGCTGAAGCTGCTGACGAGCGGCAGGAATTCCAGAAGCCTGCAATAGAAGGTTAGCATGTACTCGATACTTGCAGGCTAGAGTGGTTATACTCACAGACTCAACCATGGGGACGCTGGAAGCGGAAGTCGGGCCATTGTGATCAAGAGGGGCAGTGCCTTGTTCAACAGCGACATGCTGCTGCTCAGGAGCATCAGTGTTTCCAGAAGCCTGGAAGAACAGGTTAGCACGTATTTCGACACTCGCAGGGCATGGGAGTGGAACTCACAGAGTCAACCATGGGGACATGTGCAATGGTCTCCGCGCCAGAAGCGGGAGTCGTTCCATTGCGATCGACAAGCGGGGCAGTGCTCCAGTCAATAACAACAGGGTGCCGAGACTCTTGACGAGCGGCATGATTTTCAGGAACCTGTAGCGGATACTTGGTCAGTACTTCGGAGTACGTAGATTGCAGAGACGTGTGAAGTGCCAGGTTCTCACCGAATCGGTCATGGGGATGTCTCCAGCGGTCTCAGCGCTACTGGGAGCGGGAGCCGGGAGGTCCGAGGGGCTAGCCATAACTAGCAGTCGCGAGGGTGTTGAAGGCAGGGATGGAACGATCGATGACAGGGCGAAGACGAACAGAGTAAGACGCGGTGTGGAGGCGAGTAAGGTATGTAGAACGTTTGCAAGGATGATGGTGGAGAGAAAGAGGAGTGGAGGAAGCCGGAGAGAAACACGAGCGGGGTAGATATACTAGTGGCGAAAAAAACATATATGGTGTGGGTCCTTTAGAGTCAACCGTTTGTGAGGAAAAAGTGAGAAGTGCGAAATGTGACAAAACACGTGACGTTGTGCTAAATGCACGGCGGAAGGAAAAAGAAGAGAAAAAGATAGAGAGAGAAGGAAAAACTTTGGTATGTAGCTGCCAAAAGGCTGCCAAGTCTCCAAGTCTTCGAAAAGACAAGCCAGACGGAAAGGATCTAGAAATATCATGTCGTTAGATTCGGAGGGTCGATTGATGGGCGTGCAGCACGTCGCGCAGTTCCACTAGGCCTGATGGATGGACGTGTCAGCACAGTGGGAAGCAAGGTATTGGGCTAGGCAGGGTGTGAGCTTAAAAAAAAAGTTCTTACCCCCACCAGCTGGTGTAGCCGCCAAGAGGTTGCCAAGCCGCCCAACAAGTGCCCAAGCCGTCGAAAACAGGTCGACTGTTAGCGCACCTTGTTGTGCGAACCTACCTAGTACTATTACTTACCTAGTAGGTACCGTGTAGTGGCCTTCGACGAGCAGCGTGCTGCGGAGGCGTAGCGGCAAGGAGGGTGAATGGTAAAGGTCGGGAAGTTCTCCGTGTGGTTCGCTGTGCCTGTTGAATTACCTCGAAGTGCGACATTACCTACCTACCTTAGGTACCTGCTAGGTAGGCGCCAGGTATTGGTGAGGTTGTGGCTACTCCGTACCTGAACTGAAGTAGCACAGATTTCTGCGAGGGGGACACACATACCTAGGTAGTATCAGCAGCCCCTCCACGGGGCCTATGATGGTGTTGAGGCAGCAGCTTGAATTGAACGTCGATGTCGCGATCGAAGAGGGCTCCCCAAGAGAGGGCGAGTAGGCGGAAACAGTTTGGAGAACGGGAGAGAAGAAGAGGAAGAAGAAGAGGAAAAAAGTGTGAGAGGGGAAATGAACAGTGGTGGTCCGAGCCCCACTCCCACCGACGGCTGTGAATTTGAATACTACTAGCAAGACTGGGCATCAAGAGTAACAGAGTGCGATCACAGACAAAGTATGCCTCTCCGCCTAATAACTTGCCCTAGATGTAAGGCAATCAGAGTATTGCCCAGAAGCGAAAGATCTCAGGCTCAATGCCAGAGGTATGGTCAAGTGGTAAGCTAGGTAGGTGGTGGGTGTGGAAGGAACTTGATGGTGGTCACGTGAGGAGGGACAACAGACCATGAGACTTCTTAGAACCCGGCGTCCAGACATGTACGAGCTCACAGAGAATTGGTATTGGGCCTCTGCTTGGCACTGCTTCTTTCACAAGCCTCTTGAATTCGTAGAAATCATTAATTTAGGAGTGAGAGGCGTGGTCTTTCGGAAGAGTAGGAAGAGTGTCCCCCACCAGGTACAGGCAATATCATTTCTACCCTACAGACGCAGAAAGACAGACTGGTCCAATGAGTGCGAAGGTGTGGTTAAATTTATATTAAGTACGGGGCAGACAAAGTCGCTGCCCCCAGCGACTCCATGAAAAAAAACTCGGTCGGGACGACTCGAAAAAAACATGAGAGTGGGAGCCGGCAGACTTCCAAGAAGATGTAAACGAAACGACCTTGCAGTACCACCAGTTTCCCTTTCCCAGACGCCAATCCATGATGGGTGCCTTCCCAGCTGTTTCCCCATAGTCCTCTAACGCCAATCCTTAATTCACAATAATGGGTGCCCTCTTCCAGCGGGTTTCCCATGGTCCCAAACGCCCAAACTCCAGCTCGCAGTGGGTGCCCCTCTTTGCGGTTGATCCACGGTCTAGATAATAGAAAGAAAAAGGAAAGAAAGAGAAAGGAAAAAGGAGAAGAGAAGAAGAGAAAGAAATAAGAAAACAGAATAGCAAGCTAGCAAAAAAAGAGTGGAAGGGTCACATTCCTCACGTCCACCGGTGGTGTTAGTCTCTTCAGACTATGCTTTGTTTACAGTGGTCTCTGGAGGGGCTTCTTCAGTGGCGACGTCCTCCTTATCTTGTTTAACCAGTGGGCTGTTGAAGCGGGGTCGCTCCTGCGATGTTTCCAACCTGTTCAACATAGAGTGGAGGGATGTAGCACTCTGGGGGTCTTGTAGTTGGAAATTAAACCTGGGGAGAGGTAGGGGAGATGCGGAAGGACGAAGTAGTGAGAATGCCCGGGGCGGCAGTCCGTTTTGTCGGCGGTGTTCTTCAGTCGTGTTCCTAGGGAGGGTATAAGTAGTATCGGTGCCAGAGAAGAGGCTGGCTTGGGTCAGGTCTCCCAGGCCAGGGGTGCTTCGTGGCCTTATAGGGGGGGTCGTTAAGGTGGTCGGCACCACATCCGTGAGACTTCCCTCGCCCTCCGTGAGGTCGATGACAGCAGATTGGGCTGGTGAGATCTGGCGTGAGCTATCTCGGGAGTGGTTTGATTGAACCCGAGGAAGGGTGGTTGCCGTTGCCGTTGCCGCGTGTCTCAACGTTGGCCTCAAGTTGGGTGTCAACTGGGGGAAAGGGGTGGGCCGTTGTGAGGTGTCAGGCGGAGGAGCTGAGCTCAGGACGGACTCCCTTAATTGTTGGACATAACCCTCCATCACCACAATCAGGGATCCCGGTCTCACTGCCTGCAGCGCGCTCCTCCATCTCTCCTTCACTTTGCTGACTCGGTCTGCAATTGCTCGATTCCTCGAGGAAACATTTCCGATAACGCAGTTGTCCAGTCGACTCCAGGCACTCTTCAGACTCTTCACTTCGTCCAGGAAGTCAGATAGCGTGTCGTTGCCCTTGTATAACAGAGGATCGCCCACAGTCTCTGGGACTCCCGCAGCCTGACAAAATTTGGTAACGACCGTGTTCGAGTCTATTGTGTCCTGCAAGTCCTTCAGACTAAGGTCTCTCTCTCCTCGGTTGAGCGTGTCCCAACAATCTTTCTCGATCTGCAGAGGGGGGCCTAGCAGGGCAAGCAAAGCAGTAGCTGTCCTCTGTGGCGGACCCGATGCGTCTAGAGACTCCCTCACTCTTGTCCAGATATAGTGTCTCAGCTCGTCTGTAGCGGACAGGGTGGTGCGAATGTCCTCGAACAAGTGGGATGCTCCCTCTCCCGGGGCTTCCTCTTCGCACACCTGTACCACAGTCTGGGGGTCGACTCCCGCTTCCGCGTCCTCGCCACCGAAGACAATTGGTGGCTCCCTTCTCAAGTCCTCGATGGACAGAGGTGCCGCTCCGACCACCACGGGGAGACCATTGAGACCCACGATGACCTGTTTCTGGGTGAGCGTAAATCCACCATCCTCGATCACTCGAGCAAGTGCGGCTCTTAGGTATCGATGATATAGTCCCAATTGCTCAGGCCCAAGGACGTCTGAGATGCTCCAGTCTGGGTCAAGGGCCTTTGAAGAAGGTCCCCTCAACACTGTGTCTTCCCTTTCCTCCAGCATAGTACCCTGTCGGGACATGTCCGCGGACCAGATGGGACCAGCTGCCATCTTAGGGGCGAAGACTATGGGCATGTTAGAATGAGGGGCCAACAGGTGGTCTATGTTCCATTGAGCCGAGCTGAGTGGAGTGGCTCCGTCCACAAACGAGATATTCTCAAGCTGCGTTGGGATGCACATCCACTGTCGGGGAGTCTCGCTCGGAGTGTCGAGTCTTCCGTATCCTGGGGTACCACAAGAGTAGACATTCGGTAGTCCGGACAGCACGATTTGGGCTTTAGTGAGGGGTATGTAGGGACTCATGTTCCTCATGGCTGGGATGCAAGATCCAGGCATCTGATGAGGCAACAGGTAGAAGCGGGCGGTCGTGGACAGGGCGGGACTCTTCGACCTCACTCCCTGCAACAGAGCCAGGACTTGAGTCTCATCCAGCAAGTCTTCCTTGATCACCAAGGCGGACCTCTTCCTGTCTCGGTCCACGACTCGTCTCACGTACCTGAAGAGGTGAGGGTACTCGGCGAACTTCATGACTTCCACCCACCTCAGCCAATGGGGGTAGAGTACCAAACATTCCGCGAGGGAGACTTTGGGGACGGGCCATGCCTCGGAGTCCGTCTTCGACTTGGCCTCGATTGCTGTGACGGACAGCTCTTGGGCTGATTCTGGAGCCATCTTAATGTCGGCCCATGCCATGAGTGCTAACAAGAGTAGGTCCATGGTTAACAAGTCCTCTGGGAATTGCATGGCGAACTTCATCAATGTGTCCAACAGCTGGGGAGGGAACCTCATGGCTCGTATGTATGGGACCTTGTACTGAAAGCCGCAAATTGTCTTCAGTTCCCTGCGCAGAATGGCCGCGTCGCATGCCAACTCTGACATTCGGGGGTTGGTGGGTCCTTCTTGTTCGTCAGGGCGGATTGTCTCACTCCATCTGTCCGGGTTGGCGTCCAGTCTCATGAGCTCAGATGTTGGGAGTGCGTCGAATTTGGCCACGGGTGTGATTTCCATGCCGCAACGGAGAGCTGTGGCTGCGTCGAAGGCTGAGCGTCGGATTTCGCCCAGGGATCGACCACCATTCTTGTACACCTCGCAGAAATCCTGTCCGTCCGTCCACTTCTTGATGGCCTTTAAGTTGGCCGGAATGGTCATCAGGTAATGAGGTATGGTCTGCCTACCGGCTGAGCTTCCAGTGGGCTGGACTGTAAAGGAGTTCCCTCTCCACGAGAAGGATTCCACCTCTGCTTTTGCCAAGAGTCGACCGTCCTTGTCCTTGCGTGTAGGCTTCACAAGCACCGGTCCAGACATATACGTGCTCCACCCAACGTACGCGGCCACCACTGTCGGCTTGGGTCTCGCCTCTGGTTTCTCACCTCGAGTGGCGACGTCTGCCGCTTCCCAGGCTGCAATGCGTTCTTCATCAAATCCATCATCCCAATAATCATCGTCAGGGGGGTCCACCCGGGGGAGGATGCTTATAAGTTCGTGTAGGTTTTTCGACATGGTCCCAGTGATGACTCGCTTCTTGGGTCCCCACTTGTCGAATTGCGAATGATCGTAGAGATCACGACCTCGTGGTAACACCTTGACGACGACCCAATCTTTTGCGTTGACGGTTTCTTCTCCGGGCGTTGATGTCTCCCAAATGAGTTCGTTCGCCTCTTCAGACAACACCGAGGCGATGGACTCGTCATTCCCTGGGAAGGTGATTCTCATCCTTTTGTTTTCCAACTCTGTGATAGTTATCAGCTTCCATCTGAGGGTCCTTTCGGCCTCGGCCTGATGGAGTCCCTCAGACATCCTGTCCTGTTGCCTTGGGACCACCCAGGGCGGGTTGTGGCGCTGCTTTTTCTGACGTAAAGGTATGTTCTGGTTAACTGGAGATAGGTGGTGATGATAGAGGGTGCTTCTCGACGAGTGCTGGGATAGGAGGGAGGGTTGGCTGGTGCGGGTGTTGCGAGAAGGGTGATTGTGGGAGAGAGAAAGTGAGTGGTTTGAAGGAAGAGCGAAGGCCGCGGACTTCTCCGATTCCGTCATCAAGTCTGAGGTAGAGTGAGACTTGAGAGAAAAGAGAGATTCTTAAGAGTTGTGTACTTGTCATTTGCCGACAGTGCGTGCCAGTCAGTCGGTCACTACCTCATGTTCTTCTCCGGTCTCCCTCCCTGGCTGGCACCAGCGATTTCGTGCACGGTCCACATTGCCGTCTTTTCATTTTCAGCGTGAAAAGCTGGAAGAGCCGGGTGCAACACTGTAATGCCATGCCACCCCAGAGCCATTCCCAAAGAGAAACAGATTTCGTTTGCTCCTCAACGACCTCGGTCGCAAGGCCCTTGGGGTTCTCAACATTGACTGCTTGAACGTAGCTGTGCAACTTCTCCTTTGTCGGGATATTCGTACTCGGATTCTGTAGGCAACACCCTTGATACCTTGCTCCCAGACCTCCTCGTTGAGCTGGGGGTCGATCCGGACGTCGGTGGTGCCCACGGCCTTGGTGGCGAAAGTCTTGATCTCCTTGATGGCACGGGGAGCCCTCTTCCCGAAAGTGACACCATGCAGTCTCCCGTGCATGGGGATGGTGTACTCGCGGGCAACCACGTCCGCAATGGCGGAGCGCTGGGCAGGCTTCTTTGACGACATTTCTGCGGATCGACTCTTCACGGTTCCGGCCGTTCAGAGAGGGTTCTCATTCGCTTCTCCGGTCTTCCTTCTTTGACGACACCAGTGATTTCGTGCGTGGTCGATGTCACCACACCGGGGCCAACGAAGTGAGGTCCCCCTCACTTCCTCCGCCTCAAATTCTGCCGACGCCGGGAATGGTCCAACATGGTCCATGCCGATTGCCAGGAAGGACTGGTCAATATAGACAGGTTGGTTGGGGGACTTTGGGGTATTTGGGGCATGCCGGGCACACTGCCAGCATCCTGCGACATAGGCTACCACATCTTTGACGAGTGATGGCCACCACACATCGCGACAGAGGAGTCTCTTGGTGGTGTCTGAGCCGAATTGTCCTGCAGCGTCATGGGCCCTCCTCAACGCGTCCGCCACATCATCTTGCCCCCGGAGACACCTCAGCCGGTTCTCATGATTGTCTTTGTACCACACGCGATCGTCCTTCCAGCAGTACCTCTTTGACTTGTTCAATCTTCTCCGAATCTCGTGGCGGTCATGGGGGTCCACACCCATGTCTCCCGACAGAGTCTTCACGATCTCTCCGTACCACGGGTCCCCAGTCCAGGTTGCGAATTCCCTCACAGGCTTCAAGGGTGCTCCCACAAACACTGGTCATCCAAGTGGGTGACACGGCTTGAGAGAGTAGCGGGTTCAAAGGGCCAGTCGCTGGTCAATACAAAGGAGCTGGAGGTGGCGCTGCAGATGTACGAAAGAATCCAGCAGGGATTACCGTGAATGCGACCTGACAGGAAGATTGGCATCATTACACCGTACAAGGCGCAACTACACGAATTGCGGTCTCGTTTCCAGGCTCGGTATGGTGAAAACATCACCAACAACATCGAGTTCAACACGGCGGGGGACGTTCCGGGGGCACCATTCCGAGTAACGACATCGCGGACGGGTCGACAGCGGGTTTGATGGGCTTCCGCCTCCGACCAACCTTACCCATGAGGCCACTGTTCGGCCGCGAGCTGTCATTCGCAATTCTCTTCGCTACGGTCTGATTCGATTCGGGGGATTCTAGCGGTCGCTTTTTCGCCTCCGTACCGGCGGAAAGTATGAATTACTGGAGGGCCACTCGAGCGCGGCATGACGGTATATATACACAAATGTACTGTATACTTCACATACCTAAGTACCTAAGGTAGGTAGTAAGTACTAGTCAGAGGTGGAGAGGTGGGCCGAGTCCTGGAAGGGCGCAGGGGCGGTATCAGGTGCAGCTATTTAGAAGGCGCTGTGGAGGATTATTCTCGATCAGCTCCAACGAGCTTCCCCAACCCTACAAGCTGGTGGATGCGGGTCGAGAACTGGTTGGATGACTGCATCTGGAGAGGTTGGAGGCGCCCGTAGCTTTTTTCTTTTTTGCTTTTTTCTTTTCTTTTTTTTTTTTTTTCTTTTTTTTTTTGTCATCTTCGTCGTCGTCTTCTTCTTCCTCATTGTCTTGCCTCGCGAGCTGCTGCTGTTGCTGGGCCGACGAGGGCTGGGATTGAGCGTGAGCTTGCGAGGACGACTCGATGTGCTGCTGGGCGGACGACGCGGATGGCGGCAGCGGGGTCTGGTGCTGGGTTTGAGCCTGACCGTGAGCCGGAGCCGAGCAGGTTGGGGGTGCGATCCGAGTTGGGCCCATGCGCCTCTTCAATACTGGTACATGTAAGGTACCTCAGCCACAACACTCGGCGATTGCTGCACAACGTAGTATTTGCCAAATTGGCGGGAAAGAGTAATATCGAAGCTCATTGAGCATGAGGGGAGCGGTGTCCACAATGTGCGACATCATTTCGACGACATAGCGGGCGTTGGAGGCTTGCTGCACCTTTCTCAACCTTCTGTGACTCGTGGATGAAGACTGGGCAGGAGTATGACTCGCTTGCACCGTCCTACGTAGAGTCGACAGAAGACGATGAGGGATGACGGACAATGACGATGTTGTAATGCCCACCTGCCTGTCTGTCTGTATAGTGGCGATGCGTGAATCGTTTTTGCAGTTTCGTCCTTGTTTTGAGAGGATCTCAGATGCCGAAGCCTTGATGAATCGGTTCGTTGAGGGAGCCTCCCAATGCAACGGGGTTCTGCCATTCTGCGAAGCCCTTTGGCACCAAGTAGTTGGCGAGGTGGCTGTAAAGCATGCGCAGAGCGACTGGTGCTAGTAACCACATCGGCCTGCTTCCAAATCGTGAGTACGGAAGCCTCGCTGTCTTCCGCATAAACAATCTCTCAAATCACTTCACGTCACCTTCCAAGTATCCAATGTCCCCCTCCCAGCAGAAGCAGGGAGGGAAAAAAACCACCGTACCGTATCATTGGTCCATTCATTGTCGTCTATTCCAGCCACGATAGTTGTGGCATTGACTAGACCTGCTGCACGAGGCAGTCGACTCGTCAAATTCCTGTTGGTGCCCCTGCGACTGGCCTCGAGTCATGAGCGTCGCTGACATCAGAATCCTCGGCGGGACCAGGGCCGTTGCTGTCGCCAATTCCTTCAGAGACGAGTAAATTGGTACGTTGACGCTTTGGATCCGGCGATACGCCTGCTCGAGCTCACTACTGAAAGTGGAGGACGGCTCCCAACGGGCCAGAGGGCTATGCGAGGGTTGCGACATCATAATCCCCAACAGGGGGTTTGATCTCCCGGGGATACTTCTCCCAGAGTCCATCCATCGAAGTAAAATGCATGTGCCAGTGCGTCCTGTTGATATCTTCCACAAATGCCAGTGTGTCCATGATCGACTGGGGATGACAGGCCGCTTTGATCCTTTGCAGGTAACTATACCAATAGCGTACAGCTTAATGAAGTGCCGGAGATCTTGTTTGGTTGCCAATGCCCCACCGCATGCATCGTGGAAGATTTCTTCCCAGTCAGAATCATTGGTGACGTTCGGAAGTCCCAGGAGCTTGAGCGTGGTCTTCACATCGCGAGGGATCGATAGCGAGGGAGCATCGTCAAGGTTCTTCAGTAAATCCATCGCCGGAACCAGGATTGTAGTCATCATCAGGATCATCCGAGTGGGACAAATCGGTACGTTGACGTTTTAGATGGCGAGTCGCCTGTTAGAGAGACGTTATTCCATTGCTACCGGATAGGAAGTGGAGGTCCGCGTAAGCATACCGTGTTTGGCTGGACGTTTTCCAGATGGAGCAACGACATGATAGCCATCATCTCCCCGTGATGTTGCAACTGATATGCGAAAGAGTTCCTCAGTGCGGGACCAGGGAGTTTGCTCTCGTCATCTCCAATTGGCACGATAGGAGTGACTGGGAGAAATGCCGTCGAAAGAAAACTTTGCAGTGCGGGACCAGGGAGTTCGATGCCATCATCCTCGATTGGCAGTGTAGAATAGGCGGAAGGCCGTTGAGCACTTTGCGGAGGAATCGCAAATCGTCATTGTTTTGGGGACGGTTTCCCGTGGGGCTGGCACGTCCCTCAAGCGATCTCGACGAAGACTTGCACAGCTGGGCCAAGGTGCTCGCTGTCATCATCCCCAATTCGCATTGGGGTTGAGTCTGGAGGCCTTTGAGCGCTTTGCGGAGGCTTCGCCAATATAGCAGAATGAAAATGCTGCCGAAAGATTTCGAGAGAATTGTTCATGTCGTTGAACAATCTGGATTTTGCAAATTCAATTTGTGGGAATATATGCCGTGTCCCATCTCTCACTTAGGCTTTGAAGGAGAAGGCGTAAACAAGCGACTTTGAAGGTCCTTCCGCACTTGCCATGATGTGGATCAGGAAACCACTAGGCGACAATACGACGTACCTGTGAGAAATTGCATAAGAGCAAATCGTTCAGGAGCTGATGCATAAAGGATGGACTTGACGGCTGGGACGTGGAAGTGCGCAGTGAGATGGCAAAAAGTGTCAAAGACGGAGGTCGCAAGCGCAAGCGAGAGCCTGAATCTGACGATGGACGTTTCTGGAATGAAAGACAGACGGAAGGACATTTGACTAGGCAGATATACGGAATACGGCGAAAAAATCGGGATGATTCTGTCCTTCTTTGGCGGGGGCATGTGGAAGACCATGATGGTCGGAACGTCAGCCTTGCTGTACGTACTGCGGGCGTTGGTACGTCAGCCTTGCTTAGCCAGACAGAGGGTATAAAGCCCATCTGTCTATTACAGTAGAAGAGAGGAAGGTCATCCTTTTCACACCATTTCCATTTTCATCCTACAATGATCACCCTTCCTCTGTATGGACCGTCCTGTGGTGAGGCGAGCTTCGCATCTTGGGCCGAGAGGCAGCGCATCAACAACGTCACGACGCCTCAAAGTTCACGTCGACTACGCCCACTTCGGCGGCCCTTGTATGGGAGACGCTCTGAAACACCAGAAGCGCATCCGGAAAGCTGGAACACTGCTCACTCCAGCTCGGTTCTGTCTCCCGATGAACACAAGAGACCTCCGACCACGAGATAACCGACACTCGGTACTCTTTACAGATAATATTCACTGCCACTCCGTTGGCTGAAGCCACCAGCCCCTATAAACGGCGTGGCCCTCCATCCAGGGAAGGTGACGCCAACCAACTCTGATCGGGGAGGTGGCCATTGGCGGTGGTAACGTGCTGGGGAGATTCTGATGACCTTCATCTAGGTCCTTCGTTACTCATAGATCCTAGAGCTCAACACACCCCCCAATGGAATAGGATGCGTCGTCTCAACAGACGGCCAGAATCACTCGCCCTCGTTCATCAGCCATCTCGCGCGCTTTCCCAGTGTATTCTCCATCTCGCCCGTCAAGGGCGTCATCGACCGCGAACCGTGGCAGTCTGGTCACTTCGTCGTCACCCATACTTTTGCGTCGCAAGACCTATGGCGAGGCGTTCTCGCCTAGGAAAGTCGAAGCTGAGGACTGTACTGCGGAGTGTGGGATTCCGGGCGGCGGAATGAGACAGACAAGTGGCTCGATGGATCTGGAGGGGACCAAAGGAGGGAATGATGGGAATAGTACTTGCCGGGATTGTGGCGGGGAGGTTGGAGGGAAAAGGGGATGTTGGCGGTAGGGAAAGAAATGGACGACTTATCGAGGACATAGACACGGCGGGAGAGGCCTGAGTCTCGAGACTCTTGTTATGATGATTTAGTGCCAAAGTTCATGTTCTTCCGTCTCTCGCTATCTGTTACTGGGAGACAGCCGTGATCCTAGGATCTCAACAACCTGCTGCTCGTTAGATATGTCATCTAGGAATTTAGGGCACCCATCCATGCGACAAATTTAATGAACCCCACGCTCCGACCCAACAGAGGCCACATCTTTGCTTGGGAAGACAGTTGCCGAATGGACCCCAAGGAATGGGTCACGAGGTTCACAGCAGGGACCCTTATGTGCTACATGATAGTATACGCATCATTGTCACTGCAGTGGCGCCGTATACACAGGCGTTCAAGCAGCTGAGCGAGAGCATTCAGCTCGGAGGCACAGCCCATGTGTGGCATTACCAAATTTCGTCTCCCGAGGCCCAGGCAAAAGCGCTCAACCTGGTCCGTGAGCTGAAGCAGGGAGGGAACCCAGCCCGCATTATCGTCGTACGGCTTGCATCGGCACCTCGGGATTGGCCCTGGCAGAGCCTGCGGGAGAAGGATCTGGAGGCGAGTCGTGTTCAGTGGAGCGATGTTCCGTTCTCGACGCTTCTGTAGTGCTGTTCAATTAGGCCCAACGTGGTGAATACGTGTGGAAAGGATGGAGCAGCAGAGCGATGCAGCATAGCATCTGGCTCTCCCCGCGATTGATTTCTGCTTGTAGAGGGCAGGTAAAAAGCGGGCTGTCGTCTATGCAAAACACGGTCTGGGTGATCGGCTTGGGCTAACGATACTACCTAGACAGTCCGTATCGTTGATATGCCCATACGATGCGGTTTGTGGCAGATGCTGTGTAGCATCCGAGATTCCTTCGCCGGAGTTGCACGCACCTCTCGAGTTAGCCTGCACGGACGAAGTAACCCCAGGCTGACCACGAGTAGGTATGGAGTGCATGACACTAAAGTTCTGGAAGTCCGGAAGCTTGCAGAGTACCTTTAGCCAAGAAGCAAGTGAGGAAAAGGCTTGCTAATCTCTGCCTCTGGCTGGAGCAGGTACTCCGTACGTGTAAAAGTGCCTCGGCGTGTTGGAGTCGCAAATGATAAGAGCCTTGGCAGCATCTCCACTCGCGAAGAATTCTCCAGAAAGAAAAGACGGTGTGATTTTCGAAACGGCGAAATAGACAGGAAGAGATAGGCAAGAGAAGAGATAAACACCCATCAGCCTGATGCGTTCTGTTTCCATGACCGTGCTCGCAAGCTGTCAAGAGGCTAGAGGGTAAAAGGCCTCAGCAACACACAACAGTCGGAGGGACGCTCGGAGAATATGGATGGGGTCGACGCTCCAGCGGCCCAAAGAGGGGATATATCGGACAGAAGACAAGGAAAAGGCGAGAATTGTATCGCACGAGCATGACGCAGCAGCGGCAGTACCTGTACCTGCAGCTGCACAGAAAATCCACGATGCTGGACAATTTGACCTTCTTCACGGATACCGGCACACAGAGTATGTCATCTTTCGACGGACTGGGAGATGGCGAGATTCGTAGATGCAAAGGCGTGAATTCCTGCCTGTGGCTGCTGGAGCCCAGAAGACGGGGCCTAGGCGATGATGAAGCTCACGATAGCAAACATCTCGTCGATATTCGGTGGTTCCCCTTGCTATTTCTGTAGATTCCCCTGTCGTTGGTAACAATGGCTCACTGAAACACAAGGACACCGGCAACCAAAGATCAGTGGCACGATCCAGGCCTTCCCCCTCAAAGTCCACCCAGCCGCGACCTTTTTTTTAACGCTCCCTTGGCTGTTTTATGCATGGTGGACGAGCCACCCGGCGGCCCTTGACCTAACGACCGGGGTCGATCACGTCAAGGCCCGAATCAGGCAGGTTGAAATGCTTATCCTGGATGCCGACAAATGGGAAGACGGAGAGTCGCGTAGTGCGGGCGGGTCCAACAACCTTAAGATAACCTAGAACTTAGTGCGGGCATTCGGAGAGGGGGATTGATCCAGTCTCTTCCAAGGGCGAGCCGTGACGATGATGGGGGAGTCGTTGTGTTCATGTTTGTTTGCGGATTGGGATTTCGAAACTGGATGGAGATGATGTTGGAAGGAAGAGAGAGAACATGAAGAGACGACGTGGATGATAAGGAAGATAAGAATGTCTTCGATAAAGTCCAACTCGATGGCATCTGGGCAGGTGCCGGACTCGCCACGCGTTCGCGCGTCTTGGCGTCCGAACTTGGCTGGAATTGGAGGCCCCGAGAGGCCCTGAATGCCCTGGGCTAAATGCCCTAAATGCCCTAGGCGCAACCAGACAGAACACCTTATTCCTGCCAGCCCGCTCTTCTAGAACTTTTCTGCGCCACTACATGGACATGTACCCCGTACCTCCGTCGAGTCAACGGGTTCACACTGTTGGCTGCCAATCTGTCTCGGCCGCTTATCTTCTGGCTCAGGTCCTGTCCAACAATCCGATCGGCCAGGCAACAGCGTCAATTTATTCTCGCACAAAGGCCTTGGCTCGCTGGATGAATGGAACTCGGCCATCTATTCATGGACTCCGTCTTCATGCTATTCACTTGATCAATGCTTGCGGTGGTGGGCTCGTTCGCGTCTGCCCCTCAAGGATTCTCCAAGTTGCCACCCCGGGTTTTCTCCACGTAACAGCAATGACAGACATTGTCTCCGAGAGATACCGAGAGAAGGCTTGGAAGAGCGCAAGTCGGGGCCTGTTTTGCTGAGACATTGGTTGCCGCCACTCTTCAGCTTCTCAGTATGAGTGAGAACAGCATGTATTTCGGGAACGAGGGATGAGGCCTGAGACAACCATCAAATGTATGGTTGACTGACCTGGTCGGCGTCAGCCGAGGCAGAGTGCCAACCACCGTTTGCGGACCTGGGCAAGATAACACGATACCTCACGCCCTTGGATGCACCGACCCCGGCCCCGTGGCAAACTCCAGGGCCTCTCCGAAATGTTATCGGCTCACGGTCCCCTCTGTGCCCATGGCCAGGCGACGGCTCGCCAACTCCCCCAGCTTTCGTATAATCTGTGGGAAGAAGTTTACTGGGTCCCGAACCAGGAGATTGTGCATGTACGAAGCACCGCAAGCAACAGGGCTGTACTTGTTCGAGGCCATTCTCTTACTCGTACGTGTGTCTACCGCGCCTGGTCAGCAGCAGTGCGGGTGTCACACAAATGCTTCCCACAGCCTCCATCTACTCATGTGCTTATTATTAGCGACAAGGCCCGGACGGAAACAAGGCGACAAGAATTGATTTGCTAAAACGTAGTTTTTCCAGAGGCTTAAACAGAGGCGAGAGTACCCGACTTGGAGATGGAAGACAAGCAACGTGAAGTGATCATGACAACCCCCACGCAGCCAGCACCATCCCCAGGCCAGGTGTGATTGTTGTCTCCCATTTTCCTTAGTGGACCATCGCATCCGCACCAAGAGAGCAACGACCTGCCTCTCAATTGACGAATTCAGGTAGGTATTGATGGCCGGTAGCTGAGCTCAATGGAAGACCTAGTAGCTCCAGGGACGGAAAAATGTGGTCACACCAGCTACTCACAGGGTGCCTCTGCCTCTCTCCCACAATCTCAATCTGCTAGTAGCCTACATCGCCCCGGTCCGTGCAGACCTTGAGCGGCCATGAGGCCATGTCCCTTGCCTCTCTCAGCTTGTTTCTCCACCACCGAAGCCCCAGGTTCGGGCGTCAGGCTGGTTCTCGCCGTTGCCCTGTGCGCTGATAGGCTCATCCTATCAGGAGGAGTCGAGATATGGACTGCAGATGCAAAGCAGGCTAAGGCCTCGGAGCGACCTACGTTCCATGCCTTGGCGCATGGCTAGCCTCGGGGATTCCCTGCTCATAGAGCCTCGTAATACAGTTACTCGTACGGATGCAGACCATTTGGTATCCTTGACAAAGAAGCCTTACCTGAGATGGTTGCCGATCATTGAGTGGTACGAAGCAGAATATATATCACCCGCACAAGTTCCTTTTCCCAAGCCACTTTTCCTTCTGCTCACCACCACTCTTCCGCTCGACGCTATACCATCCACCGTCGTCTCTCTCCGCCACCTCACGACTTTGGTGGTCTGCCGCGTCTGTATCGTTTCAAGGCATTGTCGCCGAGTGGTGCCATTTTGCCCGTCTTCTTCCTTTTCCGGAAGCCTCGAGAGGGTCTCGCCCAGCATGAGCGATCGCGACGATGGGCTTTACGCCCACCAGGCGTCCCCCGTCTACGGCCAAGACCCGGAGAAGAACAGCACCAGAGCCGGCAACTACGAGCATGTTCACATCCACGGGCTCGAGACTTCGGCTGACACGTCGCTGCACCGCGGTCTCAAGGCACGCCACATTTCCATGATTGCCATCGGAGGAGCCCTTGGCACCGGTTTGATCATCGGAACGGGCAAATCCTTGGCTCAGGCTGGACCTGGTAAGTGCCAAACAACCAAGTAGACTCCAAACTTGAGGCTAAAAAAAGGGCAGCGAGCCTCCTGATATCATATTTGGCCATGGGAATCCTGGTCGCGGTTGTTATGGCCAGCCTCGGAGAGATGGCGGCGTATCTCCCCCTCGCAGGGTTTTCGAGTTATGCCGCGCGATACTGTTCGAGCTCGCTCGGGTTTTGCACGGGGTATACCTACCTTGGTACGTTTATAAACTGTGGAAGAAAACCATCGGACTGGATAACACTGGAGTTGGTTCTTCTTGTATGGCGATCAGTCTGGTGTTTTGTTCCCCTCGCAAGGTCTTGTTGGGATCGCATCTCCGAGTCAGTACAAGTGTACGCGGGTGATGGGGTACTTGGGTACCTACCTGCCTAAACGGGTAACTAGGTACCTAGGTACTTGACCGCCCCACACACCTACCATCTCCACATCTGTTTAACCTCAACCTCAACCTTGATGGAAACTAACAGAAGAGGGAAAACAAAACAGGAAAATACCTTGTGATTACACCAAATCAACTTACGGCAGCATCCCTGATTATTCAGTATTGGTGTCCTCGAGAAAAGGTGTGTTGGAATATCTACCTCTAAGACTTTCGAGTATCTAACCTGGACCAAGGTGAATCCGGGTGTTTGGATCGCCATCTTTCTAGTGGCAATCGTCCTCGTGAATTTCTTGGGAATCTCTGTCTTTGGCGAGTTGGAATTCTGGTTGAGCTCGGTGAAAGTGCTGGTCATGCTGGGCATCATTATTTTTGCAATCGTCATTGCTTGCGGAGGCGGCCCCAATGGCGATGCCCCGGGCTTCCGATACTGGCACAATCCCGGTGCCTTTGCGGAGCTCTATGACACGGGCTCCTTGGGCAAGTTTCTCGGCTTCTGGTCTGTCATGGTCAACGCCACATTTGCCTACCTCGGTACGGAGTTGGTGGGTGTCACGGCCGCCGAAGCTCAGAACCCTCGCCGAAACATCCCCAGGGGTACGTGTGATATACCCTCTACCCCCTTTCCGTGGAACCAGACGCGTGATATACGCTCTACCCCCTTTCTGTGGAACTAGACGCTAAAGAAAGCAGCCATCAAACTTACCTTTGTTCGGATCTGCGTATTTTACGTTCTTTCGGTTTTCCTTCTCGGTATGATAATTCCTTTTGATAGCCCCCAACTAGCGTTCGCGAACGCCCAAAAATCATCCGCGAGTGCCTCCCCCTTTATTGCAGCAGCGAACGTCGCCGGCGTCAAGGTATGTTTCTGATGATTCCTTCTTGTTGGCATCCAGTGGGTGTGTTGCTTGCGTTGTCCGTTGATGTTGTGGACCTTCGCTTTCCGCGTGCTCCCCCCTGAGCCATAAGTGCATATGACATCGAAACTGATCAACGACAAAATCAAAATAGGTCCTCCCTCATATTCTGAACGGGTGTATTCTCATTTTCGTACTGTCGGCATCCAATACAGACTTATACATTGCGAGCCGAACGCTCTACAGCATTTCATCTGACGGGAATGCTCCCGCCATCTTCAAACGTACGAATCGGAGGGGAGTACCTGTACCAGCGCTCTTCCTCTGCGCAGCCGTTGCGTGCTTGGCATTTCTCAACGTTTCCACGAGCTCCACTGTTGTAAGTTTTTCTTTCCCTCTTCTTTTGCTTTCTTTTGAAAGATCGGAGGGAGTTCGTCTAGGTACCTAGGTACTTGACCGCCCCACACACCTGGCATCTTCACATCTGTATAACCTCAACCTCAAATATCTTCATAAGAGAAAGGGGAAACTAATAAGAAGAGGGAAAAGGTCTTTGGCTACTTCGTCAATCTGGTCACAGTCTTCGGTATCCTCACCTGGATCTCCATCCTCATCACCTATCTCTTCTTCCTCCGAGCCCGTCGCGTCCAAAACCTCCCCGACAGCAGCATGCCCTATGTGGCTCCCCAGGGATACGGAGGCACTGTCGCAGCTCTGTTATTCACCATCCTCGTCACCCTGACCAAAAACTTTGACGTCTTCATCCACACTCCCGCGCGGCAGTTCGACTACAAGAACTTTATCACGGGATACCTGGGGATTCCCTTTTACATCTTCCTCTTCTTCGGCCACAAACTTCTCACCGGGAGCAGGATTGTCAAGCCCCACGAGGTTGACTTTTTGACCGGAAAGGATATCATTGACACGCAAGAGAGGGAGTATCTAGAGGAGCAGGAAGCAGAGCACGTGGACCGCACCGGTATGCAAAAGTTTTACGACCGCTTTGTGGCATGGTTGTTTTAAGCGGGTGGCTATGTCTTGTATATATCCCTTGGGTGCTTGAACTGTGAAGAATGTAGTTTACGTGGTATGAATTCATCTTTCAGATACAGTGCTCGTTCTTCACCCGGATCATGGACTTTGTTCCCACTGCTGTACCGCAGCTTGTCGGCAACGTACTTTGACTATGGGTCCTTGCTCTCGTTGCTGCAATCACTACATGTACATGGGCATCCCAGCCCCTACAGCATTAATAATCTTTCAATGAAAATCTTTCCGAGTGCTATAGGATACTTTTGAATATCTCATATCTCTCTTATAGAGCCTGAGGAACGACTGAGCACTTCCAGGGCCTGGTCACGCATGTAAATTGTATGCTTGTTTTATCTAGCTTCAATACCGCCACCTAGCATCTGTTGTTCCCAGAAGACAAGAGATATCTGCTTTTGGACTGGAGCACAGTAGGCATTGGCCGTCTCGAAGCCTTAAGGCCGTTGATGGAATATCTAAGGTCTGTCTACCGAGAAATAACTCAGTTGCTGCTTCAGCATTGGCATCAGCATCATTTCCACTCCCCGGAATGTCTCCCTGGCAAATCCTCGCCATAGAATGACAATTTCGGGCCAATTTGAGATCTTCGCCGTTAGGCCTATCGTGAGAAAGAGAAAGGGAAGAAACGATGCAGATAGTTACGACGCCGTCGGCATTACCCAGCCTTTGCCCCATCCCTCCAGCTTATCGAGACCAACCCAGGACAACCCGCTTGATTACATGCTATTCGCTCCACATCCCACATTACTGGGAATCACTCCAAGCCGCTGATGAAAAAATCCATCAGCTTGGGCGCAGTCTCGCGCAGGCTGTCGTATAGGTCAAAGTGGTTCTTGCCCGGCACAATAAACAGCACCTTTATGCCCCTGGCAATCCCAATGGCCGTCCTGCTGTAATGCAGCGTCTGCGCCTCCGATCCCGCAATCATCAACAGCGGCCGCGGGGCGATCAGATGCTGCAAGTTGAACGAGTCATAGCTGACCATGAGATCGTAGCTCTGCGGCGGCACCCTCTGCGTGCTCCGCTCGTGCCTCCCCCGTCTGGTGCCGTAGTACGCGGCCGCGTCCCGGAAGAAGGAGTCTGGGTTGTTGGCCGCTTTGGCCGGGTCCGTCTCGAACATCATGGGCGCCTCGAGCTTGGCCGTCGGGTTCTCGGCCGCCATGAGCCGCGCCTGGGCGGCCGCCTCGAGGGCCGTGGCGATGGCCTGCGGGTTCTCCCTGGCGGCGTGCTCTTCGTGGACGCTGCCGTGGCGCGTCATGCGGCCGACGCAGGCCGCGCTGACCGTGGCCAGGCACTTGATGCGGCTGTCCGACTGCGTCGCGTACGAGGCGTAGCCCCCGGAGGCGCAGATGCCCAGCAGCCCGATCCTCTCGGGGTCGATCCGCCCGCTGAGCGCCGTCAGGTAGCTGACGGCCGCCTTGATGTCCTCGACACGCTGGTGGGGGTCTTCCAGGCCGCGAGGCTCGCCGCTGCTCTCGCCTTGATAGCCGGCGTCAAAGGTGAGCGAGAAGAATCCGGCGTTCGCAAGCATCTTGGCGTAGGTCGTCGATGTCTGCTCCTTGACGCCCGTCAAGGGGTGGCTGATGACGACGGCCGCGCCCTTGCGGTTGGGCGAGCCTGGTTCTGGGACGAAAAGCTCGCCGCAGATTTGCAGCTGGAAGGATGGGAAGAAGACTTTGATAGGGGGGGTCATGGTCTCGATGTAGGACAGCATCTTGGGTAGTGTATGTTTACCAAGGATCCAATTGCTTTGTCAATGGGCTGAACATTCGCTTTGAGTGTTTGTATGAAGTGAAGATTTTCAGGTAGCTTGGATCCTGGAACCCAATACCTAGGTCCCGAGTTGGGTTTCATGTCTTCATATCGAATTGTACGTTTACGTGACGTCGGTGGGTGCTCCCGTGGGCGGCATCAGGAGATTTCCTGGGCATCACACAGAGCTATGGTTAAAGTTTGCGCCACCGAAAATGGAACGCCGGATAGAGATATGTTCGTCCGAGATCCTTACCAGGACATTGTTTGAAAGCGGTGGGAGGCTAAGATCTTTCTGCAATTCGTATGGCTCAAGGGATCCGAGACAGATCGTTCCGATGACGGCTCCATGTCTCGTTTCCAAGACTCCACCAGTTCCGACCTCATATCGTGGAGTTAGAATGCCCAAGGGGTCTGCAAAATAAACCGGGAAAACGCTCAATATTCGCACGCAAAAATCCATCATAAGCGATCCGCTCCCCTGCTAAGCCCTGCGGAAGCTGCTGCTGATCCCCTGATGAAGCTGGTGGCCTTGAAGGAAGCTGGTGGCCTTGATGAAGTTGCTGCTGGTGCGTCACAAAAGTGGTGATAGCCGCCGCAGTTGCTCTCACGTGCCGGGTCACCTGACCATAGATCACAGAAGCACACAGTTCTTCTGAAGTAGCCACGCAAACGCGTCATTAGCTGCTTGATCTCTCCATCATCACATTTCAGCATTCGCATGCAATTTGTTGTTTCCCACAACGCACGAGTCCCGTGCCCTGATAGTTTGTTCCGAGCACTATGTTTAATCATGGTGGCAATTGCTTGAGTCGTATCGACTTTCCTCATCGATCTGACGATCGCAGGAATCTTGGTGCACAGCTCCGTTGCGAAATCTCAAACCCCGAAACAAACCTATCGCCGGCACAGTCAGCACGCGTCCCTGCGCGTTCCCGCATAAGACAAGGATTATCCCTGTTCTTGTGCCCGCTTGAGCCCTGGGTTCCCCGGAATCCACATGGTCTAGCGAACCAACGGTAGCCTCCTCTCCGGCGGAGGTACTGTCGAGCTATTTCAGCTCCCCCGGTGTCTACGCTGACTACAACATCGGTTACGTCTCTCCGACAATTGTCCTCGCTCCTACGGGCCTAGCCGCCGAAGAGGTGCTCGCTCCACCATCGGCCGCCAGCCTTGCCCTAGAGCTCCAGACGGACGCTTCTCTCCAAGAAAGAAGCCGCACGCATCGAAGCCCTTCGCCAGGCTGCGCTCGCCGCTTCACCCGAGCCTCAACGCTTCTGCTTCTCGCTCAACTCGCTCAACCCGATCGACTTCGCTCCTTCGCCCCCGTGACTGCACTTGCTCGAGCAACGTCGCCAACAGACGACTTGGCAAACCCTATCTCAGGGCTTCGCCTGACCCCTCACCAGGTTCAGTAGTAGGTAGCTAAGGTAGGTACACCTTCTTGTCGCCCAGCGGTTTCCGGATGCAGAGGACTAACGTCATGGCAGGTGCGACACCTTCCATATGGCAGGACATTCCACACTCCCTCGTTGCGCCTTCTCTTGGAAGCCTAAGCGAGAGATGGAGCACGAAATCTTCCCACGCAGATTTGCAAAATGTCCAAGACCATGCATGAGCTTCTCGCCTGGCTCCGTCAATTGCAGCAATGGCGAGCCCTGGCCAGTCTTTTGGCTGAGTCAGTGCCTTCATCTCGATGGACCAGATTCGTCTCTGGTCACCATGAGGTTCATCATGCTCAAGCTGGGCGCAGCTCTGCCTTGTCCCTTGGACCGACATCGTTCAACGTGGGGGACCTAACACAGAGCCTTCACTTTCCATCCGCTTCCAAATTTTGGCACGATGACGCTTGCACACATTCGCAGCCTGCCTGAGGCCATGGTCCGTCTTCCCCAAACTTGGCTTCCGCGATGCTCTCGCTAACTCCCATTGCAGGCACCTTCTAGGCCACCTAGACTCGTTTGGGCTTCGGCGAGACAGGGAAAGATATGGTGATGTTTTCATGCATATGAACCCTGCTGCGTCCACTGCAACCTTGAGCGCGATGACCCTTCTCTTTGGTGGGTTGTGTCTCCCGAGCAAGAGAAGCATGACTGGCTTGCGCATTGGGGCCCTTCCTTCCTCGAGGATACCGTCGCTGTCCTTCTTACGGCCAGGGCGTCCGTGACGTCCTCGAACCAAACATCGACTCAAGGATTCGATACTCAGGTATGTCTTCTGCCGCCCCAGGGCAGCACTCTGAGCCCAGAATGCAAGTTAACAATATTTCAATAGTCTGGCTTGTCTCTTCGGAGAGACTGAGACTTGGCAGCGTTTGGCTGCTACATACCACAGTCTTTACACTCAATGAATCACTCTCCTATCCTCTCAACAGTCCGGCTTGTCTTTTTGAGGACTCGGGGACTTGGCAGCGTTTGGCTGCTATATACCACAGTTTTCTACATCCATCAATTCTCTTTTCACCTGTTTTTCACTTTTTCCTCAAAATCACGCTTTTTCTGGCCTAACGCGCCGGTTGGCCTTCTGCCATTTGAAGAAACTACAAACCCCAGCTGATGCCGTGGATGGAATGACGAGTTGAACATCGAAAACCTGGAACCCGCCAAACCCCACACGCGCGTTGCCGAGCCTCCATAAGCCCTTCGCATGGACGCACACGAGAAATTCGTCGACGATGGAATCGTGAACTGTCATACCCTGAACGATGTCATGCAGTATGAAGTTCGATAGCTTGACTATCCGGGCACAACCTGGGAACCTCGCTCTTCACCAACTGGACGTGCCTCCTCTGGTTCGCGTTTACAAGGTCGCCGCCCTCTAACCTAGCCGGATTTCCGGGAGGTTCTACTATATGTTTAGTCGCCTTAGCTACTCAAACCCTCTTCGCCTCCACCACCATCCTCGGTTTCACACTTTTTTATGCGTCTCTCGCCTTTCAATTGCTGCACCCGAGTCGCGGCGTCATGCTTGACCAGAGAAGTTCCTGAAATGGGTTAAGATTTACTCACATTTCAAATTTACGGGACGCGAGACACGTGGATCAGCGTCGAGATCAGCAGCAACCGAGTAAGCCCGTCTCACAGCGCCTCGAATCACTATCCAATGTCCCCCTCCCAGCAGAAGCAGGGAGGGAAAAAAACCACCGTACCGTATCATTGGTCCATTCATTGTCGTCTATTCCAGCCACGATAGTTGTGGCATTGACTAGACCTGCTGCACGAGGCAGTCGACACGTCAAATTCCTGTTGGTGCCCCTGCGACTGGCCTCCAAGCGCCTCTAGAAGGCAAGCAAACAAAAGCCTCCCTGCATACAACTGAGACACTGAACCAATGCAGTTGTCCAGCTGGTTGTTCTTGATTCAGGTGCCTTATTGATGCGCTGGCTTACTTTCTCGACTGCGTCCTGATACCATTTAAACCATGGTTCCTGTCCCTTCATCCCCCTCTTCTTTTTATCTCACAGCAGCCTCGGGTCCTCTTGAGAGACAGACCAGATGGATCCCTTCGCTAATGAAGAACCGACAATCACGGCTTCTGCAGCGTTTGTGGAATCCCCATCCAACAATAAGCCCACGCCTCAGGAACGCCAGTTTCAAGCCGCCGCCTATGAAACCCTCGTCCAAGACGGAGGCCGGCCGTCTCATCCTCTAGGTCTCCTCGAGCGCATCGTCTTCTCACCCGGCAGGTATCGTGGCATCCTCGCCTTTTGGCAAGACCGGTCAGACGAATGGCAGGTCTTTCACAAGCAGCTGTCCCGGTGGCAGGCGTTCCGCACCCACCAGAGAGCATCTCGGAATCCTGATAGATTCAACGAGTACATCCTCGACCTCCGGGAACGGCTTGACCGCCACGGCTTTGAGCTTCCAAACGGTCACCGCACTCCGCCGCACGGGCTCAGACTTGAGATTGAGAAGCAGAGCAAGGTGGCCACTTGGCTGGAATACATCAATTACGAGTTCAGCAGGCGTGACGAGGACGAGAAGTGGCTCGAGACTCATCGGCCCAGCTACGACGCAGCTCTAGCACAACTCATAGACGCACAGGTCCTGAAGCAATTCGAACAGGTCCGAACGCCCACGAGCGACATCTGCCGCCCCTCCAGCCTCGAGGTCGCAAGGCGAAAGGAAGAGCGTCAAAAGGCTGAGGAGGAATGCGAGGCTGCCAAGAAACGCATGGGAGACTTTGATTCCCTGGAACAGACGCAGACGCCCCAGGAAATGGAGAAGCACGAGCGCGAGTATGAAGAGGCTATGCTGAGATGTAAAGCCATCAATGACCGGGACTTGGCCATTTCCGAGTTTGGACGAAAGACACATGCCTACCGGTTCGCCATGGACAGGTCGGAGCGCCACGAGCTGCTCCTTCGATGGGCTACCAGCCAGATTCCCCTGATTGAGGAAGAAATCAGACAGATGGAGCGACGAGACGCAGCTCTTCGGGAGCGAAGCAGCTACTGGCGTCCCAAGCAGCAAGCCAAAACATTTCCGCAGTTCCAACGGCTCCCGCCCGAGATTCGACACCGCATCTGGGAAGAGATGCTGCCCAAGAGCCCCAGCGTGCACTTCTTCAACGTGCTCAACTGCGAGAGCCAGCGCCATCTGGTACCGTCCTGGTCCAGCGAGGAGTTTCGCTTGCGAGCCACAAAGCGTCGTGACTCCGCCTACCTGTCCGTTTACCGACTTTTGGCGACCTGCCGAGAATCACGCAGCATCGTCGAGAGGTATTACATCCTTCGTCGGCGTGGCGTGAGTTGCCCGCTGTCAGGAGGCCCCATCAACTTCTCCGACAGGCCGCCCGACTTTCGAACCTTTGACTGGATTCCCTGCAGCGACCTGCTCGTCTTGTGCTTCCCGCCGGTTCAGGTCGCCCAGCTTCCGTCCGCGAATGCCTTTACGCTGGACCCTGGTCCGAACCAAGCTGCGAGGCGCCTCGGCGTGATGATTCCCAAGGGACTCATGTCCATGCCGCATTTCGACCCCATGGACGACGGCGACACCGATGACGACGCCGCGCAACAACTCGCTCTGGTTCCAGAATTCATCAATCACCTGCACGGCTCGATCCCAGGCCCTCAGACGAACGACGCCACCCCGCGCGGGATCTGGAAGCTCTATCTCATGGTGGAGGGCTGGTCCACGAACCACATCCAGATGCAGCTGAGGGCCAAGATCGACAGCAAGGAGCCAGTGGGCGACTGGGCAGACGGTCCCATCTACTGGCGGGCCCCATCAGCCAAAAGGGGCGGAAGGATGCTGCCGTGGGGATCCATCAGCGAACCACCTCCAGGACCCGAGTTTCCTCTCGGCGCCATTATCAACATCATGCAAAACGATCCCGTATTCTTCAACACCAACTTCAACCACAACCAGAGAATCATCCACCAGCCCGCCCCAGAGGGAGACGGCGCCCGCCAGCTCTACTGGCTCGGCTCACGTCGTCCCGCCCTTGGCACCCTCCGCCCCGATGACTTTGTCCAGAAGCGCTCCGCGCAGAAGCTCCACGACTTCATGCAGATCCTCGAGGTGCAGTGCCGTGTGCAGCAGTGGCATCACAACTTTGGGGGCGTCGAGGCGCTTGGCTGGCTCGAGCCCGCGAGCAAGAGGAGCCTCGATGTGGCGGAGGTGCGGGAGCTGGAGCGGATAACGAAGCAGACGGGGAAGTGGCCGCGGGCGTTTCAGAGAATGAAGAGGGAGAGATGGGATGACGAGGATGATTTCTAGATTGATTTGACAATGGAAAATACCCTCTATTAAGCTATCTCCGTGTTGAGTTTCCTGTGCATGTCCCTTGTGAACATTTTCTTTCTATATGAGCAAGACGACCACTTGCAGCGACCTTGAAACTAATTGGCCTAGCATATGAAGCGGAAAGCGATTCTTTGAGGGCTGCGACGCGTTTGTCATGAATTGAATTTGATTATATTCTCTGCATACGGGGCCGGAGTTGATGTCAGAATTTAAGTCATCATGATGATGCTCTGGACAGCTGTGAATCATGTCTCCGGCCGCACCAGCCGCCCGTTTGTATCCTCTTTCGCCGTTTCAACCAGTCAGTTTTCGACGTGATTTGACGCCTCCCCGCCCATGAGATGCTAGAAGGTCGAAACAATGGCGCTGGAAGTCCCGTTCTACTGTTCTGGTCAGAGCTCCATGAAGGTCACAAACAACCTTTTCCATAGCCGGAGTCCCGAGCTTTGCCTGCTCGGCATTGTGGAGTTGTCAACGATGAGTTTCCTCGAGGGAGCGGTGTGGCAGGACGGCCGAGCTCGAAAAAGGCTCCTCCTGATAATTTGGAATCGCAGCTCAAACCTTTTGACCAAACCTCTGGTTTCCCAAAAGCTTGTCGTGTGAGAGCCGAACGGCCAAAGACCATGCCGACGTGAATCGTGGCTCGTGAGGCCATAGGTTAAATAGTTTCGAGTCCCTCGGATCAACAGATGCATCGGCTGAGTGAGGGCAATGGCTCTGCATGCTATAAGGATGCACTTAGCGGCATGTCAAGGCTGTGTATCGTTCGATAGTGTCCACTCCCCGAGCACGTCTTTCCAAGCGGGCGATTGTCGGTTTGGGCCATATCCATCACCCGGCCATCATGCCTTGGTCTCGGCATACCCTTAGGCATTTCGATGAGATCCGCTCGGCCAGGATTGGGGAGAAAGCATCTTCTAAAATGCCCCAAGTCGTCAAGCCGCCGCGGGCTGCGGGTTGTTGCCCACCGTCTTGTACAAATCCCGCAGTTCAAACTCCTCATGCGCGCCATCCGGCAACTCGCCGACAACCCGTCCCGGCTGGCCCGCCACAATCGAGAAGCTCGGAATGACCATGTTGGCCGGAACAATCGTCCCATCCAGAACCTTGACATAGTCCTTGATGATGGCAAACTCGTTGACGACGCACCCGCTCCCGATGTACACGTGATTCCCGATGCTCGCCGCCTGCACCACGGTCCCCTGTCCGATGAAGACGTGGTCTCCGATCCGCAGCGGCATGTACGTGAAGACGCCCTTGTAGATCCTGCCGGGGGGACGCAGCAGGACGGCGCGCGAGAGGAAGCAGTATCGGCCGATGGCCACGGCGGTGGTGTTTGGCGGGGCGGCGTTTCCGCCTGAGGACGGCGGAGGGGGGGCGGCGGTGCGGACGAGGTCGCCGCGGATCATGACTTCGGGCTGGATGACGGTTTTGCCGCCGAGCATGATGTTTTGGGTGCCGACGAGGACGGCCTTGCGGGCGACCTTGTTGCCGGTGTCCTGGAGATGCGTTAGGGCGCGGTGCCGTTGTGATGATGACAATGAAGAAGATGATGGTTCTGCATAGGAAGGGAGCTTACCGTTTCTATGTAGTCTCCTTTTGCTGGACGGCGCGACATGTTGGCGTTGTGGGATGGTGTTTTGTTGCGAGTTGGTGACGGTTGAAGCTCCGTTAGGATGGTGATATTGGGAAGTTTAGGTGGGGGCAGTTGAGCTTGAGCTCGGACCACTTCCGCCAAGACCAACATGAACCTCTACACCTCAGACGAACACCTTGGAAAGGCACAGGTTTCTGCATCTCGATGACAATTTGATTAAAGATACTTGTGTATTATATAACAAGCTCTTTTCAGTAATTGACAAACCCTCAGTTCGGTCAATCTCACGCCAAAGCGGCACAAAGGAGTCATCAGCTGCCGCGCTGCATGACACCCCAAGCCGAATTGAATCGAATCCTTCAAGCATCCAAACCCCTTCCCCGCTATCCAGCATATTTTTAGGTCTACAACATCCAATACAGAGTCATCCCAGGGCCGCGTCCGTGGAAATAGTCTGACGTCCAGGCTGATTTTTCTGCTTCCAAGTTGTGGCATGCTGTGGGCCATTCTCTCGGTGTCAGGGCAGAGCCGCAAAGGGCAGAGTTGTCGAGTCCTCTCGGTGAAAGAGTGGGATAGGTTTCGCGCAGTTACCGAGTCGCTGGCTGCTGTATATTCTCTCATGAACCTCGCAATGTTCTCTTACTCGTCCTGCTCTCTTACAAGACTCTTCTCTCTACCATGGTAGCCATGTGTTTCCTCGTCTGAGACAGATCCCATGGCCTTAGCCAAAACGCCGCAGCGATGCTACTTGTCCTAGATCCCACAAGCAGCTCACCACAGCAATACACAACTCTGTTCAAAACAACAGCGCAACAGACAACGCTCGCAACTCAGACGTTACTTTCTACAGACACTTCGTATACGCCGCTTCCGACTACAGCGGATGAAGCGCCGAGACAAACCAACAGCAGCGGCCTCAACTCCCAAGCCAAGATTGGCCTGGAATCCGGCATCGCCTTGGGGGTGCTCGTGGTGGTCGTTGCGATAGGGCTCTGCGTATATGGCTTCAGCTGCCGGAAATCAGATTCAGATTCTGATACAATCCGGAGCTATTCGCCAGAGCCGGGGACACCGCATGCTTCCATGCTAGAGTTGCCCTCTCAACACATGTACGGGAACGGCGGCCTACGCTATGAGGCGATATCAAACAACCATCCATACGCAAACGCCCACGTCCCTTTGACCGTCCCTCAGAGAGCTCCTGTTGGATTTGGACAATGGGGAAACCCAGACCAAAGCTCACATCCGTTGATGGGCACCGCCGAGCTGGACGAGGGCAGTACTTGGAATAGATACCCTAGAGTGCCAGAGTTGCAAGCAGGGCCTCACAAGAAAATGGCGGCGAATGCAAGGCGAGCCGAGTTGGAGAGCAATAACACCAGTAGTCCGGCAGCCACGTTTAGGATTCCTCGCAAACAGCTTTCAAGTCATACATGGAGCCCTTGGTTCGGTCAGAAGTGCCCATGTGGCCGACATGATGGCGAGGTATGTGACAGCTGAACATCGATCCTCGAAGCACAAATGACGACTTCAGGCTCGGCAACCGCCTCCATTCTTATAGCTTGTCGAAACTGACGTCTCATTTAGCCGGCCTTTGGTCGTCGCGATGGGTTCCGCCAGGGCAGCATATGCACAGCCCGGGAGAGAAGAAATGGAACACTCCAGGAAGCTACATGAAGGCATCACAAGCTCCCTTTATAGCAAAGGAAGAGGCCAATACACACGGGCCTCTGGCTCTTTATCTAGCAAGAGGACGATAAAACAATCTCTGAAATCATTATTGAGCGAGTTGACACGTTCAGACTGGTCTTTGCCACTTGAGCCATCGATCCTACCTACATATGCATGCAGGTTATTGTTACGTGGCAGCGGTGTTGACGAACCATGATCCTTCAAAGGAGTTGGGTAGTACTCCCCTGGCTCAAATAGAAGCTAGCAGCGCCGTTGCGCGTGTTGGCTGCTCCGTCAATGACATGCATATGCCCACAGTCTTACAGCACCGACTGATGACATTCATGGCTGACCAACGACGTCAACCAACTCGAGGATCGAACTGAGCGTCCGTGAGGCCAAATCATGCTTGATGTGACCACAATTCAGCCCAGAGAGCACATAGTTACGAAGATGAGGACTCAATAGCCGCCGGCGGTCTCAAGGACATGGCCACGCTTGGTCAAGGCAGACTCGGAGCCACAAGTCCTCTGTGGTGACTGACCCAACCCAACATTTGCCTCAGATTCACCTGACAGTGCTGAGACCATCGAGTCGTCGTAAAATAAACAGAGTTCAGAGGTAGAAGCAAAGTCGAGGATCGCCAAAGCAATGCAATTACACGAACCATGTCCGCTCAAGTTGAAAGGATCAGAAGGATGAACCATTGACACTAGCTTCATCCTAGACAATGAAATGAACTCATTAGATCGTTCATCCCTCAGACGGCCCAGAGCAGAGGCGCTCTGTCTGCAAAATCAATACATGCACGCAACACCAAGCCGCAAAGCAGCCAAGAAACAATCTACACATACTCCGGCCCGGGATACTGCAATGTAACAACGCAATTTCATATCACTACCAGGTATAATTTCTCTACAGAAACAGCCCGGCGTCGCTCGTTAATCTGACCGGCTACGAGACCGTCCGTCCGCTTCCAGCCTAGAGGCGCTTGTATACATCCTTACTGTAAGCCGCCGAAAGCCCCATGTCGAAATGGAGCGTCTATAAATAGATGGGCTGCGCAAGAATGGGTTGGGGTCCATTATTGAGTTGTAAGTAGCGCGGCATCGGGTCCGAGCGAGTTGTCGAAGAGTGGGATGTGACTGTGCGGGTTGGAATGAAGGATAGTAGTATCTGTGGTAGATGAAGATGCCAAGTGGGAGAGGGATTGGATGGATTCGAGGTCTGTGCTGCTGTTACCTAGACACGGAGAGCAAGAGAAAAGAGATTATACTGAGCACCAAAGAGGTTCGGTGCAACCACACGCTCACATGCGTATGATTACAGTCCTACAGGAACACTCCGGATCTCAGTCACGCTGATTCCAAAATTGAAGGCATCTTCTGTTCTTCGTCTCCATGACACCAAGAAGGAGAAAAGACACAAGAAGCCCCCCGTCCAGGCACCCCCCCCCCCCGAAACCATGTGGCGGTGCTACGGGAACCCATCTTTCCGCTGCCCCAAGCTTCACCCACGCCACGCTCTCTCTTGGAATCAGGACACTTGCTCTCTTTCAGCCTAGACGGAAAACACTAGGAAGAATGAAAGGAAGAAAGACCTTGTCGCGCGGGATCCGCTCCCCTGCTAAGCCCTGCGAGCTGCTAAGCGCGACGTTTGGCGGGGAATCCGTTTTGTTTCGTGCCGTTCTATCCAAGGGTTTCCCGGCTTTAAGCGTCGAGGGGTTTTTGTTTCTTGGTACTAAGGTATCCGCGGCGTGGGAGATGTCGCGGCTGTTTCTGTAGATGCAAGTACTTGTTGTGCGAAAGAAGAGTGATGAGCTGAAAATGATGACTACGACCTTAATCTTCGCCTTCTCGACAAAAACAGGGAAGCAATCGAACTGGGCTGAAGCCACTCAGCAGTCTGTTCCCAAGCACCTCCTCATTGTCCCGTCGGGGAAAGCTGGTCCGGTATCCGGATGACACGCCGCTCATGACGTTTAAAGCCATGAAGTTTCTCATGAACCACTCTAGACCAACAGGTACATACATACTCTCACTGCCTCATTGCAGAATCAGGTGCTTCCAAGAGCTGGCAGGAAATAGTCTGAGCGCCATCAGTAAACGGAAGCAATCTGTTTTTTTTTTTTTTTGCCGCCGCCAAGAGTCTTGGAATCTGTAAACAAGTTGTCCCATCTGTATAACCCGGTAATTCTCACTCCCTCGCGTGCCACTGCGTGTAAAACTCGGCGAATCAAGGGTCAAAAACGCCCTGGAACTCGTCGGTTGACGAAGGCGACTCACCGATTGTACGACAACAACAACAACCACCAAGAACCAAGGAGTAGGTAGTAACATCGTGACCAACTAAAGTTCAATCCTTTGGCTGCATGTTCCCGCATGGAGTCTCATCGCAATCTTCAGTAAAGCAAAGAGTCCAAAGCAGGGGGGGAAAAGGCTGGGATGTTGATCCGGATGCAACCAGCCGAACAGCCACGAGAAGACACATACAGGCGAGAATCCAGAGAATTGGCCCACCTTGTCTATCCATCCAGCCAGCCACACAGATTGGATGCCTGCCTCTTACTCGCATGTACGACAATAATGGCTCCGCAAAGTTCCCTTGGAATCAATTGGGAGCTCTTGGGATCCGAGTTTCCGGCCTGCCCTTGCTGAATCTCATCTCAGCCCAACGCCGTCTCAGATGATGGGCTTGCCAGTTGTCTCAAGACATTTTCGACAGCTGGTCTCTCTCTCTCTCGCTTCGCTTCCTCGCTTGCGTTCCCTCGCTTCGAGGCCATGGCGCAAAAGACCAACAACAACAACAAGGGATGAATCCACAACATCTGTCATCACCGTCATCCTCCGTCATTCCCAAAAAGATTTCCAGAACCCTCATCCATATCTCGCAACAAGACCCAACCTCATCCATCGCCAACTAATTCAAAACCTCGTAGTACACACACGGAAGTCCTGCATCCCGCCGCTCTAAGCGCCCAAGCGGAGACCCCTGCCCGGCCTGCTCCTCGACCACCATCCACCTTGTGATCCCGGCATTGCGTTACCCACGAGGTGTGCTTGTAGGCCTCGGGACTAGCTCGCACTTCTATTTCCATTGGGACTTCTCTTTTTTTAGCCCTGCCGGTGTGTGCCTGTGCATGGGCTTAGCTTACATGTACCTGTAGCCTTTTCCCATCTCAGCTTATAACTGTCGGCGAGCTTCCCACCTTTGCAGCTGTCCGGATCGAGGTAGTCAGCTCCCATCTATATAACAATCCTTTCCTCTTCTTTCTCTCACCTTTACCCTCTCTTCACCTGGGATCACACCTTCAATACCCATCACCACCAGTGTCATCACCATCGTCATCACAAAGATGCTCGCCCAGTCTCTCCTCGTGCTCGCTTCGGCGGCCCTGAGCTACGCCTCCCCCGTCACATGCCGAGCCCCCATGCCCGATCCCGTCCTGCCCACAACCGGCGGTGGTAAGTCCTCTCCAACCTCAACACTCTCTACCTACAAATCAAACCCCCAACTAACAATCTTCCCAGCCACCGAACTGCCCCCCGTCCCCTCAAACCTCGAGCTCAAAGCCATCGCCCTCGGCCTCGGCATCCAAAACTACACCTGCCCCTCCGTCGGCGCCTCCCCAGCCTCCACCGGCGCCCTCGCCATGTTCTACGACATCAGCCTCCTCTACCCCGACTCGGGCCCCAACGCCCTCTCCCTCGAAAAGTTCAACCAGCTCCCCGCCTTTGCGCTCAACCACCACGCCATACCCCTCAACTTCAACGACTCCCTCGCCGGCCGCGTCTCCTCCGAGGGCCCGGGGGCCTCCCTCATCCGACCGTTCACTCGTGCCGCGCCGCTCGATCTCGGCGAGGAAGTCGGCAAGCTGCCGTTCTTGGGCCACCACTTTTTCAACACGGACGGCGCCCCGACGTTTATTCTCGCGAGGGGCAAGTTCAACGTCGTCGCGGCGAAGAAGGCGTCCGTTCCGGCGCCGGGGAGCGCCGATCCCGGTCCTGCGGGGACGGGGGCCGTGGCCTGGCTTGCGCTTGATGGGAATCAGGGCTCGAGGGGCGCGACGCTTGTGTATCGCGTTGAGACGGCGGGAGGGAATTCCCATGGGTGTGGGAAGGCAGCGGGTCAGGACAGCACGAGCTATGCTGCGCAGTATTGGTTCTATGGACCCAAGGCATAGACTGGTTACTTCTCCTTTTCTTTGTTTGGGTCTTTCTTTTTCTTCACTATTAATGTTTGTTTGGTCTTGATAAGGGGGATTCTTTTAGACGAGCTTGTTGAAAAGGGTTTATATAAAGGACTCGGTTCAGCATACACACTTTGGGTTACGTTTTCATGGCACGGGGGATTGGGTTTCACATGGACTTTTGGGCAGGCAGGAAGGCAGTTGTATTTTTGATTCTTTACTCGGCGCATAGAATAGGTTCCTCTGGCGTTTTTTCTTCTTTCAATCTCAAAAAAAGAATTACTCAGGTATTTCCATCTTGTCGTCTTACAAACCTTTCTCCTATTAAGAAGACTTCCAAAAATACATGTCATTGCATAATCGGTTGACAACCCACGTCACTCAGTCGATCCGCCGATTCGTAAACACAGCTGTCTTTGATAACCCCCATGTTCATCTTGAGTTCTAAAATCTCACAGCTGCTTCCGCGTACTTCATGCGAGCGACTTGTCGTGAGGCGTTCTTCTCAGGCCAGCTTAGCTCTTACGCATCAAACCCGTAATATCTTAAAGGGTTCCCTATTCCCATAGGAGGTCAGCACGCTGGATTCAGACGAACGAGATGGGCTGATTCGCTCTTCCCGGTTTGCGGCTCGATTCGCTACTAGAATCTAGGGTGACATCCGTCTGCTACCTTGCAAGGCGTGGGTGTGAGCCTCGCCACATCTCACAACAGGAACCAGACGACTAACGGAACATCGAAGAGCAAACAGAAAAAAAAAAAAAAAAAAAAGGCATGTCTTGATATTCAGCAAATCATACTCGCATGCGCCTTGTAGAGTGTATTGTATACAGCAGTCCTTTGTAGTCTTTATCTTTCCTTTCCTTGGCTTCATCCAAACTTGACTCGCTTCTGCCATGCGATATCCAGCGCCAGGAACTTTCCAATACAGCAAAACTCCATTTGTCTTGTCGATTCGCCTCTTTCGGTGCTCTTGCATGCCGTTGTAAAGTAAGGCGCCATTCAATGTATACGCACAAGAGCAATCAGACCGCTTCAACCCCAGCATTTCGCGCTGTAAACGGATCTACCTCCGAATGTCCATGCCCGCTTGGAGCTCCTGCTCAAGCCCGTTGGGCTGTCCCATGTACTCCTGCGGTCGCGGGTCCTCCGCCGTCCACTGGCCACCGGCTGACGGCAGCGGGACCTGAATCTGCTGGGCCGCGCCCTGGTTGCCCGACGCGGGAGCCGTGCGCACAAGCTGTCGGAAACGCAGCACCTCGTCCAGGATCATCTTTCGCATCTCGCCAACGTCCTCGACGACTTCAAAGTCAAAGTTGAACGTCGTGGGGCAGTCGGGCTCGTCGGACGCATCGTGCCAGATGTGCAGATACGGGTGCTCGAGCGCCTGCTCGACGCTGATGCGCTGTGAGGGGTCAAAGGCGAGCATCTTGTCGAGGAGGTCGAGGGCGTCGGGGTTGGCGTCGGGGAAGAGGGCGGGGAAGGGCTTCTTGGGCATGAACGGCAGGTTGCGCACGTATTCCTGCGCGCGCGGGGAGCCGATGCGGCGGAGTGTTTCTTCGTTGGGGGTTCCGAGAATGTGCAGAATCTGGTTAAGTTGGTCGACATAGTCTCGACCCTTGAAGAACGGGCGGCCACCCAGGAGCTCGGCGAGAATGCAGCCGACAGACCACACGTCAACTGCGGAGCGTTAGTCCTAATGAGTTGGAAGAATGGCTTCGAGCAATCGCACGTACTGGCTTTGGTGTAGCTCTGGAAGCTCAGCATAATCTCGGGCGCACGGTACCACCTCGTGGCGACGTACTCCGTCATGTACCCGGCATTCTCCTCCGGGTCGACGGAGAAGCCACGGGCAAGGCCAAAGTCGCAAATCTTCAGCTCGCAGTCGGCGTTGACGAGCAGGTTGCCGGGCTTCAGGTCTCGGTGGAGGACGTTGGCGGAGTGGATGTACTTGAGACCGCACAGGATCTGGTAGATGAAGGACTGGAAGTGGGCGTCTGTCAAAGGCTGGCCAGAGCGGATAATGGCCGCCAAGTCGCACTCCATCAACTCTGAAGAATCGTCAGCCTGCGGTCCATCGCGGTTCTACCCCCTATTTCCCCAGGGATCGGTCCCGCGCGGGGCGCTCGGCTCGTACTGACCTTCGTAGAGGTACGTCTCGTTGAAGTTGTCGGGTCGCGGAATGTCCATGTCATAGAGGCATGTGATCTGCATGGTCCCGTAAGAGTCAGCCTCTTTACCAGGCAGCAGCAGCAGCAGCAGCAGCAGCAGCAGAGTCCTCGGTCACTCACGTTGCGGTGGCCGCGAAAGTGCTGCAGCAGCTTGATCTCGCGCAGGGCGCGCTTGGCGAGGATCTTCTTGCTGAAGACATTGGTGACCTTTTTGATGGCGACGCCCTCGTTCGTCTGGTTGTTGACTGCCGCGCTGTTGTCGGGAGCCGGTCGTTAGCAAGTGAAGCAAGCCGTGACGGTTCGTTTGCTTGGTATCGTGGCGGCGGGGGGGTTCGAACAGTGGCAGCAAGCGGGGTGTGCAAATGCCGTTGAAGCTATGACTCGAATAGCGCCCGAGTTGGGACTCACCAGACAATGCCGTAGGCGCCCTGGCCCAGCTCCTTGGTGACGGTGTAGCGCTCGTCCACCACAAAGTCCTGGTTAAAGACCTTGAATACCTTTCGTCCCTGGAGATCCGCCATGGCTGCGCTGAGGGTGTCGAGTTGTTGCGTGAAGATTCAATGTCCCAGATTTCTCGTGTGGGGGGGAGGAGAGGGGTTTATGTTGTCCCAGCTGGCGAGCCGCTGTGGGTTTCGGTGCTTGTAGGGGGGCTGCTTCAGCGCTGTGCTGGTGCTACAGGGGGCTGGACGATGCTAGCTGGCGCAACAAAGAAAATGGAAGCGAGGGAGAGGCCGGACGGCTGAAACGATGGACGGCAGGCTGAAGCGTCGACTGGGTCGCACGGCGCAGGCAAAGAGCTGTGCTGGATCTGGTTATGTTTCAAAGAGAGAAAAGGAGAGAACGTGAGAATGATGATGATGGGGAAGAAGAGAAGAAGAAGGAGAAGAAAGGAGTAACAAGGAAAAGTAGTCCAGGAGAATTGGGCAACGCGGCCACTTAGTACAGGACTCGAAACACACCTTGTTGTTCTCGCGCCAGAACTTCTTCATCCGCCATCCCAGCGACGTGGTTGGCTGCTCCCGACGGCGCAAAGGACGGGCTAGCGGACGGTGGGTACGGCCGCAGACAAGACAGAGCCAACGCCTCGACTTCTCTTTGGCCTCCGCAGCTGGGCTGAGCATCTCCGGCCGCAGCCAATCGCGTCTTACCCCAAGATGTGATGGAGCGAGTCCCGGCACTCTAGCCGCGCGCAATTGGGGACAGCCCGTCGACGGCTTCCCCGTTCTAGGGGTGCCTTGGCGTTGTTCGCTGGGGACGGAGGGCTCCTTTGGCGTGATGCGCTTCTCTTGGGCTGCTTACCTGCAGAGTACCTACTTGATATCACCATCAAATCTTTCGGCGACCCAGTCTCCGTCGAGAACGTTTGTGAAGGAGCCGTGTCACATGCTTTTCCGGATCAGTCATCTCGGTAAGGCACAAGCAGTCAAGGTCAGCCATGGCGGTTTGACTTTATTCAACCGCATCTGTCAATGGCAAGCCGCAGCTTAATGTAAGGCGACAACCAAAAAAAAAAAAGACCACAGAAAGATATAATTCGTGCTCATCGTGGGTTTTTGCCTTGAATCTCATCATGATATGGCAGTCTGGCTATTCGAAGGAATTCTCACCAGAGAGCGGGGTGGGCAGAGACGCACAGCATTGATCGTCAGATACCTTAAAAGTATTCCACGAGAACAGCTGAACACCAGATTTTACCGTCTTGGACCCTCGAGATTGATCACATTTCAAATGGGCCACAACCAGTGAAGCAATTCATGAGATGGAGCAACGAGACGTCTTCGATAGCACGCTATAAGTCTTTGATATACCGTCGCTTGGATATTGGGTCTTGCAGTCGAAAAAGGTAGATTCTGGAGACATGCCGACTAGAAGAAGCTCTCAGAATGTGCCTTCTATAGCCAGATATCTCGTCGTAAAATGTGTATTTCAGTTACTTTACTGCCTTGTATATTCGAAAGCTGTGGGCTTCCATCTGGGATAATCGACCTACCTCGATAACGCTGGGCGGGAAGGGCGGCACTCTTCAAGATAGAGGCTCCTTTACAGACTTTCAAAGCGGTGACTGGCAAGATTGAATGCAATCTCCATGAGTCTGCCAATGCACAAGGGACGTGCTTGGAGCTGATGCTTGCCAAGGAAGTGCGAGGTGCTTCGATCATCCTACACGGATCGCCTGAGAAGGATGTATCTCGCTCCTCAACCCGGAGCAGCACCTACATAGATGGTGCCCTTGCATCTTTATCTGCCTGAAAAAACGAGACATGACTCCCGTTTTCTCGTCTATTTATTCTCCTCGGCTCTCTTCCTCTACTTCCTAATCTTCTTTCCTCCCTCACAACCTACTCGAAAGCCTCCAACGGCCTCCACCACTTTCTGCAACGACGTATCCTTTTGCACAACTGGCGCCCTGCATCTTCCACACCTTCAAAGGCTCTACTCCTGCTGCCAAAAGCTTCCAAGAAATTGTACGAGCCTTCGAATCACTAAGTTGTTCCCGCTTGCGACTGCTACTCGCTCTAGAGATGGCTGACGCATCATGTTTCGTTTAGGATTGTTGCTATTGCTCTCAATCTCAAGATATCTCGGCCATCTCTTATTTTAGGAGAATAAAATGGAATAAATGTCATCTCACGAGTGGCCACAATGAGCAGCGGCAACCATTGGGTCGTCCCTGTTGACCCACCGGGTGGTGGTATGTGGAAAGGCTGTTCTCTCCGCAAGAAGCCAGATGGAGGGGATTCTGTGATGCTTTCTCCCGATGCAATGCATCTGAGCGCGGTGCTCCAGCTGAACACCACGCACAAAGGATCGCTCGTCCAAAGACTACCCCAGGAGACCGTTCAAGACCATGATATAATCGAGTTCATGGTGATGGGACGATGCAGGCATTTGCTGGATGGGTATTCGCACACCGATTCTCAAAGGCCATCCGGCCAAATGGCAGAGAGCCCGACCAAGCTACATGCCGAGTTGAAATGAAAGAAGACTCGAGGGCAGAGATTCATCACTGCAGCATACATCGGTTTCGACTCGTGCATGCAGGGTCCTGTCTTTGCCAGAGCAGCCAAAGATGCCATTGACCCCAACTCCCCCAAAGTGGTCGCTTCAAACGAAGCAAACCAGTCAAGTGACTTGAACAATTCCTTTGACCTGAAGGATTTGACTTTCAGTTGTGATTCTGCATCCTCGGTTGTAGCAGATGGATTCATCCCACATTTCGCAATGACGTCGTGTGCCAACATGAACGTGCTCAGGAAGCTGCTGACTGGACATTCTTTGGAGAATGTTCTTCTCTACACCGAAAGTAGCGAGTATTTTCGCCATGTTTCAACGTTTGTCCAGGATCTGAAGGTCGGAAACTCGTTGGCCCCCTTCGTCTACGATGATCCTGATGTTCGTCCCCTTTTGATACCAGGAAAAGATCTAAGACACACCTTGGAAGACAATTGGTGTTACCCGTGCAAAGCAAACCGACCATTATCACAAATTGCCTGCGATACTACCCTGTTGGTTCGGCAAGATAAAGACGGCGTGCTTTCAGGATATCGCCATCAAGCCGCACTCGTAGAGGCCATGGACTACCCGGATGAGTTGCTCAGTATTTTGAAGGATTTTGCCGCGCTGTTCCCAAACGATATTCTTCCTCTGCGGACCTTGCTCCTTGGCTGCCACCTGTGGGCAGATATCACGGGACATAGGACCCTATCCCTAGAACGGTTCTTCGAGAAGCGCAAAGACCAGAGTGCGGTGCCGCCAGTGCCGGACATACCTCTTGCGGTCTGCTTGATATTATACCCGCATTGGCTCAAGTGGACGGAATTGATGGGCCTCTCCGAGTTTCCACACCCGTTTCGCTTCATGTCGCAGGCTATCAAGTCGGATATGGACAAGGAGGCTATTGGCATTGATCCGGAGAGCATCGACCAGGGCCGAGTATACTCACTCATCGCCAAGGCAAAAAGCCGAATCCCTCTTATGGACGCAACTTACCGGCTCGAGATTATGCCGTGCTACATGCCGGGCAGCAGGATGCCGCCCATGTTCGGGCCCATGGCCAGACGCCCAGAAAAGGCGCCACTTGCCCTCACGGGTCTACCAGATGTTCAATATCTTGGACTCGGCAGTTACGTGCGACCCGACAACTCAAAGGATGAAAGACCAGCAAGAATGCAGTCCATTCGGCGCACATCCAAGTACACCACCGTGGCGTTACCCAGACACGCCAGGGACAGCCTGTTCATCCCTCCAGGGGAACTATTCAGGGACTCAGAGGGTCCTGACAATGTCTTCAATAAGACACACAAAAGACAGTATATGGAACCAGCAGGTTCGGAAGTTCCGTTGGCGGGACGGCCTCGCAAAAAGCATTGTGGCCCAGATGTCACACAGTCTGATAAGTCCACGTCAAGAGTCACCGTCGGCGTCATGCCTTCAGCATCTGCTGGACCGGGTTATGTACCCGTCTTCACCAAATATGATGAAATATTGGAGGCATGGGCCGAGGCGCGACTTGGGGTTGCACACTGGGCGCATCAAGAGGGCCTGCGGCAGGTCAAGCATCAGCCCAGATTCAAGCTAAGAGAAACAATTGAGAAGGCCTTTGACCAAGAGGAAGCAGACGCGATGCAATTGCTCAGGGAGTTTGGGATATGGCAGGCGTCTAAGTCGCTTCCGCTGGATGATGATTATCTCAGCATCGATTTGCCTCTGAAATTGGGAAGAATGCTTGGACTGCGAACCCCGGAAAAGCTTGTGCCTGGCTTATGGACGACTCATTTCATGCCGCAATGTCTCGAGAAAGTAGCAAGAGTATACCTACGGGCACAAAGTATCCAGTCGGCACTGCAAAGGAGCCGCCACTGCCGTCCCTGGGAGCAGACAAAGATTCTCGGCGATGAAGTCATAAGAGTGCTCAGTGAAGTCTGGGGGAAGACCCCGAATAGCTGGAGGGGCAAGCTGTCAAGGTTTTTGGAGGATGACAATTCGTCTACGGCTGCCTCAACGACTCAAGAGGGTAGCTTGTATGAAGAGGACACCTCGGATTGGGAGAGTAGCTCAAAGAAGGAGAGTAGCTCAGAATGAGGAGAGTACCTGAGAAAGCAAGGTTGCGGGCAGATTGGCGACGGCGGTAGTAGCCCTTTCTTCTGCTTCCCTATCTTTTCTTTTATCTGTGGTCTGTTTGTCGCTTCTCACTTTACTTATATTCTTTGAGCTCTTTCGTTGGTTGCCGGAGGGAAAGACGACGCGGAACGCTGGACTTTGCCTGATTCCCTGATGTCTCCGCGCATCCGTTCATAGACGATCAAGTTTCTGCCTTTGCTTTTCCCCTTTCCTTTCCCCATTTTCTTTTTCAATCAACTAAACTAGCTACTTCGGAATGCAATTTGAAATAATGATCCTTTTCTTTCCTTATGTAACGCTCTTCCCAGAGATGCAGCAGACACATAACTTCTGCATTGCCTTGTCGGATTCCAGCAGCCACTCCCGGACCCGCATCCCGGAGCGGCACGTCGCCATCAGACAAGGGCTAATCGCAGCTCGATCCATAAATAAACCGTGGAAGCCGTCATCAGCCTTGTTTAACTAGGCATCACAAAATACAGGAGCTGGACTGGCAGTTGAGAATAGTACGTGTGCTATGAGAGTACAAAGAAACACAGCGTAAATCGTGCTGAACGGCATGTAGATCGACTAAAAGGAGGCAATCTCAGGCACAAGGGTTAATGCTCGGTAATTTCAAGCCCGGCGCCCGCCCGCGCCAATTCAGCTTAATGTGGGGGCATCGTCATTTTATGGCAACGGACTCGACGGAGAAGGCGATGGATTCGATCGTTCCTGCTGCTTTGCCATGCTTGCTTTGGGGCCTCATGCCGCATTATTAAGAGGCTCGAATCTCCAACTTTCATCCTCCCCTTGACAACCCCCTCGCTCGCAAACGCTCCCTTTTTTTGCTTTATTCTCCTTCATTTTCTTCTTCTTCGACGTAATCGAGTTTCTTCCGTCTCCTTTAACCTTGAATTTCCACGATCCGAGCGGACAGACGACCGACGACTTCAGCCGCCAATGTTTCCCGTGCGACCAAACCGGACAGCGTCCTTTGCCGCGCAACAAAAAGCCAACAAGCGACACAGCAGCATGCCCAGCATGACACGGCTACCCGGCCAGCCCGTTTCCGTGCTCTTCGTGTGCCTGGGCAACATTTGCCGGTCGACGATGGCGGAGGGCATCTTTCGACACTTGGCGCAGCAGCCGGAGTACAAGGACAAGATTGGCGAGATTGACTCTTGCGGAACGGGTGAGTAGACGCACAAGGCCGGCTATGGATACAGACGTGATGATGGGACGGAGACACTGACCTTGACATGGTGTAGCTGCGTATCATGCCGGCGATCCGCCAGATTCGCGAACGATGGAGACGCTCGAGAAGCATGACATTTTCGACTACGACCATGATGCGCGACGGGTAAGTTGCCGGCCCTCGGTTCACGACACTCCCTGAACGAAGGGCCTTGCCTACTGGAATATCGGCTGACGGATGATTTGCGCCTAGATTACGAGAAGCGACTTTGAAAAGTTCGACTACATCTTTGCGATGGACCTCTCCAACCTCTCCGACCTCGAGCGCCTCAAGCGCGAGAACAAGGACTCCAAGGCAAAGGTGATGCTGTTTGGCGAATACAGCGGCACCAAGAAGCCGGAAGTGGTCGCCGACCCCTATTACGGCGGCCAGGATGGCTTCGACAAGGCCTTTGAGCAGTGCTCTCGCTTTGCCAAGAACTTTCTGCAGGAGCTGGTCGACGAACAAGGGGGGGCCTTGAAAAAGGAAGAAGAATGAAGAAAAGGGGTGTCAGCCAGCAACCAAGATGACGATTTTTTTTTGCTTTTTATTTGATGACATATCGGAGTAGATGGAAACAGGGGCGGGATTTGATACCCTAACGCTCACACGCACACTATTGTTTGTCCTTCCCCAGATGCAAGACATCAGCAGATTTATATGCCTTAGATCATGGTCTAGAGTATAGAGCATTTCTTGGGGATATAGGGTGGGTAGATAGCATATGGCCTTGACTGGAATATAGAATGGTTTGACAAAGCAACGGCATCGAACGGGGTTTGACTTCATATTTAGATCTCATTGTAAGAAGTGGACTGGAACCGAGGAATATGAACACAAACCCCAAAAGCTACCAAGCACGGGATCTTGTGAAACTAGCAACATCAGATCCAAAGCCGTCACTGTCACGCGCCTTTCAACTCTATCGATATCTCCCTGTTCTTCATCCCCGTCTGCCAAGCCTCCGCAGCATATCTAATTGCAAAGATCCCGCCTTCTACGTGCCGCGCCGCACCGGGGCATCAGGGTTGGGCCGGAGTCGTGGGCGCGAGCACGCCGACGTCATTGGGCTTGGATGAGGCCGCATGGTCGTCCGAGCTTTTTTGACGGAACGGCGAGACAGCTAACGGGGTACTACAGATATACACCGTGACTGAAATGAGCCAGTATCCATTTCCAGAGTTACACACATCATTCAGCAGTCTGTCTCTCCTCTAAGGTATGGAGATGATTGAAAGAGGACGAATTGGGGGAGGATGTACGCGATATCGTTGTCTTCCGCCTGTTGCAGGAATCGTCAATGTTTTTTTTCGAGCCGCCTTCTTCGAATGAAGATCAATATGTAGCAGGGCATATCACTAATAGCTGTTTTTATATTTACCATGAACAAAGGAAAGGGGATGATGGGGAGCTTGGAGATGGGCTTCACGTCGGTTAGCTGTGCCTGCTTTGAATGGCATAGGCTATCGGAGAGCAGCGTAGGAGAAAGTTGAACATTGCCCGTGAGTTAACAATAACCCATGGTTCAAATCGCATGCTCTTACAATACTGAAAGTGGTAGGTCCATAGTTCAACTTCATGCATGACACCTTGAGGAAATAACGAACGTCTACACATGAGTGTAGGCAATTATCGTCCGGAAGAGAAAAAAAAAAAAGAGCGAAGTGAGCAATTGCATAGAGCAATGAAGAACAAGGAGAGGCCAAGTCTACTGCACCACGAAGGAGCAACATACACTGAGAATGAGCCAGTGTCAGTCGTATCAAAGGCCATGTATTACAATTCAGGCACATCTCCAATCAACGACATCGCCACCCGACAGCCCGGCAACCGCGAAGCCTCCTGGAGATCTCCCGCTTTACAGCCGGACTGATCACCCAGATCGCCGTCCTAGCACGAGGCGGTCTGTGTTGCTTCAATTTAATCCAAACTCTTTGTCTAACAATCGACCTTGCAAGCTCGTCTCACATAGGATGCTATGCCCGGTTTCCCAAGTGCAATTCATTTACAGATACCCCGACATGGACTTATGCATACGACTATTCAAGGTCACGTCACAAGATAGCAATGTAGACAATTTTAACGATTTTGAATTGCTATTCCCGAGTCTCGACTCAAAGCAAGAGAGGGGATGTCACACGTTCTCCCTACTGCGTGACCTTGTCCTTGTCCGCATGGATTTCCTCCGCAACACCGGCAACAGCACTCCTTTCCCCGTTGGCCAATTCCGCGGCCCTCATGATGCCCATAAAAATGATACAACGCCTTGGGAGAATAAAACAGCACAGCGCCTTGCTAAGAGAAAAGGAAAGAGAGGGGTAATATACATGTAGGGGTACAAAGTCCGTCATCATGAGGGCTGGTGTTGCGTGTGGGCGACGTCGTTTCCCATGGCGGCGGTCCATTCAGTCCGGCACACCGCTCGGTTTCGCCCATTTGTTTTTTTTTTTTTTCTTCTGTTGGTACACGTCGGTTTTGTTACAGGGCCGCGGCCTGTCTCTGGCGCTCCTGGCGGAGCTTCTCCAGGACGCCAATGACGCCGCCGTTGCGCAGCCGCTCGAGGACGAGCCGCATGCCGTCGCGGCTCTTGCTGAGCTGGTCAATGGTCTTGGTGGAGGCGAGGCTCTCGATGCTGCGCTGGATGCCCTTTGCGCCGAGCCCGCCGAGGAACCCGGGCAGCCAGCCGCTGCTCTCCTGGGCCTGGCCAATCTTGCCTCTGATCTTGTCGCCGAGCCGGGACCTGAACATGACGCTCGAGTTGACGTCGGTCTCGTTCCTGGCCACGGCCTCGGCGGAGCTGGGGACCTTGAAGTGCTGCTTCTCCACGACGGAGAGCACGCCGGTGAAGTTGAGGTTGCGGCTCTCCGTCTTCATCCAGCCTTCTTTGATGTCCACGACGCTGGTCTCGAGAATGTACGAGGCCTTCTCGCTGGAGTTGCCACCCGAGACGCTGGCGGGCAGCAGCTTGTAGACTGCGCTGGGCATGCGGCTCTTCTTGAGGTGGATCCGCGTCGTGTAGAGGCGCTGGGTCTCCGGGTCGACATGGCTGGAGATGGTGTCGGTGCTGAGGACGTGGGCGGCGAAGGGGTTGAGCTGAGGGGACGAGTAGCGGAGGAAGTAGGCGAGGGTGACGGTCGGGAAGGGGTGCGAGTAGGTGTGGTTGGTGGAGTGCGTGAGGACCATGGTGGATGTTGTTACAGAGTGGCAATTGAAAGAGAAGAGAAGAGAAGAAATCGGTATCGAATGGCTGGCGGAAACTCCAGAGGCTCAGCGGTTCAGGACGTCAGATTGATGCTTGGAACAATAAAAACAAGGCTTTTTTCTGTCGGCTCTCCCTGGGTGTCCGTCAAAGTGCCTGCTAAGCCGGCATCCGCATGTTCCGCGCAAGTCCGCAGAGGAGGCAATCGTTGATACGAGGAAGAAGAAAAGAAGAGAAGAAATCAATGCGCAGCAACAGGACGCGATCATAAGGCGATCCAAGGCCTCTGGCGAGAGGGGAGAGGAAATCGACTGACGGCGACGGGCAGTGGCACGAGCATCGACTTTTTTGCCGGCTTGGGCCTTCTGGGAAGCCGGCCGGCGGCGGGGCTGGTGATTGGCCACCGGTGAGGGGAAGCGTGGCATGGCCTGAATCCGGGGTTGCAGCTGCACGTGACCCGCCAGCCGTCGACGTGAGCTTGACCCTGAGCTCGACGCAACTCAACTGCTATTTACAAGTACACTAACAATACTACAGCGATAGTACTACAGCAATACTACCCCGCAAACACGCACAGCCTCGCCTTGCCTTGCTTGTTTGGTGGCTTTTGGCATATGATGATGACAGGTCGCATTGGTCACACACAGGCGTCGGATAAAGTGGCAAACAGCCAATTGGCAACGGCCTCAACTGCTCTGGACGGCCAATCAGAAAAAGCCATCGCGCTGCAGCAGCCTGTTTGCTAACCGCATGTCGGATGCTACGCTAGTTGTCTTCCCTTGCCTCCATCGGCAACGGACAACTCACACCACACCATCCACCACCGTCTCGTTTGTATGCGCCATCTCGTAATTACAGTACAGGCATCTTTCCGCATTAACAACCAAAGAGAAACCCCAAAACAGAACACATGCGTCGGCGAGTCATCATGTCTATATCCGACTAACTCCAGACCCCCCACGTCAGCGACCCCAGCATCAGGTTACATCAAAAACTCTTCGCCCGCAAAGTGTCTCAGAACCACCCAGCCCTCGTCAAACGTCTTCTTCTCATAACGTACAATGATGGCCGCGTGCGTGTGTCGATCATTCTGAATCCAGACCGGATACTTCCTCCACTTGAGCGAATTCAGCGACCGAATCATCTCGAACTGGCACGGTGCCAGGGCCAGCGTGGGCTGTGTCGGGATCGAGAGCCGCCTCTCCCGAGCCATTGTGCTTCTGTCTTCGGCATTCATGCCCGTCTCTTCATCCTCGTCCTCGTCCGCCAGGTACTCCTGGTTCTGCGAGCTGTTCAGTGCCTCGTAGGCGTGCTCGACCTCTTCGCGAAGCTCCTTGATTAGGATCGGCACCCTGTACTCGGCGACGTCGATGCCTGCCATGCCGCCCTCATGCAGCCGGATGCGCTTCGTGCTCCGTATGGTTTGGAAAACAGAATTGATAAGGTAGGCCACTACGCCGATAGGCACCAAGACCGACACCGTAATCATGAACGGGATGCCCCTCATCCATCGGATGCCCGTCTCGGTAAGCGATGACAACGTGACTGGCGCGGGAATCTTGGGTCGGGGAGAAAAGGGATGCGCCGCATCCAACAGGACGCCTTCCACATCTTGTTTCAGATAGTTGACCTTGATCCGGTCAATGTCCTTGTATGGGTCCGTCTTTTCTATGCAAGTCGTGTAATAAACGGCGCTTCGGTCGTTGACGATGTTGCTGTATAACGTATGCCTTCTAAACTTTTGCAGCCCCAGCATGAAGATGGACTGGGGATCGGCCATGACGGAGAGCAGGGGTCGGCCGGTATCGCGAAACTTGTCGATGATGAACAGTTGGCTGCCCGACATGGACAGCGTCCGCGCGCCTAGAACATTCCACATGTGGTTGTGCCATCCCTTCAGGGGCGTCCGCACGCCGAGGTGCGGCGTAGCAAAGGTCGCAAAGTTCTGCTCTCGGGCATCAGCCATTGATGATTCTTGCGTTGGCCAGGAGTACTAATAGAAGCGTGTGTGCTTACCACGCACTCGACCGAGTCCAGGATGCCCTTTGCGTACAGCAGACCGACCGCGTACCGCGACACCAGGCCGCCGAGAGAGTAGCCCACGACGCTCAGCTTCTTGATCTTGCCGCCATTGTTCTCAATCATCCGCAGCTCCTCTATGATCTCGGCGCAGACGCGCTCGCCGCCGAGCTCGATGCCGTCATAGGTGAAGCTGCCGCTGTTTCGCTTGGCCAGGAGGAGGTAGAGTTCGTCGGGCGAGTGCTGGGCTCGTAGGGTCTTTGCGATGTTGTTCATGTGGTTCGGGTTGCCCCATAGCTTGTCACCACCCGTCACGTTAGCTCGATGACGCGCGCAACACAGATAAGGCAGACGTCTGGCATCATCAACTCACTCCGTGCACCAGGACGCAGAGGTGGTCCGCCTTGGTGCTCCCGCCGGCGAAGTCCATCCTGAAAGCTCTGCCGAGGAGTCGCGACCCGGCCAGGCGAGCAGACATTGGCTGCGGGAGAGGCAAAATCCAAGACTCGTCGGCGAAAGGGGGGGCAGCGGAGGGTCCCTTTATCTACTGGTTTACATGGGGAGGCGCATTACGTAGGTTGGGAAAAATGGATCGCGGAGATGGTGCACGTTTTTTTGTTGGTGTTGGGCGCCCGATTGAGTAAAAAGCGTAATCTACAGCCAATCTATTTCCGCACAGGAGGCAGGCCGCGTGTGCCTGCTAAATGAAGGGCGGATGGCAAAGTCCGCCTGAGGAATTGGATGGTGGAAGGATTGATTGCTATTACTAGTAGGTCTCTTTTGCTTATCAGGAGGCCGTCGCAGGTGGATGGCTGGGTTGCCTGGATTTGACGGCATGTGGTGCTACTTTACGCGTGGATACTGTAATGCTCGACACCTCAAAGTTGTGTCTTGCGTAGATAACTGCAAGATTAGCTGCGCCTTTGCATGGTGTTTGATGTCGCAAGCTTGGGAACAGGCAACTTGTCCTACAATCGTCAAAACGCATTCTGCTTTCAAGTCAAACGGCTGTCGACAAGTGATGATAGCGGAGGAATGTCCCAGCCGCGTCACAAGCAACAGCGGGCACTTTCTACGCGGTTGTTTGGGAAGAAGTGGACATGTGACGAAGTGTGTCCTGAAACCCAGCCGAAAAGTCGCCATCAACGCACCGCTTGCCAGCCACCTTGTAACAGCTTGTAACACCAAAACTAAAAGCCGCCATTCCAATCAACGCCTCCCACATCCTCCTGGTCATTTGTCTTCATTGCCTTGAAGAGACGGCAACTCTCCATGGGACTCCTCAGCGGTTCTGCTTCCATGCTTCATGCCAGGCTTCGGGCTCCATCCGCCGCCCCATCCCGGCTGTTTAGCGCCCTCAGTGGCTCCCTGATGCCTGTGGCTCGGCAGCCTCACGCCTAAACACCGGCCGCGGCGCCCCCCTGACACGCCCCCTGCAGCGCCGGCAAGGCTTCCAAGGTTGCATAATATCGACGCCTCGTGTATCCAGCCATTGATGCCTCAAGTCATCAAAAACAATCCGAACCCGAAACCCAGCTCTATCAAACAACATCCTTTGCTCAACCCGTCACTTGGCCATCTGCTCCCAAAGAGGAACGAGCACACAATCACGCAAATAGCAATACCCATGACTTGCACCTAGTACGACCACAGCAGAACCCCTCCGCCTCCATCTCGCCTCTCACTTTACCCCCTCGAGGCTCTCACCTCACGCAGGCTCATGATGAGCCTCTCCCTCAAGCACATTCCCTGCCCGGCAGGCAACAGATGCACCGCCTTCCAGTGCATCTTCGGGCACGAAAAGGACAAGGCCAAAGTCGACCAAGGCAGCATTGGCGACTTGACACAGGATGGGCGCCTGTCGCAACCAGATCAGCCTCGCCCAAGCAAGCGCATAAAGGTCGACAACGCAAGCGATCCTCCTCCATCGCAAACCCAGGCTGGTGTAGCCTCAGAGAAGCAATTCGAGGAACCAAAGAAGCAAACTGCGATGTTGCAGAGCGCCACGCGTCCCATTTCTCCGCCTCCGATAAGGAGAAAGTCTACGGCTTCAAGTCAAACTGCAAATCCAAGCACAGCATCCTCCCCAGCTATAAAGAGCCGGCAGCCGGCCGTCAAGCCCAGCAGTCCTTCTGCCTCAAAGACAGCTGCACCGGCGAAACCAAAGAAGGCTGAGTCGCTCAACCCTCGACTGCTCAAGAGCTCACCAGCCAGCCATGAGATTCGCCTGAAGCTCCTTCGGCTTGTTCACCAGGAGTTCAAGCGCCTCAATGACGAATTGAAAAAGACTGTCAAGGACCAAGAGAAGAAGCTCCTTCTCTCAGACCAGGATCTCATTAGTCGAGCCCTCGATGAGGAGCAAGCATGCGCCATTGAAAAGCCGGCCGTGTACTCCAATGTGATGAAGAACAAGGTCATGCAATATAAGCGCATGACCACGGCTCAGTGGAGAGAAAGCAGGACCAAAGAGACACAAGACGCTCAACAGAAGCTTCGTAAAGACGACATGTTCGACGGAGAGCCCAGAAAGATTGAGACTGGCCTCACCCACGCGCAGGAAGTGCAGTTGTTGAGGCGAATACTCACGCCGCTCGACAATCTGGTAAACCATGGCTATGTCCCTGCCGTTCCGACTCTGGAACAGATCAAATCTGCTCAGGAGGGGCTAGAAGCCTCAAAGGGATGGGAAAAGTGCGACCGCTGCCAGCAACGGTTCCAGGTCTTCCCCGGGCGCAGAGAGGAGGATGGCGCCTTGACAACAGGAGGACCATGCAAGTTCCACTGGGGCAAGACCTACGTCCCAGACAAGTTGCCCGGAGACAAAACCCGAGTGCCCAAACGATACCACTGCTGCGGCCAGGAAGTGGGTGAATCGGCTGGCTGCTTCACCCACGACCACCACGTCTTCAAAGCGACCGACGCGAAGCGACTGGCGGCCGTCCTCAACTTTGCAGAGACGCCCGAGAACCCCCTTGCGCCGACCGATAGGGCGGTCTGCTTCGACTGCGAAATGTGCTACACCGTTTACGGGCTCGAACTGGTACGCCTGACTGCCACCTCGTGGCCTACGGGAGAAGACCTGCTGGACGTCCTGGTCCAGCCGCTGGGCGAAATCCTGGATCTCAACTCCCGCTTTTCCGGCGTCTGGCCCGAGGATCTCGCTTCAGCCGAGCCCTGGTCCGTCAACGACGATCTCACGCCCTCTAAGCAAGGCGAAGAGGGGAGCGAAGACGGCGAGCTGAAGCCTAAGAAGAAGAAGCTCAAGATCGTGTCCTCCCCCGAGGTCGCCCGGGACCTGCTCTTCTCACTGATAGCGCCGTCGACGCCCCTCATCGGCCACGGCCTGGAAAACGACCTCAACGCCGTCCGCGTCGTGCACCCGACCGTCGTCGACTCCGTCCTGCTGTACCCGCACAAGATGGGCCTGCCGTACCGCTTCGGCCTGAAGCGGCTCATGAGCGTCCACATGAACCGCAAGATCCAGCAGGACACGGGGCCCAAGATGCTGGGGCACGACTCTGGCGAGGATGCGAGGGCGGCGGGGGAGCTGGTCCGGTTGAGGGTTATGGATGTGTGGAACGACATGAAGAGGAAGGGCTGGCGGGTTGTGGAGGGCGAGATTGCGCCTCCTGAGGGGGAGAAGGGGGGTTTGACGGAGGCGTTTATCGAGAGCGGTCAGTGAATTTCATGGGATGAGTTGAGAATACCCCCTATTTTGGGAATGGGTGTCGATGGCATCGGATACCTTGCTTCCATGTTTACGCAGGCTTTGATTTACGTAGCTCAACCATAATTTTGCAGAGTCAAGGTTTTACAATACACGCACCAAGCAGGCAGTAGGAGAGCATCTTGCTTTATTTCTCTCTTTTACACAAGGCTTCTTTGGCCTCTCATAGCTAAAAGTACAATTGATTGTCGTCGTGATCGGGATTTCCTCTTCCTTCCCGTATCCCAGCAATGAGCGGGGTGTTGTTGTTCATGCTTCTTCATCTTTCCATTACTCCCACGGCTGTCTCCGCACTTAGACCCTGCCTACAGACAGCAGATACTGACTGCCACCGCCTCCCTTGCCTCCCGACGGCAGATACGCCACGTTGGGGTTCGCCGACAAGGCCTGCGCAATCTCGCGGCTGGCCTCAATCTTCCTGATCTGGACGAGCCCGTCACCGGCCTTGGCAATGGCCTTGCTGATGGTCTCTGCGCTCTCGGCCTCGCCCTCTGCGCGGATGACGCTGGCCTGGCGCTCCTGCTCGGCCTTTTCGACAATGAAGCGCGCGCGCTCGGCGTCCTGCTGGGCAATCTGCTTCTGCTCGACGGCCTTTGTGAACTCGCGGCCAAACGTCATGTGCGTGATGGAGACGTCCTCGAGGGCAATGTTGAACTCGGCGGCGCGGCGGGTCAGGTCGCTGCGGATGCGCTGGGAGACGGCCTCGCGCTGGGTGATGAGCTCGGCGGCGTCGAACTGGGCGACGATGGCCTTGAGGACTTCGTTGCCGATGGAGGGGAGGACTCGCTCATCGTAGTCTGCGCCGAGGTTCTACGTCATACATCGTCAGTCCATATGTGTACACCCCTCAACCGTGTTGAGCTATAGAAGAAGAGCAAAGAGCCGAAGAGAGTGTAGGTACCTGGTAAATCTTTGGCAGGGCCTTGACGTCTGGCCGGTGCAGGACTCGCAGCGTCAGGCTGACCATCTGAAGATCCTTGCTGCCGGTCGTCGTGGCGATGTTTCTGGGCTTGGTGCGCACGTCAAAGATGATGCTGCGCTGCAGCCAGGGGACGAGAAAGTGCGTTCCCTCGTTGACGACGTCCTCCTTGACTCCGGACAGCCTGTCGAAGATGACGGCCCTCGTGCCGCCGCGCACGTCGTAGATGGACTGTGAGAGGAGGAATGCGCCGGCCGAGGCCGGGATGGCCATGCGGTACATGAGGTTGAGCGTTCGCGCGAAGGCTGCCATGGTGGGGTGATTCTCTCGTAGGTGTTTTCGATTGTATCCCTGCGAGACCGAGGCGGCGGCTGTTTCTGTGGTTGAAGAACCGCCTGTTGCGATAGCTGCTGCTTGGATGATGAAGCTCGACCTGCCTGTAACTCGAACCTTGTCCCGCACTTGCTAGAAGGTTGCTCTGATTTTCCGGACAGCGCGCTAATCCCCTTTGGGCAAGCTCGGCAGGACCCGCGAAGATGCCTCTGCCTTTTCACCAATTCCGACTCATTCCACCTCTTCTTCCCTCTCTCTCCGGCCTCGAAACGAAACGGAAATCGCAACACCTCGACGAAATCCCTGTTAAAATCAGAGACCATGAGACCTACTCAGGTGCTTCAGGGCGGCGGTGCTCCCAACCCCAAGGTCGGCCAGTAGGTTGCGCTCTTAAACTCCCGGGCAGACGGAAATCGTACCATTAAATTTGCGGCTTTTCTACGGGATGCGAAAGTCGACTTCGATGGGGATGATGCGGCGTCTGCGTGATGGTGACCAAGGAAGTGATGACGATGCTAATGTGTTATTTTCTTTTCGGATAGGTGGCTCGGCGACTGGGGCCAGTTTGGTGAGTTTGCTCGAATTCCCGAACGATACACGATGGACGACACGTGAAAGAGACGGAAGACAACGGGATGATGGCGCACGAGGGACTACGACAGATGAATGGATCGTTTAGGAAGACAGAGGCAATTGGAGAAAGAGAGTCGCATGCGGCAAGGAACAGCAATTGGTTGAGGCATTGCGGTCAAGGGACACTGAGGACGAACCACGACATCGAAGGACATTGCAGGAGTCGACTCGCGTGCTAACTCATGATCTGCAGGTGGTGCCAAGCAGAAGGGCGTCGTCACCTTTGGACTCTCCGCCAACCGACAGAACCCCTTTGCCGGTGCCGCTCACGATGCCATCTTCAACACCTTCCGCCGCACCAAGTCTCAGATCTTCTACTGGCTCCCCCCTATGCTGGCCGGCTACTACCTGCTGAACTGGGCTACCGAGAGGTATGACGGAATGGTTTCTATGAGGAACTGCTGGGTGTGATGCTAATCCGGGATGATAGGAACCACTACCTCAACTCCAAGGCTGGCCGTGCTGAGTTTGCCGACGAGGAGGAGTAAAATGGTGCATGGCTTGTTGGAAAATGAATGTCCGGGGGACAGTGTATATCAGCGTCTAGACTGGAGAAAATAGAACGGTTGACTCCATGAATCTGGCGGCTTCATTGCTTCAGACTCGATTCTGCTGATATTATGATTTGACTATGGCAGGGAAGAGCGTTTGAGAGACGTCACTTGTGATCTTCGCTCGAACTCCACGATACGGCCTATCAGCTGGGACATTCAGCCTTCAAGTTGTGTGGCATTTACTCTCTAGATGTTTCTTTGCTTCTCGAGCATGGACACCCGCGAGCTATGCATTCGGTCATCCAAATCTTGGCCATCATGATAGGCCAATGCACCGTCACGTGACCCAATTGAGCCGGAGAAGAACATGCTCGGCGTCGGCAGTACAAAGCGCCGAAGACTTTAAAGCGGGCCCCTTCACCGAGAAAAATAGATCAGTTTATCAGGAAATTTTTTGAAGCGCCTCAACCGTGGGAGGACGAGCGACAGATCAAAACCGCGGCCAAGTTGCGCAAGTCGTCCAATTGGTGCATCCAACCGATTTTTGAGTCTGTTTGCATCATTAAAGTATTCCTTATACTTTGAATCTCTCAAAACAGCCCTCTACACCCTCATTTCTTTATCATTCAATCTCTTATAATTCCACATCTCGTCGCATAAAAAAAAAAAAAAAAAAACCACACACAATAGCAGCCATGGCCTCCGAACGCCCCGAAAAGAAGGACAAGAAGGAGAAGAAGGAGAAGCGAAGCGACGACGCCGGCGTGGCCAAGTCCAAGAAGGACAAGAAGGAAAAGAAGGACAAGAAGGACAAGCTCGCCTCCGTGCTGGACGAGAAGCTCCAGCAGGACGTTGCCGCGCAGGCTTCCGCAAAGGCCTCCGAGGAGGCGGCGTCCGACATGGACGAGGACAGCAAGCAGGCCGAGCTTCCTCTCGAGAGAAAGGTGGTGCCGTTTGCGGTGCCGCTGGCGGATGACAAGGGCCAGAAGAAGATTTGCAAGACGATCCGAAAAGGTGCGTTTCCACACTCTCTCTCCCTCTTTTTGTTTCAAGCCTCTTGTCGGACAATTTTTTTTTTTTTTTTTTTACTGACGTTTCGTCGAAAACAGCTGCCAAGAACGGCACCCTCAAGCGCGGCGTCAAGGAAGTCGTCAAGACGCTCCGAAAGTCCGCCCCCAGCGCCCCCGGCTACACCTCGTTCCCCGGCGTCGTCGTCATCGCCGGCGACATCTCCCCCATGGACGTCATCTCCCACCTGCCCGTGCTGTGCGAGGACCACAACGTGCCTTTCATCTTCGTCACGTCGCGCGCCGAGCTGGGCGCCGCGGCCAAGACCAAGCGGCCCACCAGCGTCGTCATGATCATGGAGAAGGCCGAGGGCAAGAAGAAGCCTGCCAAGGAGGCCGACAAGGACGACGAGGAGGACAGCGGCGAGGCGTACAGCGAGAGCTACGCTTCGCTCGTCAAGCTCGTGCAGAAGGAGACTGGCAAGCAGGCGTTCTGGACAAAGGGTGAATCCAAGGCGTGAAGAACATGAAAAAGGTGGGAGGCGGGTTGTGCGGGAATCGACCTTGGTCGTCAAGGACTGATGGGGGAGTGATGATGGATGGTGATGCAAAGTAATCTGGGTGTACATTAATCATACCAGAGGGGATTGATTGTCTTGCAGCGAGACTGCTGGGGCAACGGCGGCGTTCAGGTATATAAAGTACTGCATTGATCAATGGAATCATTTCTTTTCTTACAAACACGCCTGGTTGGTCCACGAAATCATTTTTTGTATCGTCTTTCGTCACAGGGCACGAAGCTTTATATGTTCCGAACTGAATTGACTACTAGGTTGATGTTATACACTAATCACCATCGGGCTGCGATGGCGTGACATGATCATGAGTTTCCATTAACTCCTCCCGACACCAGACTCATCGAGAATTATGCGTTTAGGCAAAGGGGTTGGTCCTGGTTCCCCACCAGTTGAGAACCAAGGACAGGCCGACGGTCTCTAGCAGCTTGGCAGCCAGGTTGACGCCGACGGTGTCCAGGGGCCTCTTTTCGCTGAAGATTTGCGTGAGGAACTAGAAAAGACGGGCATTAGCATCACACACACACGCCATTGACGACTAATTACAGTGCTCGAACGAAGGGGGAGGAAAAGAACATACCGTAGGAGCAGAGGTAGCGGCAAAGATGAGAGCACCGACGTACGCAGCGCCCTTGTGGCTCAGGGTGCCGGTGGCGTTGAGCAGGGCTCCCACGCCGTAGCTCTGCAGGGCGGAGCCGACAAACGAGGTGCCCCAGGCGACGGCGGCGCCGCTGGCCTCGCGGGAGCGGATGAACTCCTCCTTGGTGTTGGAGGCCTTTGCGCGCTGGTAGGTCTGGCCGAAGACGGGGGCGAGGACGACAAGGTCGACGCCGTGGTTGAAGAAGGTGCCGAGGGCGATGGCGGAGGGCTTGACCGCGGGGAAGTCTGTGTTTATTGAATTGGATTAGTATGGTGTGTGATTCTGATGATTTTGCGGTGGTGGTTGTTATGGTTTGAGTGTGGCGAATAGAGTCAAGGGCATGGTGAAAGGTGAAGTCGAGGGTGAGACTGAGATTGAGGGTGAGAATGAAGAGTCAAGGACTCACATTGGAGAGACATTGTGATGGATGCTATTCGATGTGGTGAAGCTTCAAGAGGATGGTGAAGAGATTCAGATGGTGATGGTGATGGTGATGGAAATGTCGCCGTTCAAGTTACAATGATGTTCGTAGCAAGTCTGCCAGTCAAAGAAGTATACAACAAAGAATGTCTTTCAACCGGCAAGCACCTTCTCAGCTATTTGTACTCTGCTGCTGCCCCCTTTACATCATCAAGCAAGCCACAACAAACTACTTCTCTTTCCCAAACCCACGATCGATTACGTCTTTGGCGCCCCTCACCCCCAGGATGGTATTACAGCAACATAGCCAAGGTTACTAGTAGCTTTGCTTTTGCCGCAAAAGCTGTCTTCTACTTGTTTGCTTGGGTATTTCTCCTCCGCTTTTTGGGGCGGGTTGATTTGGGTCCTAGCGAAAGCATTTCGTCACCGTGATGATGATGTCACCACTACGCTCGCCAGGTTCTGAGCTTGTGCTACCGTATGCTGGACTATAACGCCCGGATGAGGAAATTCATTTTTTCCATCTTTGGGAGCTCCGAATTGAGTGAGAAAGTTGGTCTGAGGGCTCCACTGACTTATGGGCTTGATTGAGTCAATTTGACGAACTTGATCTAATATTCAATCGTTTCAAAGAAGCATCCGGAATCCATCATTTGTGGTTCTCCTAACAAAGCTCAGCTGTACTGTAACATCCTAGGTTCTATCGGCAGTTGTCAGCGTCGTTGCCTTGCTGGCCTGGAGACCTTGGCCGGGGTGGCATTATGTAATGATGCGGCTATTCTCGCTAGTATTTTGTTAGCCCTGCTTCGACAGTTGCATCTGTTCGGACATGGTCATGTAAGGTATGTTACTGCATGCGTCTTCTTAGCCAACCTGGGACCCTGTCGTAAGGATTGTCTGCAGGGCGAGATTGATCTACATGAGCTGGGCTAGACGATCTTTCTTCCTGCTTCCGTACCTTGTGTAAACCATGACCTCGGCCTAGGCCATCCACAACGACGGCTTACTGTACCTGCCACTCAGTAACAGGACCGCAACCTCCAATTCTCACGATCGAACGTCTCAAGCTTCGTTCCTAATTGGAAACGCCACATGCTGACCTCACCGTATCTCGTAAAACGAAAATTTGAGAGAAAAAAACAGTCAATGCGCATACAACAAGAAGTTCATCAAGTCAAAAAAAAGTCATCCGATTTCGCTCCCACCAACAATCTTCGAGCAAAGTCACCACTGCACTTGCATTCCGAATCGCTCCACTGCGGGGATCCGTCGATGGATGTTTGTTTCTGCGGACTTCAAGGCGTGGGGCGTGTCTTTCAGCTCTGTTGACGACATTTTTTCAGCTCCTCTGGTGATGCAGTTTGTGCACTCAAGAGATGTGTGATACTGATATGCACGACAAGACAACATGAGGATGTGATTTCTGGGGAAAAGAAACTCAATTGGCAGTGCCCGTATCGGCTCGAATAGACGTCCAACTACCACTGTTGGAAGCATCCGCCCTCATCGAACCGTGCGTCATTCGTCAGCCCCGACTAAGCGTATCAAAAGTTCAAAAGATGATGTCCGCTTCTTCATCGCTGCCCCTGAGAAAATGCTTGTGATGTTCATGCCAGGCCTCAGAATAGGCATATGAAGAATGAAGGCAGGAAGAAACCAGAAAACTCCCATGTCGTCTTTTCCTCGTTATATCCGTACGGTCAGCTCGCTCTTGTTCACATCTTGGAAAGTCATCCACCATGCAACCCCATGGGCTCCTTTCACGCTTCGTCACTCATTGTCATCTCGCCGCAACAAAGACTGCCAATTGTCTTTCTTGCCCAGTTTTGCATTATGTGGTGTAGAAAAGCTGAGAAAATGGAAAACGAAACGCACAAAGAAACAAATACAAATCTTTACCCATGTGAATTTCCCATGAACCTTTCTATGCTTGGAGATGGCCATACTCGCCGCTGCGTAACCCCAGTAAGGCTCTAACGTCGTGGACGTACTGGAGACCCTCCAGCAGAGGTACTAAATGCATCAAGTCGCCGTCTGTCGGGTCGTTGATCCAGCCTTGGATCGGTATGGCGTTATCTGATGCAGTGTTAGCCATGTTACACGCTCGGATATCCCGTCGACAACGCACCTTCATGGAACAAATAGCTCAGCGGGCTATTGTCCAGAATCATCACTTTACTCAGATCCGGCTCCACGGCGCTCAAGTCTTTGATGTACGCTCCCTGTCGATATGTGCAGTGCTGGCGGTAGTATCTCGCCGAGAAAAACTTCCTCTCCGTCTCGAGCCAGTCAATCACCGGGTCGGCGTACTCCTGGACCGACGCCGTAAAAATGACCAGATTGAACCACTTGCACACCCTGCGCAGAAACTCGTCGCAATAGGGCCGCTTGTTGACCCAGTACAGAATGGGGTGCTGCGCTGCGCTGCTCTGTCCGCTCATTCCCAACGTCGCCGTGTTGAGCTGGACCTCAATCATGTGGCCGCTGTTCATCCGTCCTCCCTTTGACATGCTGTGGATCAGCGTCTCGTCGAGATCCAGTATGAGCGTCTTCTGCTGCTTCCTCGTAGGCTCAAGAAGATTCAGGTACGATGGCTGCCGCCGGGGAATCAGGGGCCGTGGTGGCGCGGGTGTCTTCGGGTACTTGGTTAGGGCGGCAATCGGAGAGGTTGGGGATTTGAGTTGCGCAGAGAGATCGCTCCGGCTGAGGTCGCCCTTCCCGTGGGAAGCGGTGGACTGCGACTTTCTATGCTTCCGCTGCTCCTCGTCATTGAGCTTGATCCGTATGGAGCGCCGCGCCGCGCCCGCCTCGTCGCTGGGTTGGGCTGATTTGGAGCGAGTATGCCGACCCTTGGCGGCGTGAGGCTCGTCTTCGGACTCGGATGATACGCCAGACGAAGAGGTGCTCGAGGAATGGAACGTTTTCGACGGCACCCCGAGATGCCGCGAGTTGCGGCCCGTCTTATTCGGCCGCTCGGCAGAGCCATACAGCTTGTCCGTGCCCAAGTCTCCGCCATGGAAGCCAAACAGCTTCTTCAGCTGCGTCATGGGCGCAAACTTGCCAAAGTCGTCGTAGAAGCAGGCCAGCAGGTAGTAGCCCGGCGCGGTCAGCGCGGCCAGCAGCCAGCGGATGCTGCTGACGAAGCTGGACGCGATCCCCCGGGGCAGCACATGCCACCAACTCGAGCGCTTGCCGTCGGGCTTGGACTCGCAGAAGAGCGGCGTCTCCTCGGTGGCAAAGGCGGCCTCGTCATCGTCGCGGTCTTGGTCGTTGTATCGCTTCTCGGTGGAGGAGCCCTCAGCTGCGGAGAGCTGGGCCTCGCGTCCATCCGCCTTGTCGTCGGGCACGTCGAGCGCCTTCTCGTCGTCGAGGCCGGCGGCGATGCTGTTGGATCGGGAGTGGGTGGGACTCGGCGGCGGCGACACGCGCGCGGTGATGATGTTGAGCGAGTTCATGTTGAGCAGGGAGAGCAATCCATGGGGCATTGGCGGCGGCTCCGGGAAACGAGAAATGAGGCGCTCGGGATGCGCAGCGGCGGGAGCGAAAAGGGAGCGTCGCGGCAGATGCCGAGGCCGTTCGAGGCCGCTTCCGGCTCTCTGGGGATTTTGCTGCCAATGGCCCTGCGACGCGCTCCAGGGGGGTTAAAATGAGCCTCCGCAGGGCGCGCGGGAAACGACTGTCATGAGTGAGTCGCTTCCAAGGGGGGGGAGGAGAGAGGAGGTGAGAGAAGGAGGCGGATGGGCGACAAGGCGGAACGTCAGACGAGATGCGATGGTAGAAAAAAGGGCAGAAAGACAGAAATGACGCTACGTGAGAGGCCACGGAAAATGGCTGGAGGTTGCTAGAAAGGCTTGAGGCGATCTTTGGGGGGAAACTTGTGCTTAATGAAACCACCAGAAGCCGTCACTTTTTGGCAGCTAACATGTACTTTGGTCAACCTCGACTTCGGCCCAGAAGCGTTGAGGCCAGAAAATCCCCCCCAAGCAAATCGGGTCAGGTCGTCATCAAGTCAATGGCTAGCGCTCGGCTCAGGCAGGCCAGGTAGCATCGAATAGCGGGCCAAGGCCGCTGGGAGGTCAGATGCCGCCCCCCCGCTAGGGCGGGTTTTTGGGGGGGTTGCAGGTGGTTTGCAGCGGAATCAGCAGGGCTTGTTGGGGGAGCCCTACAACAAAGAGCGTGGTCCAATGCGCTGCTCTGCTTGGAGAGTTGATGATGCTTGGAGAGGGACGGAATCCGGTTCCGGGTTTGAATGCCGAGGGTATTGTTGATGTTGCAGTTGAATATGGTATGCAGTTGAGAGGAGGGTTTTTTTGTGTAGATGCTGATAGTAATGGGGGTAGCGTCTTCATTGGGAGACCCCCCAGCCAAGGTACTGTCTAGATGGCTGATATCCGAATACTACAGTAGTAAGAGACGGACATCCATGGAATCTTCAACAGTGACCCAAAGATGCAACACAGAGCATGTGCATTCAGATATCGGGGCAAAAAGCCTCTCTGCTGCGCTAGGCGTGCATCCTACATTAGTGCACAGCGGGCTGCATTAACCCCGAGTGTGTGTATGTACGAAATTCCAGAGCCTCGCGGGTTGAGTCACGATCTCGAGCACCTTCTTTTTGCGCCCACAAACCAACCCAGACCCAACCCAAGCCAAACCACACCAAACCAACACCGAACCCCGCCCACCTCACCACACCTGATCCGGAATTCTCAGAGACGGAGACACGAGCATCAAAACTTGCCAGCATCACCGTCGCAGCTGTCACTCGTGCTTCAAGCTCCCTCTATCGAACCAGCGCGGAGCCTCTCTCTCTCTGTCGCACAAATTTCGAGTCATAGCGCCCATCGATCGTCTCCCATACAACTTTTCCCCCGAGCATCGGCCCTTGCATCACCGCACACACGCAAACCGCACCGCAGAGAAGAAGCATCGCAACGCATCCTCACGCAGTCGCATACATCCTACGATGCCCTCCGTCTCCTCCGGCCATGCGCTGGACCTGGAAAAGTTCCTCAAATCGCTCAAGGGCCAGCCATTGGAAGCTTCCATCAACAGCTTGATATCGTACGTGTTTGTGATTCATCAGGATTTCGCAGTGCGGGGCACGATAAGATTGTCGCAACGGCGGCACGGCTGGCCTCCCTCTATTGGCCGTGATGCGACAAGAGGCACAAGAGGGTGGGCGACGCAGCATGCATAGAGCATAATGTACTGACCAGCGCTCCTCCACGTACAGCCTCCTCAAGCGAAGACAGATCAAGGGATCCGAGCCCTGCGCCGTCGCCACTGCCCACATCCTCCTCCAGGTCGTCGCCCGCTCAAAATGGCACGACGTCGACAGCCTCCTAGCCAACGTCTCCCGGACCGGCCGTAAGCTGGTTGGCGCCCAGCCCAACGAGCTCGTCATTGGCAACATTGTGCGCCGCGTCCTGGGCCTGATCCGCGACGAGGCGTCCGAGGACCGAGGCGACACCGCCGACGAGTCTGCCAGCGATGCGCCGACCCCGACGGACATTGTGCCGCCAGCATCCAGCCAGCAGTGGACGACAAGACGCCTCGACTCGGCCAGCAGCGCAGCCCCGGCCGCACGCCCGCCCATCGTCTCCTCCTACAGCTCCATCAACCCGCCCAAATCGCTGTTCCACCTCCTGTCGACCTCTCCGCCCGCCGACGGAGACGTGTCGCCCTTTCGAAACTCGGGAGCCTCGACGCCGACGTGGAGGGGCAACTCGAGCCAGATCCACGCGCTGCGCTCCGAAGTCATTGACGGCATCGAGGAGATCAAGGACGAGATCAGCCAGGTGGACGACCAGATTGCCGCCTCGGCAGAGGTGCAGATTCACCCCGGCGACTTGGTGCTCGTCCACCAGCCCTCGACGACGGTGGAACGGTTCATCCTCCGCGCGGCTCAGAAGCGCAAGTTTACGGTCCTCATCGCCGTGGCCCCCCCGAGAAGACACTCTGCCGAAAGCCAGCATGCGACGTTTAGGAAGAAGCTGTCGGCCGCCGGCATCACAGTGGTCAACGTCATGAACGGCGGGCTGATGGCCTACATGTCGCGCGTCAACAAGGTCATCATCGGGGCGAGAGCGATTGTGGCCACCGGAGGGGTCGTCGCCGACGCCGGCGCGGCAGCCATTACCCGGGCCGCCAAGGAGCAGGGCACCGCCGTGGTGGTGCTCAGCGGCGTGTACAAGCTGAGCCCGGAGAGCCCCTTTGACGAGAGCTCGCTGATTGAATGGGGCGACTCGTCGACCTTTGTGAGCTTTGCTGATGGGCCGCTGGTGTGCGGCGCCGAGATTCGAACTGCGCTCACCGAGCTCATCCAGCCGGAGCTCGTCGACACTTACATCACCAATCTGTATGTTTTGTCTCCATCTCCTGTCTAGGATGGAGGGAACCGGGTTACTAACTGCTGCAGGGGCACACATTCGCGCGACCACCTGTCCAGCTTGATCTCAGACCACTACAAGCGAGAGGATGCCGACTTTCACATCTGGGAGGAGGCCGAGCCGTGATGATGATCTAACGAAGTACGACTACAACAAGAGAGTAAAAGGGAAAATAGCCAATAGCCCGCATCCAGTGACTAAGCAAATGGATAGTTTGAAGGAAGACATCAAGAATAGACTATTTCTGGCATATGCATGAATGATACACATGTAGACGAGCGGCAAAAGGCTTCGTCACCACATGAAGTGCTCCAAGCCGTCGCGTTGACTGAATGACAACGATTTGCAAGCAAGAACCGTGTCCGTTGGGAAATGATGCTTTATCAGTTCTGAATGAATATCAGGTGAAGACTCTTTAAACTCATCAAGTGAACAGTTCGACCATTGCCAGAACTCATCGAGTCACCGGTCCATCCAAACGTCACCCCTCTAAGCGAGCCGCGTCAGCAAACAGAGGCAGCCAAATCCTTCCCTCGCCATCATTGGCCAACACCGGACAATTCGCCGTTCTTTCCCGCATCCAAAGGATTCAGCCGCCCCTCCTGATCAAGCTCTCCCAACTATTTCCAACACACCAAGTACTCCAACAGGCAGCGCACCGGCAAACGTCACCGGGGCTGCGCGGCCTATTTCGCCCACGGAACAGCCTGCAGCACTAGCACCAGGGACCGGTTGTTTGTCCTGCCTTGGTAGTTGGGACAAGCGACTTGACAAGTTGAGTGACTTCCGACGTGCATCGGCTTCTTGTTCCGCTGGCTGCCTGAGGAGGTGTGCGTATGTTCAGGCAGCTTACAAGTACGGCTGAAGCTGCTCGCTTCTCTTTTCAACTTTTGCCACAGTCTTTCGTCTCTTGACAACTCACAAGCCAAGAGGGTCAAGTACCCGCCCGGTGTTTACTGCCTTGAGAGTCACACCTTATGCCGGCGTACATAAAGGCAGCCCACTATCGCCAGATCGACCTTACGGATTCATCACCGTCTGCCCACACGCATTGGTATCTTTCAACTTTCAAAGAACAAACCCTCTTCTCATTTTAAAACGCAAACACCAAGAACAAGCATCGCCGTCACAATGTCATCCACCAACAACGGCGACGACGCCAACCGCCCTCGCGGCAACCATCTCCGCGTCCAAGGAGACGACGCTCCTCCTCCCCCCTACACAGAAACGGACCTCTTCAGCAACTCGGGCAGCTCTCGCTCCCCTCACCTCACCCCAGCAGCAACCGCAACGGCCCCCTCCCACAGCTTCATCGACGATGCCGCCTCGTCCACCGCCGACGAAACCATCTACACGCCTCCCCTCACTCCCCGCATGTCGCCGAGCAGCTCTGCACAGCCTGCTGCCTCGCTGTACTTTGAGCTGAGGCCGTCGACTCTGAGCGAGTCGGCTCGGGGGGACGTCATTGTTCATACGATTGATGCGAATGATGCTTCGAGGCCAGAAGATTTCCCGTATGTGGCTTCATGGGCGGATCGCGACGTCACTGCGCTCGACTGGTCGACTTTCATCAACTTCCTCATTCCAGAGCACATCACACGGCAGAACGAAGCCGTCATGCACAGAAAACTGCTTGACGAGATCCAATCAGAGGCAGTCAAGGCCACCACCACCGGCACAGTCCAAGCCGAGGCCCAGCTCGACCAGATCGCCGACGCAAACGCCTCTTCTCCTCATGCATCTGCCCAGCGGAGACGAGACGCGGAAGCCACCGTTCAGCAGTGGAACGAAGGCTTCTTCGGCCCTCGAGGCATCCAAATCGCGCTCGAGCCCCCGAGACCCTCCTCGGCGCAGATGCCCGGCGGCTGGGAGGCAGACTTTGATCAGACGACGTCCACGGCTGAGCCTGGTCCGTCGACGCGGTCCCAGCAGAGGGGCGGTCGTTTTACGCCAGGGGGATGTAGTTCGTGGGGGAACTGGCAGATTGACAGCAACGGTGTTCGCTACGGCAATGGCTTCGTGGCGGATCAGAACGGTCTGCGCATTGGTAATTTGGTCATGGACCATCACGGCATTCGGTATGAGAGCGGCGCAACAGCACAGGGTCAACAGAGTCCTGGCGACGCTTCCGCAGATGCAGATCGGGACCTTCGCGGACGGACTCACTATCACTATGGCAATGAAAAAGAAGGCCACAGACGCTCCTCTTCCGTCTCGTCCACGTCCTCTTCTTCCTCTTCGTCATCCGAATCATCTATTGGTTCGCTCCCTAGCTATGACGATGTTCCCCTCAGTTCCGTGCAGCTATACATCAACCGTCTTCAAGACTGGACCAAAAACCCAGACCAACTGCGCACCAAGGCCGACGTCAAGCAGCTCAAGACGGAGCTCAAGAGCATCCCCAAATCGCAGGACAATTCCATCGAAATGGACAAGAAGGCTCTCAGGGCACAGATCAAAACATTAACAGCTGCATGGCGACAAATCAAGAAACAGCAAAGAAAGGAACGCAGAGCCCGCAACAGGGAACGCCGCGCCAAGAGGCGAGCGGAGCGGAACGAAAGGAGGCAGCTCAAGAGGGAGATGAAGAAGGCCAGGAGAGATGCCAGGAGAGATGCCCGAAGAGGCGCCACGACGCCTGTTCCTCCTGTTCCTCCTGTTCCTCCTGGTGTTTTTCCCGTTCCGCCGCATCGTCCCGGACATGAGGCGCCTCATGTCCCGCCGGTGCCTCCCGGGCCTCCGCCGCCATTTACAGGCGGTTTCCCCTGGGGACGGCCGGATAGGAGAGGCAGAGGGGGACGCCATCATCATCATGAGCACCATCATCATCACGGTCCTCCCCGGGATATGGGCTGGGGATTTCGGCCTCCCCATCCTCCCCATCCTCCGCATCCTCCGCATCCTTCCCATCATCCCCATCATCCTCATCATCCCCATCATCCCCCTCCTCCCCATCCTCCCCATCCTCCCCATCCTACCCACGGCAGAGGTTCCCCTGGCGACCACGGTCTGCTCGGGGGAATGTTTGGTGCCGGTGGCCCGCTTGGTCCAGGGGGCCCGCTCGGTCCAGGGGGCCCATTCGGACCCGGAGGGCCGTTTGGCCCGGCGGGACCTTTCGGCGAGAAGGGACCCTTTGGCGGGAGGGGTCCGTTTGGTGAAAGGGGCATCTTTGGCGGTGGCGGTCCGTTTGGCTCCAACAGCTTCTTCGGATCCAGTCAACAAGAGCAACAATCCCAGCAGCAGCAGCAACCACCACCACCACAACAACAAGGCGTTGATTCCTCCGCCGGCTCCGTCCCCGGCTCCTGGCCCGACGAAAAGAAGAACCCAGCAACATGCCCTTCCTCCTCTCAAGACGACGGCCAAGGAGTGCCCCCTCCGGGTCCCGTGGCATCAGCCAAGTACCGCGCCATGGAGGGCATCGAGACGGCCATCGAGAACCAGATCGCGGCGCTGCAGACGGCCGAGCCGGGATGGCAGAGGGAGGGGCTGGAGACGGCCATTGAGGAGCTGAAGAAGAAGTTGGAGGCGATGAGGGTGGAGGCTGATGAGGAGTATGTGAGGGAGTTGGGGGGGAGGTAGATGATGCGGTTGATGTCCGAAGAGAGGGAAATGTATTGTAGCGTTGGACGTTTGAGATACCAGAATTGCGTTATTGGGTGTAGGCACCATGAAATAAAATCGTTGATAGGATATTCGTCTCTTAATCTACTTCTCAACACGGCTTGATTCGTAGGCTACGCTTTTATCTATTTACCCCTTTTATTCCCTCCATGCCGATATCACAATGCCATGGGAATTCAAAGAAACCCATCCATTCCCTCCGTGTAGGAGCAAGCAGAAGAAAAAAATCACCCATCTTCTCAAACCATATATACAGAAGCCCAACAAAAAAAAAAACCCCCCAAACCTGCTTTCATTTTCTCATTCCCCCATCTACTGCTTCCTCTCATCCTTCTCCACCAAATCCCCAACCCCCAACCCCCTCCCCACCGCAACCCGAACCTTTTTCTCCTTGTCCTTGTCCTTGCCATCCGCCTCCGGATCCCTGCCCACCTCGCCCACCGCATCGCCCTCGTCCACGCCGTCGCTCTTCAGCGCCGCATCATCCCCCCCATTCGTCGTCGTCGTCTTCTTCTTCTTCTTCTTGCCCTCTCCGTCCTTATCCTCGTCTTCCTCATCTTCCTCGTCGGCATACCGCTTCGCCAGCTCCGCCACGTCGTCCAGGTCCAGGCGCATGCTGTACGCGTCCTCCCCGTCGGCGTAGTACTTGCTCTCCGTCTTCTCGTTGCGGAAGCGCAGCGTGTCTTCGTAGAGGTGGCGCGCGGCGACGTTGGACACGCGGACGTGCAGGGAGACGTATTTTGCCTGGAACGTCTCCACCATGGCGAGTTCTATCCACCAGCATCGTCGTTTTAGAATTAGCCGATCCCCTCTCTTCTTTCACTCAGACAAGAATATCCATTCCCCCCCAGTGAAAAGGAAAAGAAGGGTGTATAAGGGGGGGGGAAACTCACGGCTCTGCCTCATCAACTTCTCCGCAATCCCCAGCCTCCTATGCGTCCTCATGACGCTCAAGCTCGTAATGTGCCCGTGCTGCACCCCGTCCGTCGGCTCCTCCTCCATCTTGGCCAGCACGTAGCCCACAATCTTGGGGTAGTCGTAGGGTCCCCTGCGCGGGCGCGACACGTCCACCGCCACGAAGCTCAGCTGCGGCCAGGAGAGCGCGTGGTACAGGTAGTACTTTAGGAAGTAGTTCTCGGGCAGGTTCTCCAGGTTGGCGTGCTGGATGAGGGGGAGGTCGGCCGTGGTGAGGAGGCGGATGTCCATTTTGGCTGTGCTGTGCTTAAGCTGTTCGATTTTTTTGTATAAACTAGGTCGGCTGGAAAGGAGAAAAGGCGAGGCGACGGGTCTGGGCAAAAGGGGAGTCTGGAGGAGGGAATGATTTCGTCTCGAGCCCGGCTTGAGTTGGTGGTGCGAGGTTGAGGCTGATGCAAGTGGCAGAATTGCTCAAGTCAATTGCAAGTGTTCAACCCCACCAAAGCCTTGTCCGCTACCGGTCCCGCTTTTGCTGGGAGCTCCGAATTACTACTGCGATACTACGTACAAGCAGGCATCGTTATCACTCAGCAGCAATATGGTGTCAAAGGGGTTGGGGGAAAAAAAGACAAGTTGCTATCCTTCTGTAGATGTAGAAATCAAAACAAAGGACCCCGGATACGTCCCAAAAGCATCAACCCCCACGCCCTCTGATATGCATCTAATAGTTCTCTGACATCTCGTCTTCTAGTTCTGGTCTACAGTCTTCTTCTCGCGGATCGGCAAGTCCTTGGTCACCTCGGCAGAAGACGTCGCCATGCCTCCAGCGGCAGACGCCTCGTCCTGGGCCTTGCCGTCCACTGGAGCCGCTTCCGCCTTGGCAGCCTCGGCATTCTTAGCAGCTTCGGCAGCCTTGGCCGCCTTCTTGGCCTTCTTCTTCTCCTTGTCCTCCTGCTTCTTCTTCTTAGCGGCCTCCTCGGCAGCGCGGGTCTCGGCTGAGCCGCCAAACTTGTTCTTCCACTCCTCAATCTTCTTGTCGTCTATCCTGGTGAACAGGTAGGCGGCCTTGCCAATCTTGTGGCCGGGCTTGATGGAAGTGGGCTCCCAGACGTCGGGGATGAATGCCAGCTCGCTGTTGAGCTGCTTGCAGATGGACTCGCTCGTCGAGGGCATGTACGGCGAGGCCACAGAGGCCAAAAGGTGGCAGAGGTTGAGAGCGAGACCAATGGTGGTGTGGGTCCGCTCGGGGTTCTCGGCCAGGTTGGCATTGTCCAGTCGGCCCTGCAGAAGGTTGTTGCCCTCCCTGCTAATCTCCATGATGGCCTTGACACCAGCGCGGATGTGGACCTTCTCCATGAGGTCGACGTATTCCTTCAGCAGGCCATTGACCGTCTCGACCCAGGCGGAAAAGTCAAAAGTCTCATCCTTGTAGGACGGGTTGAATTCGGGGACAACGCCGTCCAGCTTGGCATTGACAAACTTGATGATTCGGTTGACAAAGTTGCCAAAGTTGGCCAGCAGCTCGCTGTTGTTAGCCAGCTGGAACGCCTGCCACTCGAACTGGGTATCGCTAGTTTCCGGTCGGTTCGACAGGAGGTAGTACCGCCAGACGGACGGCGAAAGGCCAATCTCCTTGGCCTGGTTGCCAAAGACGCCGATGCCTCTTGACTTGGAGAACTTGCCGTTCTCGTAGTTCAGGTACTCGGTGGTGGAGAGGTGGTTAAGTAGCGTCCAGTTGTATCCAGTGCCAATCTCGGACCCGGGGAAGATGACTTGAAAAACGTCAGTATGCCTCAGTCCCTCAAAGGTATTCATGATACGTACCTGTGTGGAAGGGCACATTGTCCTTGCCCATGAACTGATAGAGGGTGACCTCGTCGGGATTCTTCCACCACTGCTCCCACTGATCGGTATAGTTGGCCGTGATGGAGGGATAGCCGATACAGGCATCAAACCACACATAGATGACCTTCTTCTCATACCCAGGCAGAGGAACCGGCACACCCCACTTGAGATCTCTCGTGATGCTGCGGGGCTCCAGGCCCTTTGTCAACCACGACTGGGTGATGGACACGCCGTTCTGAGGCCATCCGTACTTCTTGTGGGCGTCCTGGAACCACTTCTCGATCTCGGGCTGCAGCTTCTCGAGGCGGATGAAGACGTGCGTCGTGTCTCGGGGCACGGGGGTGGCGCCGTCGACCTTGCACCGCGGGTTGACGAGCTCAAACGGATCCAGCAGGCTGCCGCACTTGTCGCACTGGTCACCGCGGGCATCGTCGTAGTTGCACTTGGGGCACGTCCCCTCGACGAACCGGTCGGCCAGGAAGGAGTCGTGCTTCTCGCAGTAGGGCTGCTTCGTCGTCCGCTCCTCGAGGTAGTCGCGCTCGTGCAGCTTGAGGAAGATGTCCTGCACAATCTCCGTCTGCTTCTGCGTCGACGTGCGGCCAAAGTAGTCGAAGCCGATCTCGAACCAGTCGTAAATCTCCTTGTGCTTGACGTGGAACTCGTCGCACAGCTCCTGCGGCGTCTGGCCCGTCTCCAGGGCCTTGGTCTCCGTCGCCGTGCCGTACTCGTCCGTGCCGCAGATGTACAGCGTCGGCCGGTCGCGCAGCTTGCTGAAGCGCGAGTAGACGTCGGCGCTGAGCACGCTGCCGACGACGTTGCCCAGGTGAGGCACGTTGTTCACGTACGGCAGGGCGCTGGTGATGAGCACGTTCTTCTTGCCCTTGACGGGCAAGATGGGATTTTCAACCGCCATGGCTGCGATTTTGTGCGGACTGCGACTCGATGCTTGGCTGCGATGCTGCTGAGACTCCAAAACGCCAAAACCAGTATCAGTGTCTCTTTTATAGATCTTCAACAAACTGCACAAACAAGCGTCGCGCGAGTGTAAGTGACTAAGTCGACCGGGGTACAGAAATCAATGAAGGGCGCATGTGCAGAAGGAAAAGACATGACATGACAAGTCAAGATAAGAGGCAGAACAATTCGAGTCATCCCACTGCCCCGCTATCGCATTATGGCTTAATGGCGGGGTGTGTCACAAAATTCTGCCGCCGCTAGCCTGTGCCCGATTCGGGAGGTGGTCAAGCCTCGATGATTGATCATCCAGGGACGCCTGTGGCTTTATACTCATACAATTAATCCAACAGATTCGCATCGAGATCAACCTCGACATGTCACTTGATCCCCTGGAAGACGTCTTCAACCTTGAAGGCCGCTTCTACACCCAAGGCTACAACCAAGGCGTCGAAGATGGCGCCCGCGCCGGCCGGATAGAGGGCCGTTCCTTCGGCATGGAAAAGGGCTTCGAGAAGTTCCTCGAGAGCGGCCGCCTCGCCGGCAAGTCTCTGGTCTGGGCAAACAGACTCCCAAAAGCCAGCATCACGACACAGCAGACGGATTCTTCGTCTGCCTCTCTCGCGGAAAAGGGTGCACAAGAGACGTGTACGCTGCCGCCGCTGCCAAACAACCCACGGCTGGTGAAGAATGTCAAGTTGGCGTACGCTTTGGTTGAGCCAGATACACTTTCTACGGAAAACAGCGATGAGGCCGTGCAGGATTTCGACGATCGGGTCAAAAGGGCGCAGGGCAAGGTCAAGATTATCGAGAGGATGTTGAATTGAGATGAATTGGCCGCGAAGGACGTCTCATCAGCCAATGTATCATCAGGAGAGAGGAGGAGGATTCATGGTACTCGTGGTTCATTGAAAGCATAGAGGGATACTGCAATCGCGGAGTTATGGCATTTGACACGGGACAAGGAAACAGGAGTTTAGAGGAAATGTAATTCGGGAAATCTATCGTCTTTCTCCATCCATCTGTATTTACACACATCGACCCTGTCGACCCTGTCCACCTTATTTGAACGTTCTGCAGGGATATCTATTTCACCAAGCATTAGCACACCAAGTTCCATCTTGTAAAAGAACCGGAAAGTCAAAAGATACTCACCCAACTCCGTACGTCTGCTCCTCGTTGAGCTCATAAGCGTGCACATCCCACCCCCCAGCCTTCAAGTTCTGTCCGCTCGGCACCGGCGGCAGCCCATTCACAAAGACATCCTTTGCAACATCCTCCTTGGGCGCCTTCTCCAGGAACTTGGCCAGCCCCGTCGACTCGCCCTCCTGCTTCGCCGCCACGAGGGCCTTGTCGCCCGCCTCGCCAATCAGCTCGACCTTGGGCTGCGCGGCGCTGCCCATCGTCAGCAGCGACACGGCGTCGCCCTGCGTCACGACGCTGAGCTTCGGGTACGCCCGGCGGACGTCGCGCTTCCAGTAGGGGTTGTCGGCGATGTCGCCCGCGGGCAGCGTCACGGGGTCGTCGTACGTCTTGGGGTCCAGGGCGCCCGGCGTAGGGTTGCGGAAGTAGGGGTTCAGGGGGACGCCGTTGGAGCGGTTCGGGTCGAGGGAGAAGGCCTTGCGGATGGTCTCCCAGATGCCGGTGGACTGGAGCGTTTGTTTCTGCGCGGTTTGAGGTCAGCTTTTGTGTTGACGAAGGGTCGCAAAGGGACAAGAGCTGAGCGTAATTCGAAGCCAATTCGCTGGATGTGAGCCGGGTAAAGGAGGAGTCTTCCGAACCTTTGTGATGGAAACAACGCCGCCAGCGACCTTTGCTGCCGCCTGAGAAGCCATCTTGTGCGAGCGATGGGAGAGACTCAGTGCGATGATGTCGAGTGTCGTTTGAGAATTGGCTCGGCGTTGGTTGGTTGAATCTCTTGGTTCGAGTTGTTGGCGATCGTCTACCCGAGGCTTTGCCGAAGGCTCTCGTTCTGGGCAGGTACCCTGCAGTCAACAGGGCAATCGACAAATGAAGCCAATTGAATCCGATATCAATGAAAATTAAGGTGTCGGATTGCTTAAATGTGAATCTGTAAGATATTTCCGCATAATTGGAGAAAGTTGAATTCAAATGGCTGCGTGGCGGTCTCCTAGTAAACTCAAAAAGCTCACTCCCAAGCAGGAACACCAGGTGTAGTCTGATGTCAACGAAGTAGACGTTTCTCGATACTTCGCTCAAGCCTCCTCGGGGCTCCCTGGCTGACCTGCTCCAACATGACAGCGATTTGTCGTCCAACTATTGAACGTAGATCTGCCACCAAAGCCGCCAATGGCAGCATCACTCAGTCAGGTACCATAGAACGGCCCCAGCGTTAAGAGTACACGTCTTGAATACATCATGAAGGAACCATGGTCACACTTCCAAAGAGTCAAGATTGAACAACCAACTAGTTGACATGATAGAGCTCAGCACATGGACGAGCAATACATACGAGAACAAAGGGCCCTATACAGATTCCCAGTACCAGTACACAAAGAAGCACGCTTGCAATCCCTCACACCCGTCAACTCCCACGCCAACTTGTGAAAAGAGAACCAAATTAACTGCAAGACAGACGACAAGCCATTAGCGTACCACCTAGTTCTTTCCCTTCAACTCCTCGACCAGAGCCTTGACCCTGTCCGCCGTAGCAGCAGGGCCGCCAGGCTCGGCAACAAGGACCTTGCCCTCCTTGTTGATGACAAAGACTCCGCGCTGAGTTCCCTTGGGCTGCTTCTTCAGTCCAATGGCACCGATGAGGGTGGCCTGGGGATCGCACAGAAGGGGATAGGGCAGCTTCTGCTTCTCCTTGAAGGTGGTGTTGGCCTTGGGAGAATCGGTGCTCAGGCCGTAGATGGCAAGGCCGTCAGCAGTCAGAGGCTCATACGAGTCACGGAACAGGCACACTTGGGTAGTGCCTGATGAGGTGTCAAGTCAGCACACGCGTCGCGTCAAAATATCTTTCAAGTCAGAACGGCGCGTGGTCGAGCGCGTCCCATGGAAGAGGGTGGGTGTTGTGGTTGGCAGATTCGAAAAGAATCGGCGCAAAGAAGGCTCTGTAGAGAGAAGAACACAAACAACTTACATCCGGGAGTCGAGGCCTTGGGATAGGTAAAGAGGACAACACCGCTCTTGCTCTCATCGACAAGCTTCTTCAGAGTGGTTTTCTCGCCATCGTTGGTCTGCACCTCGCCGCCGAATCCTTCGAGGTCAATGACATCGCCAACGGCAATCTTGCCCGCGGCGGCCGGCTTCTTCTTGTCGTCCTTGGGCTCCTCCTTGGTCTCCTTCACCGTCTCCTTCTCCTCAGCGGACTCGGGCGCAGTATCGGTGGCCTCGTCGTCCTTGGGAGGCTTGTCGCCCTTGGCCTCGGGCTTCTTGACCTCGTCCTTGGCCTTTCCGGCAGCGGGCTTCTTCGCCTTGCTGGTGGTCGCCTTCTTCCTGCTGGGCGCGGGCGCGGGCGGCGCTACAGGGGCCTTGCGCTTGCGCAGCTCGACAGGCATGATACTGGTTCTGGCGGTGCTCTCTGGCCGCGAGTTCTCAGCGATGTTTCTTTTTGCTGCCGCGACTCTCCTGAAGGACCAGGCGAGAAAATGACACGTAGTGCAGGACAGCACAGCTGCGCAACGCGATTTGCAACAAGGAGGCGCTGCAGTAAGCTAAGGTAAGGTCGGGCGAAGGAGAAAAAAAAGCAAAAAGGTCTGGGCCAGGCGGTCGTCGTGACTTGGGAAATTCTGCCGTCGCATGGCTTGCGACTGCGGCCAGGCACAGCACACGCACCTGCCCCGTGAGCTGTGCCAATTGGCCCTGGCAGGCCTGCAGCACCAATCAGCCAATCAGGGGTTTAGACCGCCCTGTAGGAGCTTGTCGAAGCTTTGACCATCTCGGTTGCTTTAACGCGGAGCTCCATTTTACGGAATAGAGCCGTGGATCGGGGCTTGGCTGGCTGGCTGGCAAGCTGGGGTCTGGTGCCGGGGTCTGAGGCTTGATAGCACCTCGATTGACTTCCATCCACTGTAACTTCCAGCGCCTGATGGCGACCTGATGAAGCCGCCGTAGCGCCCTGATTTCCGCGCCCATCTGGCCAGCTGAAAGCCCTTCCTTCATCCAGCGACTCGTAGTGTTTCACAGTGGCCGTCTCTTTGACCGACAGTAAAATGCGTCTGCTACTCACGTCGTGTTACCTCTAGACTAAGAAAAGGAATGAAGATGCCATGGTGGTGGTTCTGGTGAGCACCTTGGTAGGCGCTGGGCGAACTATCTACAGGGGTGTTAGTACGAGGCAGCTTGATATCAAACCTGCGCCATCTCATGACTTGCATCTGCAGTTTTGGGCACTCAATCTCACTGATATATATATATGCTTATGAGACACATCAAGCACTTGCCTTGTACGGTTGTGAGGAGATGGGTCGGATCGTGCATTACGCAGCAAAGCTTCGACCATTGAATCACCAAATCACTGAATCACCGAACCACTGTTAGACAAGTCCAGACCAGCGCGGGCTTCGCGTTCAGACTCAGCAACTCCGATGCTGGTGCAGTTTCTTACTATCAACGAGGTACATCGCATGCTTTTTTGGCCCTCCCTCATCGAAAAATAGGTTGGCAGTATCTGGATGCAGCGTCGTTGTTGGCAGTATCTGGATGCAGAGCCGTTTCAAGGAAAGGATCGTTTCATCCTTTACATATCCTCCGGAAAACCACATCAGTTGGCAAATCTGTGTCTTCCCACCATCGTCAGACCATCAGCCGCATCAAAGGTAACCGCCCCGAGATGGTTTCAATTTCACCGTGTTCCAGAGCATAGGCTCGAACCTGCTATCCTCCAAGTACTTGGCAACGTGTGTTGCAAGATTGCTGATATATCGTCGCATCGATCATGCCGGATCAACTTTTTGGTCGCGCCTTGAAAATTGCGCGGAATAGGAGACATAAGAAAAGACAAAGTCCGAAAAGACCATCATCGTGGGTATCATAGCTGCCACGCCAACTTCCTCTCCGTTAGCAAGTCGCAAGGGAGAAGACATCTTCCGCCAACTTAGTTAGGGCACTGGGCCTGAACGTGGCCGCCCTGCTGGCACTTGTAGCAGATCTTCTCGCCGCCGGCAGACTCCTTGGGGCAATCACGGGAGTAGTGGCCAGACTCGCCACAGTTGTAGCACTTCATGCCATTAACACATTCGCCTGCGACTGGGTTAGAAATGTCTCACAATAGCACTCGGAGTGGGTGATGCATACGAGACATGTGGCCGTAACCACCGCATGAGTAGCAGGTCTTGCCGGCACCGCCGCCATAGCCGCTGTTGCCGTAAGAGTTGTTGCCAAAGCCGCCTCCAGACTTGGGGCAGCTGCGGGCAATGTGGCCCTTCTCGCCGCACTAAAGAACATAGTATTAGCCACAGCTCACATGTTTGCTCAGATCGGGTTGCGTACCTTGTAGCACTCGGTGGACTGGCCACCGGCAGCAGGACCTCCACCCTGCATGCAGTCGCGGGAGATGTGTCCGGGCTGGCCGCACTTGTAGCAGGACTTGTTGTCCTTGGTGGGCTCCGAGCAGTCACGGCCTGGGGAAGAGTCAGTGGTTGAAACGAAGAACAAGTCAATTTCCCAGAAACTTACTGATGTGTCCCTCGCCTATCGCCACTGTTAGCATCAATCAGTAACACTAGCAATTCGTGGAAGGTACGCACCGCCGCAGTTGTAGCTTAGGAAAAGGTTAGAATGTCTGTTGAATTCTCATATCGAAATGATGATCACATACCACTTAGCAGGGCCTTTGCTGGGGCAGTCACGGGCCTAGACATGGTAAGGTGAGTGTCTTCCTCGAGGCTTTCCATATGAGATTTTGCCGTACCTGGTGGCCGGTGGAACCGCCTAGGGACTCGTTAGCAATTGACTTTCATTGATCAAGTCGATGGCGATATAAAACGGAAGAGAAACGAGACTGAGATGAAACAGACGGAATAAACTGAGATGTGACTAGACAAAAGCTAGAATCCCAAAGACTTGAGAATTGAAGGAATGTCATGCGTGGTCTCGGGACCTGATGGGCGTGGTGCAGTGAGTTTGGAGGGGCTGCCTTGAACTTCTCCCAAAAAGAGAAGCCCAAAATGCAGGGCACCTGGCGAAGGCCAAAAAAAAAAAAAACGCGGGGCATTTCAAGTGAGGTAGTGCAGAGTGGCAATTGTTGAAACACGGGAAAAAAAAAAACAGAGACTCACAAGAGTAACACGCTCCTCGGGGCTGGTATTCCATGGTTGATTCAGGGATTGGAGAGAAGTGAAGTAAGCTGCGAGTACGAGGTGATAAAAGTCAGCGACTTTGCAAGCTCTGCGTGATGAGTCCAGAAAATATAGGCCATCTGCCGGGTCTGAGGCAGAGGGGCAACTCGCGACCCATTGGCAGCGCTATCTCAGCATCGCCAACCAGAACCGGGCATGCGTGAGCCCGGATCGAAGGCAATCATCCAGGGAAAGCAGCAATGGGCATAGCAGAGCGTCACTCACCGGGAAGGAGAGTCGTCAGGATTGAAGCGGCGAAGAGGCTGTGGGACGAAGGTGTTGATACCACAAATCGATAATTGGAAAAAAAGACGTGAGGACGAAAAAGGGAAAAGTTTTTGACGATAACCGCTACTGGGGCCCTCAGCCTAGGCAGGTCTAGCGCGGTGCTGGGCGGTGGCCCGCTAGAGTGTAGGCGAGTGTGGGAGGCCCTTGCCGGTTGTGTGCGGATTAACGTTGGGCCGCCTCAGCTGTTCGCGAAGTGCCGAAGTTCGTGGGCAGGCAGATAGGTATGTGGCTTTGATTTCAGTAAGCTTGAAGATGAAGAGGCAGAGTCTGAATTTATTGCATGTACATAGTGGTATTCTTTATGTGAGCAAGTGCAGTGACAGAGCCTGATGTAGTGCCCGAGAGATGGGCACAAGCTTCTTCAAGGCAGACCCAACGGGCGAGCGTTAGCTGCACATCATGTTCAGGTACTTGCAGACTCCAGGCCAAAGCACATGGGACCAATTCTCATTGCACAGAACATTTGAAGTCTACAGTACCGGGACACGGAAGCTAAGCAGGTGCCTCAATTGGTAACTGAGGGTAAGGTAATTGGAATGGTTTCGCCTTTCAACATTGGCAACTCGACATCCACGGAAGAGAAAGTCATTGTATCTACAACCTGCCGACTGCATAAGGTACCCAGACAACGGAGCTTCCATTAAGCTCAAGCTCATCCTCCAGGCACAAGTGAATGCCTTTGGGCAAGGGAATTGTTGGTGCCTTAGATTTGGTCACGTGCCCTGGCGTTTATCCCGCTACTGTGGCGCGCGTCAACCGGCGGCAGCGATCGCGCTCTGTCTGTTAGCGCCAATCATCAAAACAACAGCAGCTGGCTTCGCTGCCTAGCAGAGTCAAACCCCTTATCAAAGGCCTTCGAGATGGACCACTGGGCGGAAAGAGGCCGCCCGATTGTGCGCGAAGCTCTCAATCATGCGTGGGAAGTGATTGACCGCGAGCTCCAAGATGGTACGTCATGACGCTACCGCGGCTTGGCCATGGCGGGCTAACAGGACCAAGAGCTTGCACGGAGGGCCGCGGATCATGCCGCGGATGAGGAGCTTCTCAAGAGCAAAATGGCGACCATTGAAGCCCTGGAGGAAGAGAACCGCAGACTGCGAGCTCAGCTAGCAGCCATGTCCTCCACCGCTCCCACGACCTCTCCAGCTGCCTCGATCGAGAATGGGGCGTCGGCAAGGAAAGATGTCCCCGCTTCAAGCATCGCGCCCACGCAGCCAGTTCCAGCCTCTTCCGCCACGAAGACGCCGCCTCCCACCTCCACTGGATCCGAAAATGCTGAGCTTATCAAAGCTAAACTGAGATTCAACGCACTCGCAGACAATTTCAAGACAGCAAAGGAGGCCCTCCGGAAAAGAAAGGACGAGCGTGATTTGTGGAAGGAACGGGCAAAGACGTTGGAAAGTCAAGTTCGGGCTTATGAGGAGAAGCATGGCATACGAGTTCTAGAGCCACAAGAGGATGACTGCCCCGAGGTATCACACGCGACACGCCCTCTTTCTGATATCCCGCCCCCGGGGCCTGAACCAACGCTACCTCCCCTTGTGCCGGAGACATCCAATCTCGCACACGTCGCCAGCGTAGAGGATCCCCTGTTGCAATCTACCCAAGACGACCCCGATGAGGCCGAGACCGAAGGGTTGCCTCTTCTGCCGACAGATGACCGAAATCAAGGCGCACCAGTCATCAAATCAGAACCATCTTCGGACGCCCCGGTTGTGGTTTCCGAAAGGAGATTGAAACGAAGACGGGTTGAAGAAGATGGACATCCGGTTGCAGCCCATTCGAGAATCAAGGCCGAGTCGACAAGCTCTAGTCCGATCACTGCCTCGGAGCATTATCACTTTAACATCCAGGAAAGCATCGATCTTGATGACATAGCGCAGAGGATAACAACGCCTCGGAAGCGCAAGGACCTGGAAGCTCTAGCAGCTGCACATGAAAGTGCGAGAACTGCCCTGAAGCTTGATTACACACGTCCAGGTACTTTACAGCAGCCAGCCGGGAGTGGTCTCCAACGTTCATCGGTGCTCACTCCGATAAGCGGCAACAAGAGGACGACCAGGTGGATCGCTGATGAGAAAAACGCTCCCCCGAAGGATACCTTAGCCCACGGCATAGCAACACTAGCTGAGGATGGCGCCTTCTATGGAAAGCAGAGGCTTGACAGAGCCTTGAAAGCTATGCATACGCCTACTTCAATGGCCAAAGGCCGCTTGGATGCGCTGCTGAACACTTCGACCCCTGACAGTGCGGCTACTATTTCACGAACTCCTCAAGCGCGCCATTCGGAGCGAACTTTGGGTGAACATACACCTCTGGATCTCCTGTTTCCTGAACCGCGAGAGCTGCCATTTGAGAAAATGATGCGACAGACCAAAAAGCGTCAACCTCTGTCCGCAGACATGGCGACACCTTCGAGGAAATCAGACAAAAGAGTTCCCGGTCGAGATCGCTCACCTCTCAAAGCCGCCACCGGCCTCCGCCACAAACCCCTGTCCGAACTTCGCCTTGATGATTTCAAGGTCAACCCCTCGTCGAATGAGGGACACGATTTTGCGTATTCGGAAGTTGTCAGAGATAAGGCTGAACGGGCAGGGCTGCGAGGCTGCACAGATCTGCACTGCTGTGGAAAGCATTTCCGGAAATTGGCGCAATCACAACGACCAGACCCACCACTGACAGCAGCGCAGCGGCAGGAAGAACAAAAGCTGCTGGAGGAGTACCTGGGGGACGATGCATGGCGCTTGGCGTCCATGGCGAGGGATGAAAGAGACGAGCTCTGGGTCAAAGCAAAGACTGAACAGCTGGCCAACAAATACGGCAGGCATAGACATCGCTTCTCGCGCATGCAGTCCCCGCCGGGATTCTGGAACGCAGATTTCCCAAATACACAGGAGCTGGCGGCTGACAAAGAGGAGGCTCTAAAACGAGAGAAGCGAGCAATTGAGGAGAGATATAGAGAAGCTATGCGCCCCGGCGGCATGTGGCTGTTTAGAGACGAGTAGAGCCGAAGAAGCACGGGCGCGACACTCAATGGAGCAAGCATTGGACTCTGGATTGGTCTTGACTTCGGGTGGCTTGTAGTTCTTTGTGGCGTTTACAATGAATTGGACCATGCCGTTGGGGTTGATTGATTTAGTTGATGAGGAACTCAGCCTTGTTTGCCTCTGAACTTGATATCTTTTATTTGGGGCTTCCGTTTTCTTACACTTTTGGGCTTCCGTTTAAGCATGCCGAGGTGGCTTGGACTTATTCATAAGGTTCGCGGCGACCATGGCGATGTGGCGATGAATGTTCCTTCGCAGTACATTGAACCAACTCTATTGTCCCTCGAACACTGAATTGATGCAAGCAACGGACTCATATGCCACTGCTTTACTTACTACTTCTTATCATTGACTACCAAGCTCTACTTCGCGTACGCAGGCCGCCATCGCAGCAGAATCCCCTCGCGCGTCTACCGGCCAATCCTCGGAAGATTCCCCTAGCCGGAGGGCACGGATGCTATAAAAATCCGGGCACCGCCGCCATCACAGCGGCTCTGACTGCATCTCAGCAGCGGCTTCCAAACATCGCCGTCCGCTTCTACAGCCCAGTTTTCCTCCTCACCACCAACCAGCTGCAGCCTCATTCTGTCCAGGGCGCTCGCGGTGGTCAGGCTCTGAGCTCTGAGCTTGACAGTCAAATCTCTTCTTGTATTAGATTTTTTTTGCTTCCCACTGCCGCTGGGAGAATCGTTGCCCTCGACTCGTCACGTTACGTTTTGTTGCGCCTCGACCCAACATCCGTGTCGCGCCGCTCCCAGAACGCTCGCAGCATTTGCTCTCTGGACACCGCTGCGCCCTCGCGCGCCGCTTCAGAGCGGCCTTCACCAGCTGTGAGACTGACATTGCGCTCCCCCGACTTCGGCAGTGCATGTAGATGCGGGAGTCCCAGCTCTGGACGATACCCGAAACAGTACGATACCCCAAGCCGGCAGGTTGAGTAACCGCCATCTGCCGGCTGGGCAGAGCATACAGACGGCAACTCGAGACTCTGGCGGCAGCATGGACATGAACGGCGGCAACATGGCGGGCGGTCCTCGACGGAGGCCGCCGCAATACATGACGGGGTATCAACAGCATCAGCATCAGAGCCATCACCAGCATCCGCACCAGTACCACAACCACCACCCGCAGCAATACCAGCACCAGCACATGAACAACATGTACTCCAACTTTGCGGCATACCCTCCCCAGGGCTACTACGGCATGCCGCCACCGCAATACCAGGCCGGAGTCCACCCCGGGTACATGCCATATCAGAACTACACCCGGTCCCCGCCACCGATGCAGCAGTTTGCCCCCATGACGGGAGTCGCCGTCTCGCCGAGCTACCATCGAGCGTCTCCCAACCCGACGGCGCCGTACCAGGCTCCGCTTGCCTACGGCCCCGGTGGACTGCCTCATACCCCGTCCTCAACACACTCGTCATTGCCGCTGCGCCCGCCCACGCCCATGACTCCTCAGACGCCTCGGAGCGAACAGTCAACCGGAGCTGTGCCCCCGCCTGCTATGCACTATCCTCCTCCTCCCATGCCTGTACCTATTCCTGCTCCTGAGATCGCTCCTGTTCTTGGTCCTGAGATCGCTCCTGTTCTTGCTCCGGAGATGACTCCTGTTCTTGCCTCCGCGGTTCCTCCTATCCCTGCTCTTGGGGCTGCTGATGTTACCCCTGTGGTTGCTACCGAAGATGTCACTCTGGTTGTCGAGTCAAGCGAGCCCTTTCGGCCACCGGTGAGTCTTCTCGAAGCGACCTTTGCTGGCAATTGAATGTTTGGCTAACCCCGGTGAAACAGCTGCCCTGGTTCTCACACCCTGATGTTCCGTTTCCGAAGAGAACTCCTCGATCAAAACGGCAGAACAAGCTCTTGGCTGCGGAGGAGGGCTCGGTTCTGCTACCTGTAGTAGCTGTTGAACAAGAATCCACCGAAGAGCCTGCGATTTCTGCCAAGCCTGAGGCTAGCACCCAAGCTCAACAGCAAGGCGGGAAGAAAGAAGCTGGTCCAACCTCTGAATCGTCAGATGTCTCCAAGACATCCGAAGAGAAAAAGACACCTGTCGCTCGCCCAGCTGCACCCGCCGTTCCCGTGGTACCAGTGCTGCCTAAGCACAGTCCCAAGCCATCCGCTTCCGTTGCTTCTGCGGCGGAGGACCAGCAAGGCATCAACGGAGACGCTGCCAAGTCCGACAACCAGGACTCTGCAGCTGCTACCACTGCCGAACTTCAGCCCAACGCCACGAACGATACTCCAAGCCCCGTCATTCGAGCCCCGCCTACCAGCTGGGCCAACCTCTTTGCCAAGTCGTCGGCCCGAGCTGCTGTGAATGGTTCGGCCGCTGGTGGCGATGCTGTCAATGGCCACTCGAAGGATGGCTTGAACAACTTTAACACCTCGGGGTTTACAAAATCAAACATTCACTCTCTTGCCCAAGCAATTCAGTCCTACCAAGTCGACAACATTGACAAAGTAGACTTTCTTGAGCCGCGTGGACTCATTAACACTGGTAATATGTGTTACATGAATTCCGTAAGTTACACTAAAACAGTCACCTCCCCCCCTGAAGAACCCGCTGCTAATTTGAGATTGTCAGGTTCTGCAAGTGCTCGTGTTTTGTGTGCCCTTCTATGACTTCCTCGATCAAGTCGGCAAGAAGGCTGCTCACAGTTTCAAGAGCGAGACTCCGTTGGTTGACGCTTTGATCATGTTTATGAGGGAGTTCAAAGTGCTCAAGTCCGCGCCGTCGGTTGAGCAGCTCAACCGAATCCTAAAGAACGAGGATCTCGAGCGTTACGGCGAGCCCTTCACCCCCGAGTTTGTCTACGATGCCATCCGGCATCTTCCCCGGTTTGCTAGCATGCGAGTAAGTAACAAGCTCATTGCGGACCTATGTTATGGCATGGCTAACCTTTTTGTCTCTGTAGCGTGGCCATCAACAGGATGCAGAGGAGTTCTTGGGCTTTCTGCTCCAGTCACTGGATGACGAGTGCACCCACGTCATGAGGGATCTGCCAATCGGGAACGAAGAGGTGCCTTCGTCTAACGCCTCGACTGGATCTGGTGTCGCCTCTGATGACTGGCTCGAGGTCGGTCGCAAGCAACGTGCCGCCGTCTCTCGCTTGTCAGGCCATAACACGTCAACCCCCATCACCAAGATCTTCGGCGGTCTTCTACGATCGGAATTTCGCGTGCCAGGGCTGAAGGACTCCATCACTACCGAACGCTACCAACCTCTCCAGCTAGATATTGGCTCCCCCGACATCAACAATGTCGTCGATGCCCTGCGTGGGCTGACTCGGCCTGAGCGTCTCCAAGGGGACTTTAACTCCCCGCGCGGAAAAGACGTCATGGCCACGAAGCAAGTGTTTATCGAATCGCTCCCCCCTGTGCTGATTCTTCATCTCAAACGATTCCAATTCGACGCCGAAGGTCGTGGCACCGTGAAGATCTGGAAGAAGATTGGGTATCCTCTGGAACTTGAAATCCCGCGCGAAGCTCTGTCCAGACAACGCCGTCAGAACCTGGACAATGCTTCAATGCCTCGGTACAGACTCATCAGCGTGGTCTATCACCACGGCAAGAATGCCAGTGGCGGCCACTACACAGTGGACGTGAGGCGACAAGATGGCCGCGAGTGGATTCGCCTGGACGACACCGTCATTCGGCGCATCCGGCCTGAAGACGTTGCTGAAAGTGGCAACGAGGAAGACGCCAAGGACGCACGGAAGGACGCAGCCTCGAATGTTTCCGGCAACCGTTTTGGAGCAATGAACGACGACGATACCGGCGATGAAGACGGCTGGAAGCAAGTCACAGCACCCACAAGCGGCGGCAAGAAATGGAGCAGCGTCGTCAACGGCGCTACGAACGGGGCTGCCAGGGACAAGCAAGTCAAGGACAGCATTAAGGACAACAAGGTTGCCTACATCCTGTTCTACCAGCGTATATAAGCAGGCCGCTGCATACCTCTTAACACCGTCACGATATCTAATGCGTTTTACGGCCGAGGGGCGGATTTGGAGTGGAAACTTTGTATTGTCAGAGGATCTGTACCGGATGTCATGATACGGAAATAACCCACCACTGTGCGCCTTATTCGACATTTGGGGCAAGGAAAAGTAATAGAGAGAACAAGTACAAAAGCAGGTGATGGGCAAGGTGGCAGGGGACTGGCTGGTGTCTTTACGGGTTCAGATCTGGCGTTGCGGCGTCTCGGCAGGATTTCTCTATGATTTTTGTCGAGACTACAAGAGGGTGGATCGGGACGGTCTGGAGGAGAATGCTTTGGTGTGAGCTGTCATTGACCGGAGCTTTTAATGGGGAGCTTTTGAGCCAGGGTAAAAAAAAGCATCTTTTTGGGGGAAGCGTATGTGTTTCCTGGTTCCAGGATTTGCATTACACTCTTGTACAAATAGTAGCCAGTTTGAGTACGATAATGATATCAAACGTGACGTGGTTGCATCACTTCTCTCTCTTGAGGAACACCGATTTTCAAGGCGATGAGCAAAGGGAGTCAAGGGTTTTAGAACATGTCTAAGCTTTTTTCTTCTCTTTTAATACAAGAGACCTGTGTAGGCCTCTGAGCAATTAACATTCCACTTCGCCGCCGCCACCGCTGCTGCTGCTGCTGCTTGATCCTGCCTGCTGCCCGGCCCGAGCCAAAATAACGTGCGTTTCATTCCATCGTTTTTGGGTGTATAGGTAGATTTTGGTTAAGTTAGTGCTTCTTGAGGACGGTCATGGAGTCAAGGGCGTCCTTCTCGGCGAGCTCGGCTTCGACCTGTGCCAGGATGGTTCGCAGGTAGGGGACGTCCTAGAGCGCAATGTCAATTTCAATCAATCCTCGTTGCCCACATATTCACCAAGCCGGAATTGTAGAAGAGAGAGAGAGAGATAGAGAGAGAGAGTGTGTGTGTGTAAAAGAGAGAGAGAGAGAGAGGAAGGAGAGAGAGCAGTTTACCTCCTCGGGCTTGGTCCACTGGTCCTTGGGGAGCAGCTTGTGGATGGTGCTGCACTGGACGGAGCGGCGGATGCGGTAGACGCGCTCGTAGGCCTCCTTGGGCGAGAGGCGCGAGAGGGCGATTTGGACGGCTTCGTTTTCCTCCTCGAGGAGGTCGTCGTATCTTTTTGGAGTTGAAGCGTTAGCGGACCCGTTGATATTTCTCATTGCGCCTTGACGTCCGAAACGAGTTTCCCAGCTCTTCATGTCTTGCTTGTCCCCACCACAATTCCTAGCTCTTTTGTTTTGATTTTCCTCCTTCGAATTCATTGATGGCATCCAGTCTCCCCCAAAATTGCAAAAAGCTCAAAAAGGTTCGGCATATCGTACCTCAGGCCGAGCTGGCGGTATCCGGCAGCGTTGGCGTACCAATTGGCGGCGGGCGTCAGCATCTTGGTCAGCCAAGGCCGCTTCAGGACGAAAGGAGCGAGGGAGACCATCGTGTCGGCTTGTCGAGGGAAAAAGGCGAACGGCCGTTTGTCTTGCTTGTCGATTGAAGGTGTGGTTTTCGGCTTGATGGAATATGCGCGAAATGGGATGATTCGGCGGGACCGCAAAAGTTGGGAGAGCTTTCGGAATGTCACGTGGTGAAACGGTCGGCTTTCTTGGTGGGGGAAGCGTTTGAAACGGTGGCGGTCATTTACGGTGTGGTGTGCTTTGCTTTCGTTCAGACCGGGACGGAGTAATATGCGGAGTGGCCCGGAAGACGCAGGCCGATGTGGGGATTTTGGAGGAACGTGCTGAGTGTGTAACCCGTGATCTTTATTCCGTCTCTAACCATCAGTTGCTGCACGGAAGATGCAGGACTGGCCGTTTGTTTGTCTACGCCATGCCGTACGGAGTACATCAGCATGTGATGCCGCAGTCGCAGCTGCAAGAACCGAGCGGCAACACGGGAAGGCCGGATATAGTAGTTGATCAGATGGATTTTTGCCTGGTGTTGCTATGTAAGAGTTACTTGCATAGACCAAGCAAAACGGACGTATAAAGGGCCGTTGAGCCAATGCGCCGTCGGTGCCGGGTTCGATACGGCCAAGCAATTGTGTCCCTGGCTGAAGTACATGATGTACCTTGGCCTTGCGTCATTTGTTTCTGACGTAGCGCCTCGGTTTCTTCTTATCAGTTTGTTCGTTCTGTCCCTGCATCGTCTTGATCTGCAAGGACATCGCAGTGCTTTGCCATCCATGAAGTCATTCTCATGACACCCGACAAACGGTTGATCGAATTGCTAGCGCAGTCGGATGGATATAAACTCAATGGAATACTACATGACCACCGGCCCGGCTCAGGCCCAGCACGTTTGAAGCGCCATCGATTGCACAGGCACCGCCAAGGACACCAAAGTCACTGGGCTCAACCCACTGTGGCCGTTCGAGGCTCCACTGAAAGGCCCCAAAGTCTCAACCGCCCTACGGCGCACTGCAGGCGACCGAACTGCCAACCGGCTCTCTTTCGTCCACTCCACCATTTCTCTTCTCTCGCTCCATCTTCTTTTCCCTCTCATTTCCCTCCATCTCCGACGCCGTTCTCTCCTCCGCCACTCCTCGCACGCCCTTTCAAACACCCGAACATCGCGATCCATCCCACAGCCTCGCGCTCTCTCGGCGACTGCCTCTTCTCGCTGCACAAGTCAATGGCCGGCGGCGTTCGCTAGGCGAGGACGGATACTGCGCGTGGGAGCATTCCCCGCAGTACCCGGACTTTCCTGGACCGAACGGATCCTTGAATCAAGAGCAACTGCGATATTCAGAGCGAGCCGGAGTGAGGAGCGAATCTTCTTTTCACTTTTCGAGATTTTCTAGATACAGCCGCAGAGCGGCGTCCTCGACGCCACACGCAGCGCCGTGGACAGTCTCTCGCGAGACGCAGCCGGACCGGATCAACAGTCAGCCAGTTTTGATATCATCTTTGCGAGCAGTCCTCGACACAACACCTCGTCACCATCGGCGCCTAATTCTAGCCTCCACGACAGCGTACAATCATCACATCGCTCGCCGTAACCACAGACTCCTCCTCTTCCGCCATTTCCAATTCTGGTGAGGGTGCTATGTCTCACGACCAGTCCTCCCAGCAAGCTCAGCCCTCGCCTGCAGATCATGCGTCACCTTCCTATCGACTCGCCGATCCTCCAATGCCCGCAATCGCCGGGGGCTTGACCCCGCTGCACCGATGGACACTCTCCGCCTCCGACTCCCAGTTCAACGCCCTCTCAGGAGCCATTGGCGGCTTCACGTCGGGTATCGTGACTTGTCCTCTTGATGTGATCAAGACGAAGCTGCAGGCCCAGGGTGGCTTCACCCTGGTGGACAAGGGCCGGCACGTCGGCCACCCGAAGCTGTACAATGGGCTGGTTGGGACAGCCAAGGTCATCCTGCGCGAGGAGGGCGTTCGCGGGTTGTACCGGGGTCTGGGGCCGATTGTGCTCGGATACCTGCCCACCTGGGCAGTGTGGTTTACCGTCTATAACAAGAGCAAGACGTTTTTATATCAGTACTATGGTGCGTGGGCAGAGTCTTCGTGCAATAGTTGCCGCTATTACTTGTCCCACTGACCCGTTAGACAGATAACCCTCACCTCATAAGCTTCTGGTCCTCCATTATTGCCGGCGCCAGCAGCACCATTGCCACGAACCCTATATGGGTCATCAAGACTCGTCTCATGTCGCAGAGCAATCCAAACACGGCTAGAGGCCATCACGCGTTTGCTCGTCCTGGCAATACCCCGACAGCAAGGCCGGTCATGCACGACTGGCACTACAGATCGACCATTGATGCGGCGAGGAAGATGTATACCTCGGAAGGCCTTTCCTCCTTCTACTCCGGCCTCACCCCGGCTCTTCTCGGCTTGACACACGTTGCCGTTCAGTTTCCCACGTATGAATTTCTCAAGACTACCTTCACCGGACAGGGGATGGGCGAAGTACAGGAAGGAGAAAAGGCACACTGGGTAGGCATCCTCTCGGCCTCCATCTTGTCCAAGATACTGGCCAGCAGCGCCACTTACCCGCATGAGGTCATTCGAACTCGGCTGCAGACCCAGAGACGGCCGGTAGCTGGCGAGACCTTCCTGGTGGACATGGCAGCTCCAGGAGCGAAGCCGGCGTCAGGGCCCAAGTATAAGGGCGTCATCATGACTTTTAGGACCATTCTCCACGAAGAAGGATGGCGGGCCTTTTACGCCGGCATGGGTACCAACATGATGCGAGCCGTTCCCGCTGCGACGGTAACAATGCTCACATACGAGTATGTGATGAGGGAGCTGAACAAGAAGAAGCTTCAAGCTCTGGAGATACAGCGGGCGCAGCAAGAGGCTTCATGACGGCCATTCGATGCGCGGGTTACGAATGCCGATCGTTGCATTGGGCGGCTCATGCGCAGAAGAGCATGCGAATGTGTTCCATTTGGCGGCTCTCTGTTTTTCATGTGTCCATGGGCATATGATTACGAAACAATGTGCAAAGGATCACAAGGGTAGATGCACCCTTATTTTGCGGTCGTCTTTCTCTCTATCCGCCCCCCCCCCCCCCCATTTTCGCCGAATTGTACGTTATAGAACACGTCTTTCCAAGCCGGGTTAACCGGATTTCGCAGCAGCGCCGCTCTCTATAAAACTTTGGGTCAGGTCTCTGTTAGCCACGTGTTGTTTTTATCTGCTTTTTCCTGTTTCTGCATCCGGAGGGAATTTGATGGACAGCGGGATTCTGTATCATGTCTCCTTTGCTCGGTCTCTGCTACAGAAGGATGGTGAGTGCACTGGAAGGGGGACGCGGATGGGTAGGAGGTGTTGACCATGCTGGGCATTTTAGCACGTCGCTGGGCTTTGTTTCTGCGAAAGAGGGAGCACTATTTGTGTATAATCTCTCAATAAGCAATGCAGACGAACACGCTATGGACAATTTTTCCAACAGTAATCATCGCTACATGGTATCTACGCCGCTTGTCAACGGTTTTGTGTGCGACCAAGACGTGAGGGATTGAATCAAACGGGGTGTTGAGACGTAGTCGGTAGTATCAGCCAGATGAAATGCTAAATGTTTGTTGCATGGTTTGACGGTGTAAATGTGGACTCGGACTTGATGGACAATTACAGATACCTGATATAGAAAAGTACATTGCCTGTAAGTGCAAGATGCGTTGATGATACCATCCGTAGATGGCTGAAGCTGTTTTTTTCCCGAAAAGGATATTTACAGACGTATAAATCACAGAACGCCGCACGGTACTCCGAATTCTCCAAACCAATGAATAAAATGTCATACAAATATCCGTCAACAGCCGCTCCCTTTTCAATACACACATGTGTCTCTACAGCATCGCCTTTGGAAAGTTCTTCATGGCCTGCCTCACGCCCAGATCCCCCAAAATCTCCTCGGCGCCGCCGAGGATGGCGTCGAACTTGTAGGTGCGGTTGAAGTGCTCAATGTACTTGCCCATGCCGGACTGGGTGAGGCCGCGGCCGCCCCAGATCTGGACGGCCTCGTCGGCGATCTCGTGGGCGGCGCGGGTGATGCTCATCTTGAGGAGGCCGATGGGGCCGGCGAGGTGCAGGGCCTGCTGCTTGTAGGGCATGTGGCACATTTGGTAGGTGATTGTCTCGAGCCAGGACTGGTTTGCCTCGACGAGGGCGATCATTTTGGCGAGTCTGTATGAATCTGTTAGCACTGACGATGCTCCTTCTTTTTCTTCCCTTCTGATGTGACTTGTTGACCAGCTAGGTCAAGTCCGTTGCTTGCTCAAAGGGGGGGGGGGGGACTCACTTTTGACGAATGACGGGCTGGTCAATGAGGCGCTTGCCAAAGACGATGCGCTGGTTGGACCACTTGAGGCACTCCTCGACGATGAAGCGCGAGGCGGCGATGGAGCCGCAGGACATGACCCAGCGCTCGTGGTTGAAGTTGCTGAGGATGACGTGGATGCCCTTATTCTCCTCGCCGAGCAGGTTCTCGACGGGGACCTTGACGTTGTCAAAGGTGATGTAGGCGGTGCCGGCGGCGGGCGAGTAGGACGTCTTGATGGGCTTGGTCTCGACGCCGGGGCCGCGCTCGATGAGCAGCACGCTGAGGGCCTTGCCGGTGCGGACGCCGACGACGAAGTAGTCGCAGAAGACGCCGTTGGTGATCCACTTCTTGGTGCCGTTGACGATCTGTAGATGGTTGAGGATGAGAAACAGCGATCTAATGTATGCTTGATAGGGGGGGAGGGTGATGAAAAGAACTTACATAGTGCTTGCCGTCGGGCGTCTTCTCGGCAGTGGTTCGCAGACCGGCGACGTCGGAGCCGGCAAAGGCCTCGGTAATGGCCAGGCAGAGCTTCTTCTTGCCGCTAAAGACCTCGCCGGCAATCTTGTTCTTCCAGGCCTCGTCGCGGGCAAAGTTGAGCACGGCGGTCAGGCCAATGGTCATGCCGGCCATGTTGCCGTCCTGGAAGCCGCGCATCATGGGGCGGCACATTTCCTGGCACATGACGAGGTCGTGGAAGTAGTCGAACTCGTCGCCCTTGACGGCGCCGTCGAGCAGGTTGACGCCGTGGAGGTGCTTGCCGGGGCCGAGGCGCATGTGCAGGATGCCGGCTTGGGCCATCTTGTCGATGACGGCCTGGCTGATGTGGCGGCCGGTGGCCTCGCACTCGAGGGCCTCGGGCTTGACGACCTCGTCGGTGAAGACGCGGATGGCGCGCTGCAGCCGGCGGTGCGACTCGTTGAAGTAGGGGCTCTTGAAGTGCGGCGAGAGCCACAGCGGCTCGCCGTAGGGCACGGGGCTGAGGTCGCCGGGCTTCGGGGTGATGACCTCGGGGGTCTCGCCCTGGACGGTGCCGATGGCCAGGTCGGCGTAGCGCGAGAGGACCTCGTGGCGGTGCAGGTTGTAGAAGGCCGAGGTGGCGTCCTGGCCGGCGACCTGCTTGAGGACGCTCTCGCCGCCGGGGTGGGCGTCGACGAAGTCGGTCAGGTCGTAGACGGTGCTGTCGATGATGCACCAGAGGGAATCGTCGGAGGTGTGGCTGCGCACCTCTTCGCGCGTGAAGGTCTTTGCCGGGGGAGCCATTGCGGGAGGAGGAAGAGGAGGAGGAGGAGGAGGAGGAGGGAAGTCTATGTCTTGTCTATATCAAGGGAGATGCTGTAGATTCGAGAGAAGCCAAGTTGGTGGAAGAGGAAGAAGGAGAACAGAAGAAGGAAGACGAGGGCAAGACAGTCAGCCTCAATTGACGCTGCATTCCAGCGGCACGAGGTTGCTTTTAAGTCTGGGGATGCTCGGATCTGATGCTCGGCGGCTGATGCATCTGGTTGGCCGTAAGCCGTCGAGCCTCGGCAGAAGCTGGGGCGGGTACCTTGGGGGGTTGAAATAGGCGGGCTGTGATTGGCTGAGGAGGGATGAAGCTGCTGATGCACCCCGGCGATGGTGGAGATGCAACATGAAGCATCTGTGCTCCGGATTCCGTTCACCGAAATGAGGGACATGGTCGACTCGATTCAAGTCTCCAGGCGTCTCTTGTATGGAGAAGGTGCCTTGTACTGTAGAGGAAGAATCTAGCCTGGAAGGAGACGAGAGCGGAGATGGTCGGAGTGCCATCGGCCGGGAGAGATTTGGAGAGTGTGGGGTTGCATCTCGCCCATCTCAAGTCTGGGGCATGTGAAACTCCCTGTTGCACAATGAATCGAGGACAGAGGATACTACTACTACCCCGAAATGATCAAGGCACAATTTCTGTAGCATGGAGAGTTCATAAGCCTGCCCAGCACAGATCCTTTACCTTTAACCTATTCCTCTTGCGTACCCTCTCCTACCTAACCTTGTCCACGCTATGCCCATGTCTACTTACACATGCCAACCGTGGTATCATGTCCAGCCACGTCTGTTGCGTCTAGGACCTGTCGACTGCGCCTCGAATTTTTTTTTTTTTTTTTTTTTTTTAACCACTAAGCCTCTGGACAATACTTCGACCATGATACACCCTCGACGACTTATAGGTGGCAAACATCCCACATGCAGAAAGATGCTTGACAAGACCGCTCCATGCCATAGATCGCGCCGCTATACTAAAGAGGGGGGCCCTGATGGATAGATGGACCCTTAAACCCGCACGAAGCCGTAGAATCCACTTGTCAACGATTCACTATTCGGAAAACAGTTCCGACCATTGTTTTCATTTTTTTTCTCACTTTTTCTTTCTCATAAAGTACACCATACAAGCAAAGTGACGTGTATTATCTGCACAATTGCATTACGGCTGACGGACTCACGTCTCGCACTCGCGTGTAAGCCGATGATTTGCGACAACTCACCACTGCTTTAGGTTGCAATAAGGTATATACCGTACATGGTTCGGGTCTTGGCCAGCGGTAGCTTACGCCTTGGTAGGTAAGTACTTGATACCAAATCGTTCCTTTTTTTCTTCTCTCTTTGGGTGGTTCTCCAAGGCTGGTGAAAGGTAACTTCAAGTACGCGAACGAGCAGCAGTCCAGTGACTGTTGTACCAGCTTCAACAACAGGTTGCACCCCCAGCACCTGACTTCAATGAGAAGGGGAAAAAAAATGCACATTATCATAATTCCATTGCAGATGCGACACGGCAAGCGCCGTCGTCTGTGGGCGTTTGGCCACCCTCCAGTCACCGGACCTGGTCGTGCCTCGTGGTCCGCGTGATCGACCAATGGCGCCCCTTTCGACTATCTGCCAATTTGGCCTCAATATCTCGCATCCCGCATATCGGATCCTTCTCACATATGTGCTGTTGGTTTAATATATGTTGTTTCTCTCTACTTCTGTCTCTGTTCAACTACATCTACTCAGCAGACCTGCATCTTTGCTCATCATTCCATTCTTCTGTCTCTTATACCACTTTGGGACAGCTTCCACCTCCCTCTGCCTCAGTCTCACCATCGCCATCCACCCTAGAGCCTCAAAAGTCAAGTGACACGATCCAACACACAGCTACCAACATCTACAAGTACTTACACACCTATTCAAAATGGACGCTTATGCAATGTACCCAGCTAGTCTCTCAAAACAAGCTTCGTCCAGGATATACCAAGACCTTTTGGCATCGCGAATCCACAGCCTGGTGCAGCTGGCATCAGACCGTTCGGTGAAGACAGCCGCCGCCATGGAGAGCTTCAAGCAGGTATAAGACGTTTCCCCCACCATGTTGTTTCATATCCCGCGGTTATTCTGTCACACATATGCTCTTCTGTACAACATCCGTGTCATTCAGCAGACTTGCGGGAAAAAGCAATCATCACAGGACCATCTTCAAATGACTCTCACAATGGAAGGATCGCTACTCACATCTGCTACAAACAGCGCAGGAAAACTGGCCCGAATTCCAAACCACGCGTGGGTATCATTGGTGCGGGATTGTCAGGCCTTCGGTGTGCGGATATACTGTTGCAGCATGGGTTCCAGGTGACCATCATCGAGGGCCGGGATCGCATCGGCGGCCGGCTGTATCAGGAGAGACTAGCAAACGGGCACTTGGTTGATATGGGACCAAACTGGATCCACGGCACCGACGACAACCCCATGTTGGATCTGGCGAAGCAGACGAGAACGGCTGTTGGAACCTGGGACCTGACGTCGTACGTCTTTGATGAGGCGGGCAGCCTGCTCCCAGTGCAAGAGGGAGAGACTTATGCCACCATGGTGTGGGACATTATCCAGGACGCTTTTGTCTACTCTAACAAGTCGTCTGCGGACATCGATGAAAGAGTAAGCCTGTTGGACTTTTTCAAAGAAAAGGTGGTAGAAAAGATTCCAGAAACCGAGGACAACTTCCAGAAGAAGCGAGAGACGGTGCTGCAGATGTCGGAGATGTGGGGAACATTCGTCGGCAGCCCTGTTGGTCAGCAGAGCTTGAAGTTCTTTTGGTTGGAGGAATGCATCGAAGGCGGTAAGTTGACGATGATATAATCCTTTGTTCTGGCCTGGGATGCATCGAGAAAACGGCGTTGTTTCGAGAGTAGCAGACAATGAACGAACACTGGACGGAAGCTGATCCAAGCACAGAGAACCTCTTTTGCGCGGGCACGTACCAAAAGATCCTGCAGGAGGTGGCAAGACCAGCGCTTTCAAAGGCAACCATATCGTTCAGTTCCGTGGCCACCAAAATATTCTCCCGAACAAAGCCAGACGACGAGGTCCGAGTCCAGCTCAAGGACGGCCAGACCTTGTTGTTTGACGAGCTCGTTGTCACATGCCCGCTGGGGTGGCTGAAACGGAATCTCACCGCATTCGACCCTCCCCTGCCGCCGGTGCTCACAAAGGCCATTGGCTCCATCGGCTACGGGAGCCTTGAAAAGGTTAGCCATGCTTTGACCTCGTCCATCGTCGTCGTTGTTGCTGGTTTCTGATGGCGAATGGGGACCGTTTATGCCAGACAATGCAGAGACGAAATCGCTAACCCGTCCCAGGTCTACATTAGCTTCCCTAAAGCATTCTGGCTGCCTGCCGAGGGCGATGGCCGCAGAGTCCAGGGATTTGCCCAGTGGATTGCGCCAAAGTATCATGCCGAGAACGCTCGGGGGTGGAATCAGGAGGTGGTTGAGCTGGCCAGCATCGCACCCGAAGCCGCTCACCCGACGCTGCTCTTCTACATTTACGGCGAGCAGTCCGACTTCCTGACAGCAAGGGTGGCCGAGCTGGAAAGCAGGGAGAAGAAGGATGCGTTCCTGCTCAACTTCTTCAAGCCGTACTATTCCAGGCTGCCGCAGTACTCTGAGGACTCGGCAGACTGCCAGCCTGTATGCTGTCTCGCAACGAACTGGGTCCGCGATGAGCTGGCCGGCCACGGCAGCTACTGCAATTTCCAGGTCGGCCTCACTCACGGCGACGAGGACATCAAGACGATGAGACACGGTCTGCCGGTGCAAGGGCTGTGGCTGGCAGGCGAGCACACGGCGCCCTTTGTCGCACTGGGCACCGCAACGGGGGCCTACTGGAGTGGCGAGTCGGTCGGCAAGAGGATAGCGGAAGCGTACAATTGCAGCCTGCAGGTGGCTCCAGGAGTCTGACCAGGGCTGGGCGGCGTCGAGATGCGTTGATGTACATACAGGAGCCTTCGGTATGCTGTAGATTAGGCGGCCATCGGGGTGCTCGTGCTATAAATATATGATATCGTCATCGTCATCCCGCGGCTTCGATTGGACGAGATGAATCGCCGTCGTCTCGATATGGGGAACACAGATGAGCCAATTCCGCAGGCAGCGTCTGCCTTCTTGCGACATGTGGTGAGTAGTAGCAGCACGGTAACAGCAGTCCATAGCAGCACCTGTGATTGTATGCTCAGATGCCCAACGACAAAGCTGCGTGCTGTCGTCGGTGCATGCGCAGATGCGTCTGTGGTTGGCCTTGGGCCGTATCTTATGTGCTGCCGTAACCCGCCGATCCACTGCTGGATGCATATGCCAGCAATCCGGACATTGGCTGGCCAACCGGCTCCAGGGGAACCGATGCGTGCGCTGTCTGGGGCTTGACTGTGCTGATGCTGATCGTGATAGGGAAAGCGGTGGTGTTTGTGATTGGGCGATTGGGCTGTTGCAGTGCCGATATCAGGCTGCCTAGAATGGGGTGAGGTGAAAGTGATTGGAGTTGCTGTACGTTAGCATGTGCCCTACCTTCCATATTATCAGCCCTGACTGGACGCTGCTTTCGAGAACCAGGCACTGTTCAAGTCTCACCATGGAAGACGGGATTGAGCATTGATCCGACTGCTTGTCCCGGTACTTGTACGTTGACGGGGGTTGGTCTAACACAGAGCAGGAGGAGAAGAGCAAGCAGAGGCCTGAACGTGCACCAGGTCATCCCGTTCCGAGTACCTGCACGTACATGTACAGCACCGAACAGCCTCGGTGGTTCCCTCGGTGTGCTAGGGCAGTGACACGCTGGTACGGGCTGGTACGCCCCGGACTGACGTCGCCAACGGCTATCGATAGCGGCCCCAGCGGTCAACTGACGCTGCAGCTCCCTGTCTCTGCCCTGCCATGGGGCATGACTCCCCGGCAGCGTCACGAGCTAGCGGGTGAATGGGGCTCCTCGGGGGTCTCTGGTGCAGGCGTAGCGCTGCCGCCATCGGCATAGCGGCGCTGGGGGTAGCGCCAGGTATCGCCTTAACTGCCTGCGCAGCTCCATGAGTTCATCCATGTTCCAGTCGCTGTCCAGCCCCTCGACCGCTCAACTGACTCTGGTTCCGCCTTGACCCAGTACCTGACCTTTACCTTTCGGGTTACCTTTCGCCTTTTACCTCTTTCCTCTACTCGTACACCTCGACCCCGACAAACTTCGTCCTTTCAACAAATCTTTTGTGGCTTCAGGCTGCGATAACGATAACAAAGCGACAACTTCCATCCCGCCTCAGCCCCCCAGCCAGCCCGAGCGGCCAGACCCTGTTGCGCCTGCTTGCTTCGACACGGAACCCTTCGCCTTTCATGCCTCGCTTTGTCTCCGTCTAATCATGAACCTCGTCCCCGCATTTGGCCGGGGGTCTGTTGATATCGCGCCTACCTCAGCGTTCGGCTGGCCGTCCTGGATCCGGTGACGAGTCGATTCGCCTTTCATTTATCTGCCCTTGTCCTCTCGAGCGGCCGGCCTGCTTTAGCCTCCCCTCCTCTCTGCCTACTTTCCGTCTCGATAACCCAGCGCTTCGAGACAAGCCCATCATGGCTGGGCTGTTCCAGTCGTTTCGGAGCTCCAGCATGCCCAAGCGGCTGCTGCGGTATGCCTTATCGCGGCTGGAGCTCCTCGACTCGGACGCGTTGGACATGGACAACCTAGATCTTGCCTTGGGGAGAAACACCGTCTTTGAATTCCGGGACGTTGGAGTCCAGCTAGATGTGAGTCTTTGCTTCCCGTGGTGTGGGATTGACCATCAGGCCATTTCCGGGGAACCTGGATGACGGAGCTGACTTCTACCTTAGAAGCTAGAGAAGCTGCTGAAGCTGCCCAAGACGTTTGCGCTGCAGAAAGCCAAGGTCCTCCTCCTCCGGGTCACCATTCCGATGGACTTTTACACGAGCCCTATCAGCATCGAGGTCGACGGCGTCGATGTCAAGCTGAAGGTGGTAGTTCCCGATGCCAAGGCCAAGTCGGGCCATCCGACCACGACGACCTCCGACGATGACGACGCCTCCGCCGCCGTCCCGAATACCGTTGATCTTGCGCAGTCGTTCCTCGAAACGCAGCCGTCGTCTGAGAGAAGGAAACTCGAAGCGGCGCTGGCTGCGGAAACACAAGACCTCGGCGCATCCGGATCCATGAGCGACGATAGCAGCGAAGATGAGCCGGTCGTGGGCACTGGCCAGCCACTGTCACTGCCGGGCTTTCTTGCCGGGTTTCTGCAAGGAATCGTTGATCGGATGCAAATCAAGATACAAGGCGTGGCGTTTCAGCTAGATATGGACATTCCGGTAGATATCAGTGCAGCGGCTACAGAGCCGGTGTCTTTCCAAATCGCGCTGGAGGGCATCGACATCGAAGGCGTCACCACGAAGAGCGAGGGATCACGAGCGTCGGCGGTAGCAGCACCCAAGGAAGGGAAGCGACAGATCTCCCTGGACAACGTCCGCGCATATTTGATATCCGAAGCCAACGTCTTTTCGACGTTAACCCGGTCTTCATCCATGACTTCGCCATCTGCAGCATCGTCGCCTGTTCATACACGGAATCCACCGTCAAGACAAGCTACACACCTCTCATTAGAGAGCTTCCAGGAGCCTGCTTTCGAGCCTACCTTTGCGCCTTCTTTCGTGCCTTCAGCATTGCCCTCGCATTCAGGCTACCTTGACCAGATCCAAGAATCACCTCGAGAAAGTGTTCACGGCCAGCAGATGTCGACGTCGCAAGCGAGTAGCAGCAATCCATCCATACAGTCACTACACGCAAGCTTCCTTGGTCACGGAACCGATATGCACGAATCGGACCAACCCAGCTATCCCTTGGCAGATAGTGAAGAAGCTCTTGGCATTCCGTATGAGTTTGAATGTGACGGCGGGCTTGATGACGAATGTCCTGCAACTCCCCGCGCTTCGCAGTCCCGAGAATTCAATTCCCCCGAGGATGCAATATTCCACTCTCCTGAGGACCCTGCCTTGAATCCTTCACCAATCCTACGAAGAGACTTTGATGACAGACTCTCGGTATCGCAAGATTATTTTGGGGAGCAGGAGATGGCCTCCTCCTCGTTATCGCAGCATCAAGAAGGTCTGGAGGATTTTGGTATCTACGGCCTTCAATCTTCACCGGATTCGGGATCCGAAGGTCGGGTCGAGCCAGGAGATCTGGTTGAGGATCTCGCACAGTCGCATCTGTATACTCATGAGGAGGCTGAGAGCATGTATATGAGTGCTTTCTCAAAAGCAGGGGGCCAGTCGTCGGATGACATATCAGAACTAGAGTCTTCGAGACACACTCTCCATCCAGCAGATGTGGAGGAACACACTCTCCATCCAGCGGACGTTGAGGAACGCACTCTCTCACCAGCAGACGTGGAGGAACATACTTTGCCTCCAGCGGATGTGGAGGAACATACTCTCCACCCAGTAGACGTGGAGGAACATGCACCCCCTCCAGCGGATGTGGAAGAGCGCACCCACCCTTCGGCGGACATGGACGAACATACTCTGCCTCTAGCGGACGTGGAGGAACACACCCTCTCTCCATTAGACGTGGATGAGCACACTTCCCCTTCGGCGGACGTTGGCGAACATACTCTGCCTCCGTCGGATGTAGACAGACATACAAATGAGTCGCCCACGGAGGAGAACACAGAGCTTATGCGGACTCCTCAAGCCCCTCAGGGGAAATTCAGCCAACCTCCGGCTCCATTCACCATGCCGGGAGGTTGGGATGACGATGCTTCGCAATATTTAGCTGAAACGGATAGAGCCGCGTCTCCTGCGCCAAGGACAGAGGGGCAGCAGTCAACCAGAAAGAGTATATCAGAACAACAGCCTCAGCCAGTGCCTGAAGCCGGAGCGGAGCCGGCAGCCGAATCCGCATTTGAGCAACAGAACCCAAGCTCTCCAGTAATTCCACGAGCTCCGGCGGGGGACGAAGGTGGTTTGAGGGACGCGGAAGAAGAATCGTCGCAGCTTGAGGATACGGCGACCCCGAAAGGGCCCACACGAGTTGTCAAGGAGATACTGCATCTCCAATCTGTCTCCGTCTACATCCCAACGGCACATCAGCATATCGAACTGGACGAAGATACGTCTGAATCAGTTGCAGAGCTTGCCCGAGCAATGAGCAACTCGGTATATCCTCAGGCTCCCGGAGCGTTCTCTGTGCATGCGCCCGTATCTGGCTCCGTGTTCGAACACAGGCCTCACCTACAGCAGACTCAGAGCGTCGATAATGTCTTGGAGGTGGACTTGTCACCAGTGTCCATTCGCTTTGATGCGTCACTCGCCTTTGTGCTTGCGATGATCGTGGGAAAGCTTCTAGATGCGGTGAAGAGCAAGCATCCGGTCGCGAAGCCTCATCAGGGTGCTGATACTGCACAGCAGCAGGAAAAAGTCCCCGAGGTCAGAGTAACGGTGCAGGAAGTATCTGTGGACTTCTTGAACAGACTGGCCGGAGTGGCAGACACCCCTCGGCGTCACCTGGATCCCTCGGCATTCATGTTTGATCACGAGGTTCTCCTGAATGCAACTCTGCGCAACTTGGGTGTTTCTGTGTCGCCTGTCAAGATACCATCACCGCATGCGGCTGGAGGAAGAGGAACAGGTGGAGAAGTTCAGGATGCTGTTCAAACAAGGATCGATGTGGAAACTTTCCGCTTTGGATACAGCAACGGCGACATCATCTCCTTTGACAAAGCTGCGCAGATGAGCACGTCTGTCCGGGATACTTTCCTCTCGAATGGACACGATATCGCCATCAAAATGGCACAAGCCAAGGACAGTATCAGAACGGAGATCGAGACGCTGCCATTGGTCGTTCATGTGGACTTGCAACGACTGGACGAGACGTTCAGCTGGTTTGGAGGTCTAAGTAGCTTCCTCAATATGAGCGCTTCCATGACTTCTAGCCCGTCGCCTACACCCAAATCACCGTCAAAGCCAGCGCAGCGCCCCAAGGGCGTACGCTTCGAGACACCCATCAACCCGGACGACAAATCTGCCGTTTCCGAAAACAAGATCAACATGCGCATAGGTGGCTCCTATATCGAGCTTGTTGGCAGGGAATGCAGCTTCGTCGCAGAGAGCAACGCCATCAAGTTCATCAACAGGGAACGAGGCGCCGGAGTAAGCTGCAGCAGGATGCGCGTGTCTGGTCCATATCTCAAGAACTCGATGGCGAAGCCTGCTATTAACACGGAGATCGGCGGCGTGCGGTTGGAGTTTGTCACCACGCCGAACGATTCGGACCTCGAGAGGCTACTTGGCTTGATAACGCCCTCCAAGGCCAAGTTTGACCACGGGAGCGACGAGATCATGGTTGACACCCTCATCCGGCAACGGAGAAAGGGGTCGGTGCTCAGGGTCGGAGTAGAAACGTTGAATGTGCGGGTGAAGAACCTGGCTCAGCTCGAGGTGCTCCCGGCCCTGGCCGAAGAACTAGCCAAGCTGTCAACCGTAGCAAAATATCTCCCAGAAGATGACAGGCCCGGGCTTATGACGCTTGCGAAAGTCCAGGAGCTTGGCGCGAGCGTCGAGCTTGGTGGCACCTTTGGGCAACTCAGCGGTGAACTCAAGGAGCTTGAGGCTGCCCACATCAGTATTCCGTCGCTGGTGGCAGTTGCGGTATCGGGCATCTCCGTCAAACGCAACAAGACGGAGGAGCTCATTAGTTCTTCGGTTCTGTATCCTTCAGCGGAGATTGCGAATCGTGGGCCAGTCATCATGGCAAGAATGATCGGTGACGACATTGAGCCCATTGTCAAGCTGAATCTGCAAGACATTAGCATCGAGTACCGCGTTCCGACGATTATGGACATTCTCGGTCTCGCAAACGATGCTACGCCGCAGGATTTCGAAGAGAGCCTGGCCGCCTCGGTCGCCAGTCTCGGCGATCAAGCTCATGCAGCCCTGGCACGCCAGCAGCCCCTATCGCCAACACATGCTCCCTCGAAACAGAGCAAGCCACTTACTCTGGATGTATCATTTCGGGACTGCCTTGTTGGCTTGAACCCACTGAACCAAAAGTCAAAGATGGTGCTCGTGTTCACAGACGCTCGACTTGCCGTGGTCCTTCCCAAGGATGAAGTCACACAGGTGACTCTGGATGTCAACAAGGCATCAATCTTACTCACCGACGATGCCTCGCTGACCTCTTCGGATTACCGCCCCTCGTCGAGCGCAAGGCGCCGAGCGTCCTCTTCGGCATCCCCTCAAGCAGTCTCATTGAGCGCTCAAGGCTTTGTGGACATCTGCTACATGTCGTCAGCAAAGGTAACTGTTGTTGTTGCTCCGGGTATAGATGGCGAGAAGCAGGTGGAGGTCGAAGTCCGAGATGACCTCTTGGTGTTGGAGACTTGCGCAGATTCTACCCAGACTCTGATAAGCTTAGCTAATGCACTTTCGCCGCCGACGCCGCCCAGCAAAGAGAACAAGTACAGGACCAAGGTGATGCCCGTGCAGGACTTGCTTGCTTCGATTTCGGCAGAGGCGTTCGGGAAGCCGGAGGGGGAATACGACTTTGATCAAGACTTTGCCGGTGCCCAGGAAATGGCCAAGAGCCAGTCCGAGGCCGACTTTGGGGTGGACAACAATTTCCCCATCGAGTCGCAATTCTATGGGGATGAAACCGACGGAGAGGAGCTGTTCGACGCCATGAAGCTTTCTGCCACATCGCGAGATACCCGAATGCAAGATACTCAGGAGGGCGTCTTGATCACGGGACTCGATCGTTCTCGCAGCTACGTCTCAGAAGGAAGCGATGATTTGGCCTTTAAGGAAGACTTTTTCAATGATACCGCGCCTGACGAGCATGGTGCCAAGATATGGAACTCGATCAAGAATTCATACGACAAGGCTCCTCCTAACCTGGTCAAACGCAGCCCCCTGAAAGTGTCCGTGAGAGATGTCCACGTTATCTGGAACCTGTTTGACGGCTATGACTGGACTCATACTCGCGACACGATCAGCAAGGCCGTCCACGACGTGGAGACCAAGGTGTATGAGCGCCAAGCACGACTCGGCGGGCGGCAGGTCTTTGAAGAGGAGATTGAAGACGAAGAGACCATTGGCGACTTCCTATTCAACTCCATCTACATTGGAATTCCGGCGAGTCGGGACCCCCAAGAGCTGTCTCGTGCAATCAACGAAGGTCTAGCCGATAATGCAACGGAGACGGAGTCGATTGCTACAACAGCAGTGACGACGTCGACGAACCGGACAGTCCGCAGGGGGCATCCCAAGTCGCGCCGCCTCAAGCTACAACGAAGCAAGCACCACAAGATCACCTTCGAGCTCCAGGGCGTCAACGTGGACATGGTTGCGTTCCCCCCTGGCACCGGAGAAACGCAGAGCAGTGTCGACATCCGCGTCCAGAACCTTGACATCTTTGACCACGTCCCCACATCCACATGGAAGAAGTTTGTGACATACGACCGAGACCAGGGAGAACGTGAGATGGGCACCAGCATGGTGCATCTCGAGCTCTTGACAGTGAAGCCGCTGCCAGAACTGGGAGCTTCGGAGATTGTCCTCCGAGCGACGGTGTTGCCCCTGAGGCTCCACGTCGACCAAGATGCGCTCGACTTCATCACTCGCTTCTTCGAGTTCAAGGATGATAGCGTTCCGGTGCATTCGTCGCCCAGCGACGTGCCTTTTCTACAAAGGGCCGAGGTGCACGATATTCCCGTGAAGCTAGACTTCAAGCCAAAGCGAGTGGACTATGCCGGTCTTCGGTCTGGCCACACGACCGAGTTTATGAACTTCATCACGCTGGAAGAGTCTAGGATGGTCCTTCGGCATACAATCATTTACGGGGTATCTGGCTTTGACCGGCTGGGCAAGACGCTCAACGACATTTGGACGCCAGACGTCCGAAACAACCAACTGCCGGGTGTCGTGGCAGGCCTGGCGCCCGTGAGGTCTCTGGTCAACATTGGCAGCGGCTTCAAGGACTTGATCGAGATTCCTCTCAAGGAATACCAGAAGGATGGCCGCATCATTCGAAGCATCTCCAAGGGAGCGGCAGCGTTCGCGCGCACCACCGGCACGGAGCTGGTCAAGTTTGGAGCGAAACTGGCCGTTGGTACGCAGTACGCTCTGCAAGGGGCGGAGGACATGCTCACCACCGGGATTAAGCCTGACGACGGTTGGGATGATGACGACCCCGATGCCGAAGACAAGAAGCAAATCTCGATATATGCGGATCATCCTACGGGGGTGATCCAAGGCATCCGGGGTGGCTACAGATCGCTTGCTCGGGACGTGAATCTGGCACGAGATGCCATCATTGCAGTGCCAGGAGAGGTGATGGAGAGCCAGACGGCTACGGGAGCCGCCAAGGCAGTGCTGCGACGAGCGCCCACCATCATTTTCCGACCTGCGGTGGGTGTCTCCAAGGCCATTGGACAGACATTGATGGGAGCAACGAACTCGATTGATCCACACAATCAGCGCAGAATTGATGAGGTTTGTTTCTCGGGGATATCCCTGATGCAGGTATGGCATGGAGTGGCTAACAGTTTGGCAGAAATACAAGAAACATTAGATCGCGGCTGGAGACTTGTCTTCTCGAGAAGAAGTAGTTGGATGTGTGGCCATTGCGAGTGCTGTATACGCGAGAGAAGCATTGTTTAGAGCTGATTGTGGCAGCCGGCTTATCAAGCGACGAAGTCTTTTTCGACGAAAAGCACAGGGGGTAGAACCCTCTCCTTTACCTGGCTTTTCTTGTCTTTTGGAGCCGTATAATGGGCATCGTGTTGTGCTTTGATTTGTGGAGGGGCAGCTTTGATGGCAATGATGTCTGGTCCTTTTTTTGGTTTACTCTTTTCATCAGGTTGGGGTTGGCGTTTTGGGATGTCGAACTATACCTGAACAGAATGATGTCTGTGTTTTTGCTTTATCTTGGGTACTGCTATGTGGATTGGGAGGGACGAATGGATTATTGGGATGTTGTATGGGCAGATTTCAGAATGACAGCTTGAGAGCACCACCAGATTACAAGATAGACAGCGCCTACGCGTATGGATCTGATATATGGACTTTTGTTTAACGATGCTTGCCATATCCATTGGGGCCCTCAACCGCGCGTCAGCCACAGAAACACGGCGGGAGACTCGACTGTTGCGCCCCGGTATCAGACCAAGTTGTCGGGGTCAACGTAGAAAGCCTTGGTCAAACTGTCCACGGCCTTGTCGATATCGCCTCCCCAACTCTCCTTACCCGCCTCAATCACCCTCTGCCGACTCCTGAGCAGCTCCTGAGCCACATCAGACCACTCCAAGCGCGTCTTGCTGGGCTTCAAGTCGGACATTGACAGATCGAGATCAACCGGCACAAGGTTTCCGCGCTGCTTGACAATCCTGCCATCGACAATGACCGTCTCGATATCCGCAATGCTCGAGTGCAGTACGATCGCCGCGACGGGGTCCTCCTCCGCAGCGCAGACCATGCCAGGCGTGCGACCATCGAAGATGACAATATCGGCCAATTTCCCCTGTGTCAATGATCCGAGCTGGGCTTCCATGCCAACGGCCCTCGCGCCGCCCAACGTACCAAGCTGAAAGACGTCGTGAACAGATAGATCCAGATGCCTGGGCGCTTTCCCCTGCTCGACGAGCGCGGCGTTGCGGAGTCCGCGTTCGGCTTGTAGGGCGAGACGCATTTGGGTGACGAGGCTGGAGCCGTTGTTGCTGTGGCAGTCGATGCCGAGGGAGCTGATGGATGCCGTGTCGTGGCGGAAGCAGACTGGGTGGCCGAGGCCCATCTGGAGTTCGGTGTCGGGGGTGGAGGAGATGCTTGCTTTGGAGGCGGAGAGCTTTTGGGCGTCGAGGGGGGTGAGGTTCGTGGCGTGGGAGAGGAGGATGTCGGGGGCGAGGAGGGAAAGGCTTTCTAGCATGTCTACGATGGAGGTTTGGCCTTTGATACTGTTAGTTGGTTGATTGGTTGCGGGATGGGATGAGTGAACGAGGAGGATGAGTTACCGAAGATTGCGCCGCGGGTGTAGTGCGTTGTCATGACTTTTGCGCCGGCTCGTCGACATCGTTGATAGAGATCTGTGACCGTCTCCTTGGGGAGAAAGAGGGCGTCGAAGGCGAGACCAACGTTGACGCGGCCGTCGCCGTAGGGGCCGTCCTTGATGAGCTCTTCGGCTTGGTCGACGGCCCAGGAGGGCAGGATGTCCGGGTTGAGGGTGAGTTCGGGGTCCCATTGCTGGACTCGGGTGGTGGGTGCGTAGCAGAAGGTGGAGCGGATTCCTGATGATATGGCTGCTGCGAGGGCGTTTGTGTCTTTGAAGCTGTTAGATTTTCACTTTCCTTTGGGTTTTGAAAGGACGGAATAGGGGGGGGGGGAGAGTTGAGTTGATAGTTACTGTGAGCTGGGGAGTAGTTCATGTGTGCGTGGTCGACGACTGTTGTTGTTCCTGCGTTTAATGCCTCGAGACAGCCGCCTAGTTCTCCCCAGAAGATGTCTTCCGGGGTGTAATTGTATGATTGCATGTTGCCTAACAAACACATGTCAAGTCTTTGCTCATATCTTCAAAGAGATGGAAGTCCGGGCTACTGACCAGTCGGCACATACTCAATCAGGGTATGGTCCGCATGCCGTCCCTTGAGCTGCGTCTGCCACACATGGTGATGCGTGTCGATGAAGCCGGGAGACACAATCTTGCCGGTGCAGTCGATGACTTGGGTCTCGGCGGAGGGAGCGTCGATGTGGGCTGCAATGCGGGCAATCTTGTTCCCTTGGATGAGGAGGGAGTGGTTGCGGAGTGGTACGGCCGGTTTATTCCCAGTTGGACCTGGGACTAGGATGGTGCCGTTGCGGAGGAGGATGGAGGTGGTGGTTGACATGGTGGGCGATGTTGCAAAGGCTATTGTTCCTCGAAAGCGAAGGCGTTTGAACTGTTGGCGTTTTGGGGAGAGTTCGCTGCTCACGCATGGGGGCTTGGGGTGAAAGTTGTTTGTTTGTTTATATAGTTGTGACACTTGCGCAGACGACAAAATAAAGGACTTGTAGGCCGATGCGGAGAAGATATTTCTAAGCCGGAGTTATGTTATGTCCAGGAGGAGATGTTTGTGAAGACGGGTCGGCACGGGCAGGTTTGGGGGCTATTTTGAGGCGCGTCAGAGTGACATGAAACTACCCATCTTGGTTCAGCTATTCGGAGATAAAGACTGGTTGAGACATCCTAACGGAGCCTAGTTGTCTTTCTTGCTAACAACATCTTGATGCAGTTGTATCTGATAAGAATCCATGGAATCTTGAAAACGATTTGAGGAGCTGGCCCTGAAGCTCGCATATTGTCAACATGACTTCTCAAGATGTTGGTGAGCAACGTCTCACCAGGCTCAACTCAACAACATGGGAGTCCAAGACATGCAACCCGCAGAGTAAATGAGACTAAGGCTCATCGAGTCTTCTAGACCGAGATTCTTCTCAAATCGTAGCCATCTGGAAAAGGCAATTTATAATCACGAGTCAATGTCAGTTGATATTTCAAGCAAACAATCCAGGAAAGATGTGTATGGCTTCGTCAGATCTGGGCCGCTGTCGTATTCCCAATCGTGAATACACAGTTCGAACGTGTCCGACAGTGTTAGCCGCTCGCTCGAACGGAGTTTTTTTTCTAGTAACGACGGCGATAAAAACCGGTGGACTTTATAAGTTGGTAAATGTCCGGTTGGATAAGCCTTAAAGGACCGGCAGGGACGGGACTTACACATGGCAGTTCTCATACGAAACAGCAAATCAGACTGTAACAAGATACTGACACAACCAGAGCATTCTCATGATGGCTCCCGAATCCGTCTTTGACCATGTCATTCTCCTTGTTCCGCACGAGCAGCTCGTTTCGCCTCCACACTGGCTCTCTGATGCCTTCACCATTCTTGACGGCGGGGTGCACGAGGGTGGTCTGACGGAGAACAAGCTCGTCGTCTTTCAAGACGGCGTCTACTTGGAGCTCATCGCCTTTGTGGACGGTGCAAGTCCTCAGCACAGGGCGATGCATCCGTGGGGGAAGCAGCCCGAGGGACGCATTATCCACTGGGCTCACACCATCCTCAACCACGAAGAGGGCCAAGGCTCGAAAGCAACCGAGCAGAGCTTCCGCGCCGTCCAGGCAAGGATCGAGGATGCAAAGGTGGGAATCAAGTACCTTGATCCGGAGCCTGGATTCAGGACAATGGCGGATGGCTCGAAGAGGATTTGGGCCAATGCTATACCCAGCTTTGACGACTACGAAGGGCCGGTTTGGATCAATCAGCTGCCGTTCTGGACGTTTGATCGGACTCCGCGATCTTTACGAGTGCCTGCCACGCCGGAGAACACGGCTCATCCTTCGGGCGTCGTTGGTGTTGCTGCCGTCTCGCTGTTTGTTAAAGACAAGCAGACGGTGGAGAACATGGTCCCTTTTTACGACGCTATATTCAACGAGGCTGCTGTCGAGGAGACGCCGTCTGACAATGTTGAGCGGTGTAGATGGGATGCTGCGGCGCCTGCGCATGGAGAGTTTGGGAAGAGGCGCTTTTTTCTCTATCATGCGGTGGAAGATGCGTTTACGGAGGAGGAGATGGCGGAGGCGGGTGGAGATGTGCCTGACATCTTCATCAAGCTGTCCTTGTATACCAAGGGAGAGGCGGGAACGGTAAAGGGGAGGTTTGTGAAGGGTACACTCATTACGTTCGAGTTGATTCCTACGACATCTCCTTAACATAGCAGCCATTGGGATATGTCTCTCTTTATAAGAGACCATTTGCTTCCATTCGATCGAATGCCGTTAGGGATGATGCTCTTTACGATTGAGAAGCCATGTGCGAAAGCTCTGTAGCTCACAAAGCGTTTTGGCAGCTTCCACTTCTTCCTCGAAAGTAGGATACCCTCCGCTAGCCCTGACGCTGTAATTTCTCTCGATTTCTTTGACCCTATGTCACAATCAGCACAAACAAATTGATCCAATAAGCGGACGCAAACCCACACATTGCGTGCACCGGCACTCAGTTTCAAGACTAGCCACGCAAGGATAGAGGGCACGGAAGGCATCTGCTTTCCCATCACGTCCTTGTAGGCTGCTTCGATCTCGGTCATTGTAAGACATCCGCCGGTAATGGATAGTATCTTGCGAGTAAACCTGCCGTGGTTCTTGTGAACAGTAATGTTAGCGAACACAAATACTTTTACGGAAACCTCACGAAAAGGGTGATGTACTTGGAATACCCCTGCGGTGACCTTGCCAATATCTTCTGATGCCTATATCGCCGTTAGCCACTCAATTGCAACGAGAAACGATGATAACAAGTGGCCTACCACGAGAGCGATATCAGTTTCCTTTCTCAAGCCTTGTGAGAGGACGCCCACAGCGAGCGAGCCCATGAAGCCATCAAAGTTCTCCATGAAGAAACCGGGTCGTATGATGCTACCGCCTCAGGTCAGCCGAATGTCAATCCATTCTTCTGGTCGGCCGTATACTCACGTCCAGTTCAAGCCTCTCTCGCCAAGCTCCTTGCAATAGAGCTCAATCTCCCGCTTTGCTCGATGCGACGCATCATACGCATCATCCAAGTCTCGTCCAGGAGGGATCGTGCTCGAGTACACCAGTGCATCGACGCTGAACTCGAGCGCCAGATCAACGAGCATCTATGCCCAACAATTCTCACTCTCAGCTGCGTTCTCTCATGTTCTTGATATGGAGACAGAGGCAATTACCTTTCCTTGTCTCTCCTCTTCATCGCCCTTGTTTCCAAGACCGGGATATGCCAATACAATGAAAGCGCCGAATATGCCGCCTTCAGCAGACACTTGGTTGAAAATCTCCTTTATCCTTGCGGCATTGTTGAGGTCGCCCTGGATCACGGTAATGTCCTGTGCGTGGCTCTGTTCAGCCTGTAGCAGCGAAGAGGTGGCTGGCGAGGTTGGGTTTCGCGTCACGGCCCAGACGTGGTATTCTGGATCGTCTGAGCCATTTGCTGTTGATGAGCTGAGAAGCTCATGGATGAACGCTCGTCCTTGTCTCCCCGTGGCGCCGGTCACGATGATGTTTTGGGTAGGCATTTCGTTGTTGACTCTCCGCACATGTGAAGGGAGAATGTCTCAACAAAGAGTTGATGGTTGGAGATTGGTCTCTTATGGTAATTGTGTTTCGGCCAATACCTGGAGCAATACTGCCCAGGTAGCGCATGCGTAAGCGACGAGTAACATCAACCGATACGAGGAGCTTTGGAACGAGGGGGGATATACAGTGACTTGTCCGTACTGAAGAAATGCAATGTAATCTTTGATTCTGTAAGTAATCATTATCAAGGCACAAGAACGCCTCCATAGAGACCCCGAGGACATGTAAGCAGGTAGGCGTACCCTGTACGAGAAGACCCATGGATTTATCGTTGTCCTGCCTTGGCCGCTGGCGTATTCAATCGATATTCACCCATACTCAGCTGGATGCTTTTTCACCGAGTCCTAATGCTGCTTTTGCTCTGCGAGGATGCCTCCAAATTCATCAGGCGGAGCAGGTTCCGGGGCGTAAACCCGAGTCCGTTCCCGAGCCGGCCCGTCACTGCATCTGATTCGATGCGATGTCGCCCAGAACATCGACACAAGTAGCCCTACCGAAAGATCTCATCTGCAGGGGCAACAGCGCATGTATCCACAGAACCATCCTTGATTGCAAGCAGTTCAGGGCCTTTATCGGTGGGATGAACGTTCGAGATGTCAGTGGATACACATGGCGATCGCTGACTCGCCGGCCTCAGGAGGGAGGGCTTCGCTGGCAGCCCTTTATGCGGAGGGAGACGAGGATAGTCTGGCATTGAGAGAATTGGAACTCCTGCAAGTCGTGACAGCTCAGAGAAAGGGGTGTGATGGTCAAGGGGGAAAAGGACAACAAGGGGATTGAACTGTCATGGTGATGCATTTGCTGGTGTTGATGCATTTGCTGATGCTGATGCCCTGTTGGGCACGCATTGCATCAGCGTCACCAGCCCCAGCCTCGGCGTGTCGAGACTGCATCCAACCATATCAAGGTCGAATGCATCTCCGGCTTTAAAGCCCCTCTTATGCTGACGCATTCTCTCGGCTACTGGAACGGATTATTTTCATCTTATTCTTCATGCGGTTTCACCTCCGGTGCTGGAAATGGAACGCGCGCACGAGGAAGGAGCATGCAGGGACAATGCGCGGCAACGGGCAACCACGTTCCACGTTCTTTCCCAACTTGAACGCGGCTCCGCCTCGCCAATAGAGTTTGTTTGGAACATTTCCTCCTTTTCTCACTTTCTTTCTTTCTTTCTTTCTTTCTTCTTCTTCCCATCTCTCTTCTTCTTCTTTTTATCTTTCTCTCCTCTTCATCTCGTCATCTCGTCATCTCTTCATATCTTCTTCACCCACCACGTCATCACGCATCCATCATAGTATTGCGCATACTTTCTCGCGTCTTATCAGACCAAAATCTCATCCCTCCCACGAACCTCGGCTCGGCGCCTCTCGCTGCTGACCGAGAGGAAGCAAAAATTACGGGGCCCGAGGCGAGCGAAAGCGAAAAGCCCGCGCAAATCCCTGCATTCAAAAAAGGACTCGGTTCCTGGATTTTCGCCTACGTACCTTATCCAGATCAAATCGCAGCTCCCCATCCGATTGCGGATGCGCATCGTTACCGCATTCCAGCCACGCGCAACCAAATTCCGCCCGTTTCCCTTTGTCTGTCTTATATAGACGAGCCGGCGACTTGTTTTCGTTTTCATTTCTATATACACCAATCACGCGCCAAAAAAAAAAAAAAAAGACCTCGGAAGCCGAGCTGCCGGATGCACTGCTAGATAGAGCGACCGCCAGAGTCCCGCACCGCCATTCGGCAACTCAACTGCTGTCGCGAAGCTGCTGCGCAAGCCTCGACTCAAAGGGCACCTATACAGACAGGATTTACACAGAAAAAGAGATGCGTGGGCGACACCACGACCGACCCATGTCGTCCTCCAGACTTGGCGGGTTCGCCCTGACCATCCCCATCATCTCAGTTGCCGTTGGATCCATGGGTTACGCCGCATGGCGCATCGACTGGCCTGCCTTGGTGCAGTCCTTTCTGACCGGCCCCGGCCGGACATCACGGATCCTGCTGCTGTTTTTTATCATCTTCAACTGGAAGACACTGCCTCTGGCGTGGACCGTAAGTGACGCTAGCCCTCATTCTAGGCTGCACCGTGACTGACGAGCTCGACGGGTAGTATCGCATATTCTATGCCATGCTCTACCACATGGTCTTCCGCAACGCACCAAGGCTCGGCCCCCGTGCCCTATTCAAGCCCATCATCACCGAAACTAAAGCTCCGCTACTAGAGATAGACTACAATCTTCACAAGTCCAACTCAACCTACTTTGCCGACCTCGACATTTCACGAACGCACCTCTGCGCCTACCTGCTGCGGCCCGCCATCCGCAACATGTCCAACAACCAGAAGACGAGGCTTGTTCGTGACCCGCGCACCCGTGAGCCCGTCAGGGGCAGCTTTGCCATTGCACTGGGCTCCGTCATGTGCAGCTTCAAGCGGGAGATTTCCGCCTACCAGTCCTACGAGCTCTGGAGTCGGGTCGCTGCCTGGGACCGCAAGTGGCTATACATCGTCACCTACTTTATGCCCAAGGGCGCTGCCAGGCCTACTGAATGGCTCGATCCCCGCTTTGGCCGCGTCCGGACCCGAGACCACAAGGACGCCACCAGCGGCTGGGAGAAGAAGATTCATGCTACAGCCATGAGCAAGTACGTTTTCAAGGTCGGCCGCTTTACCGTTCACCCCGCCATCGTGCTCGCGGACGCCGGTCTGCTGCCCCCCCGACCTGGTGGATGGCAGAGCGGTGAGAACTACTTGGGCGATGAGTCGGTTGATCTAAGCGACGTGAACCTGGCGGCGGCTGATGGCGAATGGGACTGGCGTCGCGTTGAGGCTCAACGCCGCGAGGGCATGAAGCTGGCAGCGAAGTTCCACGCCCTGGACGAACTCCACGATACGTTTGACGGCGGCAACTACGGCGCCCTGGCCAGATTCGGCCCCGGCTAATACCAATACCCCTTCACGAAGCCCGCCAAGACGCGAGCCTCTGGCTTTTCCCCCCCGACCGACGCCCCCCTCTCCTTTCTTCTTTGATGTTTAGACCTTGATACAGTCATGTGAGTTGGGGCAAACTTGAGGGGAAAGGCGTTTGATGATCTGAATGACACCACGATACACTAGACCAGAACTGCTGTTCGGTTACTGCTAGAATTTGGAATGAAAATGGAAGATATAGTTTGTCTATACGCCAAGCTTGTCCCAGGAAAGCGGTCGCCATTGTTGTACAATACCCGTGCTGAGCAGTATATGACTCTCCCGAGAACATCTTTGATTCCCGGCTTCCAGTTTACATTCTTTTTGCTCGTTTCTTACCACTCCAGGATAAAAAAACCCTCGGTTCGAATGTCCGCTTACAATACCACCAACCCCACGAGCACGCCCACGGCAGCAAAGGCCAAACCGATCTCGTCCGAAATCCTGCCGGCGCCCGACGTGGTTGTGGCTGCCGCTACAGCCGCAGTGGTCGTCGTCGGGGCGGCATCACTCGACGTGCCGTTGACGAGGAGGCCTGCAGATTCGCAGAATTGGGCAACGTGTGATGCGGTTTCTGTTTGTGGATGACAGTCGGCCGTTAGCTGTCCAAAGGTGCTACGACCACGAGTTAAGGAGCGGACAAGTTCAGGGAAACCTACGAGTCATTTGTTCGAGGGTGCAGCCTGCTTTGGCGAGGCATGGCGACACGATCTCGGTCAACTCGTTGATCTTGGAGCATCCGCAGGCGAGGTCGGTGAGGCTGCAGCCATCTTTGGTAACGCCATCGACGATGCAGTTGATGGAGCAGGGGGGGAGGCTGTCGAGGAGAGTGGTGACATTGGGTGTGCTTGTTGCGCCCGCTGTGACGGCGGCGAAGAGGAGGATGAACAGCTGGAGGAAGGCGTTCATTTTGGGTGTGGTCCGATTGGAAGACGAGAGATGGGTTCGCGGTCTACAGATCGGTTGCGGATATCTGAGTTCGATCGAGAGTGAGATGGGAAGAGATGTGGACGTCGACAGTGTGGGACTACGAGGTTAGGTATACTACTTGACACAGCAAAATGGTTCCAAGGAAGGGGTCCCATGGATGGAACTCGTCGCTCTCTTTCTCGCTCCCGGGTTCTCTCTTTCTCTTAAGACCTGGCTACTACCCATCCTGCCAGCCACGATACGCAAGATCACCACCCCAACGCAAACCAGGGGACCCATCACTAACACCGTACCAAGCCTAAGCTGGGGTACATTCTAGCTCACCGGTGTCCCATCACAGACCCTAGCCAGACAAAGACAGCTAGACCGTTGCAAGGCAGCCAATATAATTCCCGCGGAAGTCTGCATTTTAACCGCGAGAAAGCAGAAGAAAGGTCGCCAGGGCTGGGATGGGGGATGGATGTGAAACCCACTACGGTTGGACGGTCTGTTGGAGTGTTAGGGGGTGGGCTGGCTGGAAAGGATTCAAAGAGACGGCAGAGAAGAAAAAAGCTGGGGAGGGGAATCCTTGTTGCCATGGAGGTGAGGGATCGTTCGTTCGCTCAGGTACGGCATACCGTGTGTGTGGGTTGCAGAATGTGGCGCATTTTGTGAAAGGTCCCTTCCGACGTCTGGAGGGTGGGCGTGAGAGACGATTTGCTGGACGCTGTGATTCGGCTTAGTTGGTGATATGGGCTGCTGGTAAGGGTATCATGTAGAATGGCTGTGGTTGGAGCGACAAGTCCAAGAATCGACAGTTCAAAAACCGACAATCCAAGAGTCGACAAACCTCACACGGCTTGTACGATTGCTTGCCTGCTCTAATTACTTCTTTTCTAGGTGCTACCTGGTGTTGGTACGAAGTGGTAGTAGTAGTACAACATTTCTTCAGCATTACTCGTACGGTAACAACAGTCCGGTTAATATTGACAAGGCCCTGGAAGCACTCATCAAAACCGGGAAAAGCTCGAAAAAGGCGACGGACCCGGCCCCCCCCCCCTTTGGATCTGCCAATCCGTCGCCGGTTCCGGCAAGCTTCTGGCGTTTCTGTCACAGTTTTGGCTCAAGTCACGTTAGCTTAGCACCGTTCACTACTGTACTACCGTAAAGATGGCACAGTATTGTATTTAGAGCCAGCCAGGGGGGCGGGAGGAGAGGAGGAACTGGCGCCAACATGTTGCAATTTCGAATTCTCGATTCGTCTAGGATTTTTGGACTAGTTAGGCGGCCGTTGCACGATGTTTCTTCTAGGTGGTGGCTATGAGGAGCTGGTGGGTTTGGGCTTGGCGGATGATGTGGCTGAGGGATTCATCGATTCTGTCTGCCAAGGCTTGTTTTGTTCGTGAGGTCTTGTCGGTTCGGGTTTGTGAGGGCTGACGAGGGGAGAAGGGGGGATTTCCCTGCGCTGGTTGGAGGGGGACACCGACGATGGGAATGGCTCGGCGTTGAGCCGGGATGCTACGCTGCCATGCTTTGTGATGAGATGGCCCTGGCACAATCTGCAGCTTTATTGCTGGATGTGTGCTTGATGCTTACGACGGAGAAGTCTACCTATGAATGGACGACTGGAAACCTGAAGCCACGGCATTACGGCCACTCGGCGTGAACTGCAAACCCAGAATACAAACCTTGCCCATTACAAAGATGGAAACGCCAGAAGCTCGTCAGTTGACATTTTAAATATTTTTATCCGCAACGGCAAGACGTTGTCTTGACTCGGTGCTTGACTCTATATTGGTCATCATCATATGAGCTTCTGGCCATCTCCACCTTTCAGGGCATCCTTCCAAGGCAAAAACTTCCAACGAAGTTTCAGAGTATAAAAAAAGAAGGAGGATATCCGTCACGGAAGAGACGGCGTTTGTCCCCCCTTTGCATCAAGAATGGGCCCCATCGAGTAACCAAGCTGTTGGACACAGCCAGGCAATCGCATACCTATCGACCTCGACAACAAGTCCTCTGCACCCGATACCACAACCGCGAAGACATCAAATCGTCCACCTACCATCCATCCCCGGTCCTTTCTCCCGAGCAACTGGCCCCTATTCCCAGCCGTTCGCGCTCCCAGCTCGGACTCGTATCTTCATCCATAAGGCGGCCGGGAGCAAGAAGCAACGGGAAAACGAGGTTCGTGCGGAAGAAAGGACTGCAAAAGACGGATTTAGCAGCAGGCAGGGCAGATGCCCGCGGCTGGGCCAAGGCGCGGAGGTCAGCCGCAGTGCTTCTATGGCGGCGCGTTTCCGCATGCTCCTTTAGAAAAGGAGACGTCCGGGGACTTTCTCCCAAAGCTTTTTCAGGTGTGAGATGTCTTTTCGAAAAAAGGCATCTCCGTGTGTGAGCTTCGAATGGCGATTTGTTGAGCAAAGGGGGGTGAAGAGAGGAAAGGAAAAGAGAGAAAAAAGCAAGAAGCTCTGAATTATTTTTTTTTTCTAGTGATTTTCAGTGGAGCCCTGTAGCTGTACGTAAGGAATTGCGGGCTTATGCATCAAAAGAGGAACGGTATGCATTTATGCGGGCCTGTCACACCTTGTTTCGACTGGCAAAAGCTCACGAGCCAATTCGAGCGTCGCGCTGAGAATGCTAGGATCGCTGCCTTCGTGCCTGGAGCTGCATCTCGGCCTATAAAGCTCCCTCACCGGAACAAAGAAACGCGATACTCTGGCGCAAGCAGCACATCTTTTGCGTCGCCTTGTGCCCTCTTCGATCGAGGCGGAGGAAAGCAAAAGGAGGGAAATTGTTCGAGACTTGACGTCGCGCTGTCAACGCGCCCGAGGACGTCGAAACCCGTGGAAGGAAAATTTCTGGAGACACGACGACTAGGGAGGACAGCTCGACGATACGAAAGAAGCCGACGACTCCGCGGACGTTTTTTTTTCTACTCGCACCTCGAAAAGCTTTTGAACCGCCATCGCAGCCATGGCTAGCCTCTTTGGCTCGGCGGCCTCGAGCGCCTCTGCGTCGACGACGGTGGGCGACCTGAAGCAGGACGTCGCACTCAGCGATCCGCCGACGGACAGCATCTCGGACCTGGCCTTTTCGCCGGCGCCCAACACGCCCGACTTCCTGGCGATCTCCAGCTGGGACAACAAGGTCCGCATCTACGAGATTGCACAGAATGGACAGAGCCAGGGGCGGCACGCGTACGAGCACAGTCAGCCCGTGCTGGGCGTTGATTTCTCAAAGGTGAGCAGCCGAGGGCTTTGAGGAAGGTGTTTGGGGCTTCAGGGGAACAGGATGGAGGGGCAGCGAGAGGAAGGTTGAAGGCCACAATGGATGTGATTGATACTGATACCATGACGTATATAGGACGGCACAAAGGTAGCCTCGGCCGGTGCGGACAAGAACGTCAAGGTGTGCGATCTGGCGTCCCAGCAGGACATTGTCATCGGCACGCACGACATGCCCGTACGGAGCGTCCGCTTCTTCGACAGCGGCAGCGGCACCATGGTGGTGTCGGGCTCGTGGGACAAGACGGTGAAGTACTGGGACCTGCGGCAGCAGGGGCCGGCGGCGACGCTGGCCTGCCAGGAGCGCGTGTACACCATGGACGTGCAGCAGAACCTGCTGGTCATTGGCACGGCGGACCGGTACATCAACGTCGTCGACCTCAAAAACCCAACCAAGTTCTACAAGACGCTGCAGAGCCCGCTCAAGTGGCAGACGAGGGTCGTCAGCTGCTTCCCCGACTCGACGGGCTTTGCTATTGGCAGTATTGAGGGCCGATGTGCCATCCAGTACGTGGAGGAAAAGGATGCTTCGTAAGTTGCCGCCCCGTTCTCTGGTTCCTTTGCCATGCGTCTCTGGTCTGTGACCCATTGGCTAATATGCTCTCGTCTCCTGTAGCTCCAACTTTTCATTCAAGTGCCATCGCGACCCGGCCGTCAACAACGTGGTCAACGTGCACGCCGTCAACGACATCTCCTTCCACCCCGTACACGGCACCTTTAGCACGGCGGGATCCGACGGCACGTTCCACTTCTGGGACAAGGACGCCAAGCACCGGCTCAAGGGGTACCCCAACGTGGGCGGCAGCATCACGGCGACGACGTTCAACAAGACGGGAAGCATCTTTGCCTACGCCATTAGCTATGACTGGAGCAAGGGCTTCCAGCACAACACGCAGAACTACCCGATCAAGGTGATGCTGCATCCGGTGAACAATGACGAGTGCAAGCCTAGGCCCTCGGCCAAGAAGAGGTAAAGGCGGGAGAGCGCGACGGGGGAGATGACGGCGTATAGTAATGGATGCGTCTACGGGCGAAGGGCAGTGGAGGAGAGAATGACGGAGAGAAGGCCGTTTGTAACCCGATTGGTGGGGGTTAACGGGAGCAAGATTGGTTTATCAGGACAACAAAGCAAGGACAACCAGAAATACCTACCAACGACGCTTTTCTTTTGATGTTCACAAAAAGTTATATAGGCTCTACAACCCGTAAGGCAGATCCTGGAAGAACAAGCAACCAGCAAGAGGATCACTTTCAGCACGGCAATGGCGCTTTGAAACAAAGTAGTCGATTGAACAACGCAATCATGTAACGGAAGAAAGAGGATGTTTTTTTCAAATTAAAAATTCTTATATATCTCGATTTCATAACGAGGGGGGACTCTGTCCACGGCTTCCGTAATACGCCCTTCCTTTAGGGGGTAGAAGCCTGACTCGAACATGTTTGTCCAAAGCAAAGCAACAGCTCATGACGAAAAAGAAAAGAAAAACGCGCGAAAATGCAACCTTCCAAGACCAGACAGTCATTGACTGTACGCAACAGCGCTCAGGTCGATTTCCGCAGGACCTGCCCCGCGCCCAAAACGTCTTCCACCATACCCTTCCACAAATCCCGAATCATGCCCTGGCTCCCGCCCTCCTCCGCATCAACACCCTTGCTGACCGGCTCGGGCTCGTGCACAAACTTGAGCTCGACGGTGTCGAGGACGCCGCTGAGGGAGGAGAGGGGCGTGGCGGGGACGACGGCGTCGGGGTTGATTGCGACGATGGAGGAGCTTGCGATGGAGACGGGGGGGTCTGCGGCGGGGGCGGGATGCGCGGCGGAGTAGGCGTCGGGGAGGAGGGGCATGCGGGGGAGGTCTGAGAATGTTGACGATGAGGAGGAGGTGGTGAAGTTGGGGAGGATGGCGGCGTCGAGGTTGGCGGAGGGTTTTGAGGAGGTTGAGGTTGAGGTTGAGAAGGTTTGCATGAGAGGTTTGGGGCGGTTGGTGATGGAGGGTTGGGGGGTTGGGCGGTGGGTTGTTGTGAGGGAGCGGGTGGACTGTTGATTGCTTCTGTTAGTTTTGCTGTGGTGATGGTGATGAGTCGTTGGTGGTGATGGGACATACCTCGGAGTGCTCAATGGTGGTGGTGGTGGTGGTCCTCCGGTTGCGCAGCAGCTCGGCGTACTTGGGCATGAGGACGGCGCCGGCGTTGTAAGCCGCCGCGTCGACGAGCAGCGGGTTGGCGGCGCGGGGGGCGGCGGCGGAGGAGCTCAGCGCGCGGGAGAGCTTGGCGACGGGGGCGGTGATGCGAGACATTGCGTTTTGAGTGATGCTGAGAGTTGATGATGTTTGTGTGTGTATGTGGTGGTGATGGTTTGGTGAGGATGGTCTTGTAGATGTGTGGTTTGACACGACGAGACTGTGAAGGTGCGGCTTTGTGTAGATGGACGGAGACAAAGCTATGAAAGAGCTGGAAACGGAACAGGGAGGAGATATAGTTTACGCCCTTTTACAAATGCAAGAGAAGTAGAGATAAATCAAGGAGTGGGAGAATGCGGAAGAAACGGCGTGAGGTAGGCTAATGGACTGTCCTACTTATATACGCACTGAGGCTTGCATTAGCATTTCAGTCGAGTCGGGAGAGGAAAGGAGATGATGGATGGCATGATCACAGCTACCGAGTACTTTGCAGTCTGTATGTACGTCCCTACTACTTCTTCACCTAGGTACAGTACAGTAAGTAATACTAGCCTTACGAACACGCAAGCAACGATTCGTCTTCGTGACCTCCTCCCCCCCCCCCCCTGATCTATTTACAGGTAAGGTGGCCCCCATCTGGCTGCCTTGTATCCGTACTACTGCACGGCTTCGGCAGTGCTTTTAAGCGGATACTGTACCTTGAGCGCAACAGACAAGACTGTATGGAGAGGACTGTGGAAGAATACCCTATCGATGCAAGCTCAACAAGTTTGGGGGGGCCAACTGGGCGAGCAAGGGAAACTGAACTGGGGGCCCTTTGGCTTTACGAATACGGCTCCCGCCATGCCGGGCATTTCGGTCAGTGGGCCGTTTCCGGGGTTTATCGAGCGATAGGCGGATACTCGACTGTTGCGTGGGATGTGATTGGGAGGGAGAGGTAGATGCGTAACTGGGGGGGAACTAAGAAAAGAGGGGCAGAAGCTGTTGAGCTGGGAGAGACGAAAAAAAGTGGTCCAGGGGCATCGGAGCTCTGGGGAGCTGGAGCTGGAAGCTTTGGCACTGTGTGAATCGAGGGTTGCGGTGGGTGTTGGGCGGTGATTCAGTCACTGTGGAGGACAAGGACAGAATGTAGTAGTTTTGATAGTCGATGGCCTGGGATCGATCCATCTTGAGCGACTGGTGATTCTCATAGAGCTGCTACTGATAAAGAACTCTATAGATGGAGAGGTATAGACGATTTCCATGCATGAGCGGAGGGTCAAGTCCGAAAACTTGCGCTCGAACGACGGAATGGCTTTTCTTCCAGTGCTCGCATCGCATGATGGGGGCAGAAAAAGGAATGAGTTGATCCGTGTGAAATGCTCATGGAGGCCTGTGCAGATTCTAGACGCTCTCCTCCCAGCCTAAGTATGTACATTCACCATTCACACTCTACATACATGCTGTGTCTCCTGATTCAGATAAGGGTCTTCTACCTATCTCTATCTCTGTCTCCAGCATCTCCATCTCCATCTCTCAGTCCAATCCGTCTCTCCCTCTATCTTGACTGCCACCTCATCCCCTGATGCCATTCCAATCCAAGACAAAACGCCCAATCTGTTGGGGGGAGGGCATCACCACCACCATGTAACAAAGTTGCAAAATCCCACGGTAAAAGGCAAATGTATGTAGGTACCTTGGACAGACAGACTATCTAGAGCCAGACGCTCGGACCAGCCACCGGCACGTCTCCGAGATGCCGGCGTTGGGAATCTCACGGGCTCCGCAATTGGACGCCGCTTTTCCATGTCTTGGCCGTCCATCCTTTTGCCTGTTTCTTTTGATTTCATTTCCTTGTCTACATAGCGCTGTAGAAGCTGGATTTTTGCCCCCATCTGCGGTTGTGTCCTTGAGGTGCAGGTCTACAAAGATGGGAGGAGTGCATGTTGTTGTAAATGGCCGGCTGTTCACCGCCTTGTTGCAGCACACCGATAGCCGGCAGGCGGGGAAATCACCAGACCAGACACCATCATGTGCCGTCTATCATGTACCTCTGTACCTTTGACGAGAATCCCCGTCTGTTCGTCTTCCCTTCAATGACCAGATCTCGCAGTCAGCGGTCCCTCGCAAAGGACTGTAATTGCATTGGATCACTTGCACGACCATCAACGGAGTGCATACGAGTACGAAATACCAAAAACAAGCCACGATGGACCGGGGAAAGCAAGGCGAGAGACCGGAGTCTCCGTGCAGGCAAGGATGTGTGCCTTGTTGGTGCCCTTGTCTTGTCTTGTCGGCTTACTGTTCCTACAATATCTCAGAGAATACGGAGTTAATAGGCCACGTGTGGAATTTTTCTCGAACTGATATTTTTTTTTTTTTTTTTTTTTTTTTTTTTTTTTTTTTTTTTTTTTTTTTTTTTTTTTTTTTTT